>NC_044907.1:60884579-61253760 GCF_001633185.2 Quercus lobata | reverse complement strand
ACGGAGAGAGAAGGCCATGGTTCAATTAGCATATTATCAGCAAAAGCTTAAACAAAGGTATGACTCAAGCGTGAAGTTAAGACCATTAGCCCCAGGGACTTGGTGTTACGAAGGGTCATATGTACAGCAAAAAACCCAACATGGGAAAAGTTGGTGCCCAATTGGGAAGGGCCATACCATATTACCTCGATAATGGGGATAGGTGCATACTTCCTAGAAGATTTAGACAAAAATGTTGTATCACGACCCTAGAATGTAAATGACTTGCAAATATACTATTATTAATGAAAGGCAACTTTGTCGTGTTTTTATGTATGACATTATGGGTTGTGTTGATTACTTGTTTGAATATTAAACAGAATCTTAGTCATGCCTAGTTTCTCAGACCACATACCTTGGGTAAATTAATATTCTTTGTTATTTGTTTAAGTGTTAAACAGAACCTTGGTTATGCGTGGTTCCTCGAACCACATGCCTTGGTAAATTATCACTCTTCATTACTTGTTTGAATATCAAACAAAACCTTGGTCATGCTTAGTTCCTTGGACCACATACCTTAGGTAAATTAATATTCTTGGTAATTTGTTTAAATATTAAATAGAACTTTGGTCATGCCTAGTTCCTCGAATCACATACCTTGGGTAAATTAATATTCATGGTAATTTGTTTAAGTGTAAAACAGAACCTTGGTTATGCCTGGTTCCTCAAACCACATACCTTGGGTAAATTAACATTTTTTCATTATTTGTTTGAATATTAAACATAACCTTATTCATGCTTGGTTCCTCTGATCACATAGTTTGGGTAAATTGATATTCTTGGTTATTTGTTTAATTGTTAAACAGAACCTTGGCTATGCCTGGTTCCTCGAACCACATGCCTTGGGTAAATTAACACTCTTCATTACTTGCTGGAATATTAAACAGAACCTTGGTCATGCTTGGTTCCCCGGAACACACACATTGGGTAAATTAATATTCTTGGTTATTTGTTTAAGTGTTAAACAAAACCTTGTTCACGCCTGGTTCCTCGAACCATATGCCTTGGGTAAATTAACACTCTTCATTATTTGTTCAAATGTTAAACAAAACCTTGGTTATGTCTGGTCCCTTGGATCACATGCCTTGGCTAAATTAATACTTGGTAAACTCACCAAGGATGGGGACCTTGGCGTTTGCATCATCACATGAAAACAAGGACTCACCCTGGGTGTTGGTTAAGGGATTCTGAGGGTACATTCACAAGATACTCTTGAAATGAGAGACCTCAGACACCCTCTTTTCCTACTAAGTGTTTTGTTTGTCTCTAAGGACTTAGACCTCCCTATTGATTACATAGTTTTCAGTACCAACACACGGTCACTTTTCTCACTGTTTACATAGGTTTAATTTATTTGAGTTAACAACAAATCATTAATATTAGCTTTTGTTAAAGTGTGGGTATTCACCCTTAGAAGCATCATCAATCTAAGGTCTCAGCAAAGGGAAAAACAATGACAATAGCCAACCAGAGATAAATATTGCAAGAAAAATAAAGGTTCACAAAGCAAAAATTGATGTCTTTTCATTGAACAAAAGAAAGATACATTATGAATAATGGAAAAGTGCTGCAACAAAAGAAAAAGTTCAAGAGAGAGAGAAAAAAAAAAGAAAAAAAGAAAGGTAAAATCCTAAGCTAAGCCTTAGCAGGAGGGGGTCCTCTTTGCTTGTTGGCTGGGAGACGTGAAGATTAGTAGAGTTAGGAGTAGTTTCCTTAGCCTTGGGAGTAGCCTTTGGGCTTTGGGTCTCTGGCTGAGTTTTATCTTCTTGGCCTTTTCCCTTGTCCTCTGGCCAAGCTTTACCTAAGCCAACTTCCTTGCCTGTGGCCACTTCCACCCCCCGTCCTTGATTGCCAGCCTTACTATTCCCTTTACGAGCCTCAGGGGTGGGAGGGGGGGGGGGGAGGAGAACGACCTGAGGGCTAGGAAGTTGCTCAGGCACAGTTGCAGTAGGGGTAGCATTCGCTTCAAGGCCTAGAGGTGCTTTAAAAGCTTCTCGGAGGTCTTCAGGGTAGTAGATGTTTTCAGCCCTCCACAAATCCAAGGTTGCAGGAACTTTAGCCAAGTTCAGGGCTTTGGCCCACACCTCCTGGCAGTATTCCCTGCAAACCCCAGCGAGCTCCTTTGTCATGCGACCCTTAGTCTCTTGGACGCCAAGGTTATAGGACCTCTGCTTCGAAGCCTCCACAATAGCCTTGGTTGCCCGAGCCGCCTCCTTGGCCTTCTCTAATTTTGCCTTCAGATCTAGGACCTGCTGTTTAGCCGTGGCCACCTCTATCTCAGCGTAATAGAGCCTTTTACGCTGCTCCTTATCTTGGTCCTGGGCATTCTTTAAGCTAGCCTTAGCGCTTTTCCACCCCTTCTCCTCAAAGGTTAGCTTCGTAGTAAGCTCTTGGTTCTTTTGCTTAGTTGCGCCCAAGGCCTTACTGGTCTCGACGCGAAGGTTGGCCTCGACCCTAGCCTCATTCCGGGTGTCTTTCACCCATTCCTCAGCCATAAAAACCTCTTGGATGGCCTGCAAAAAAATAAAGGAATACATTACCAGATAAAAAAAAAAAGGGGGGAGGGGGGTAACCTAGTGAGATGTTAGTAAGGCATGTGTAGAAACTCACCAAGGCAAGGTCCCTCTTTAGAGACAAAAGGAGGTCTGGTTGCCTTACATTTCTCAAGACAGCCATATCTTTAGGCAGTAGAAAGGGCTGCTCCAAGGCCTCAACGAGGTAGTGGGCGTGCCTTTTTTGGAACTTCCTGATGGAGGAGCTCCGCGGTATGGCTACCCCTTCCAGCTTCAGCTGAGGCTCCCACACTGGGTTCTAAGGGCGCACCCGGGCCATAATATGATGCTCCTTGCTTTCGATAGAGAAGGCCCTCCCTTGGCCCTTGGCTATCTTCTACTGCTTGGGCTCCTTTTGAGGGACCAACTTCCCCTCATCATTCAACTCCTTTTCCTTCCTCTTCTTCTTCAGGTTGGCAATAGCAAACAGGTTAGCTATAGGAAGAACGGGGAGAGTAAGGGGAGGCTGAGACCCTGAGGCATCCTTGGGCACCAACCACTTGGCCTTGTCCGCAAGGAGCTCACACAAGCCCTTCTTCCTGTTCAGAGCCATTTCTTCTTCTTCTTCCTCTAAAATGTCATCAACCCAAGCAACTATGAATCTGGGGGTACAAATCCCAGAAGACCTGTCAGCTTGTCCTCCGAATCTGAGACTTAGATCACAGGCTCATCTTGCTCCTCTCTCCCTTCCTCGAGATGAAACTTGTCTATCTTTATCTCGAGTGACAACCACGAGGAAGCTGTCTCTTCTCTCAGGACTGCTGTTTCACGGGGAGAGCAACAAGAGGGCAACTCAACTGGCACAATATCTTCTCGGGCTAATCCAGGCATCGAGATGTCTATCCGAGCTAGCTAAGGATCGCCTACTCTAATCGCATGGCCTACGTCCTAAAACTTGTCAAATAAGGGCTTGAAGTCGATGATAAAGTGGACAGCTCTTAGTTGTTTGCCTTCATTCACAAACATTTCGACTCTCAGCACCTTGTTGAGGTCCTCGACGTTGACGAAGTTAAGGTTGGGAGTTGTGTGCCTTTTATCTACAAAAATAGTCGAGAAGCAACATCATAGTTAGAAAGATGAATCCTAAGTCGGAAGAGAACAAAGTGTTAGAGGAATAAAAAAAAATAAAAAAAAAAAGAGGCGAACCCCAAAACTAAGTTTCGTGTCAAAGGACCTAAACCTAGGGCACCCCACTTGGTTCTCCCTCTCGAGTTAGGCAGTGCATGCCATTCACTAGAGATGATTAGGTAGTCATCTTTCATGCCCTTGTTGGACTTGGGAAGACACGAGACAAGCCTAACAACTGAAGACCTAGACTTAAGGTTGTAGCCCGAGTCTACCAGCAGATGGCACTCGTACATCCAAACGATGTCATGTTGAGTGAGGTTCAACCCATTTGCTCGTTAAGAGCATTTACACTACCTAGAATCCTAAATAGGTTGAGCGCGCATTGGTGAGAGAACAACCTATGGGCGATCAAATAGTCCCTAGTCACATTACCCAAGGGAAGCCTTATTCCCCCTTCTATGAAGGCGATCATGAGAATGACGACCTCCCTTTTTATTCCTGTGGGTGAGTCACTCACTTGGGGAGTAGTATTGCAAGGAAACGTCCCAAGGAATGTAATACAAGGCCCTAGACCCCTCCATACCAATGGGAGAATCTACTAGGTGGGCAAACCTACCCATCAGAGTAGACTAAAGAGAAGTGGAGGAAATATTTGTGAAGAAGAAGTAAAAAGTAGAAGGCCGAAGAGAAAATAGCCTAAGAATGAAAAAAACTTACAAAAATAAGGACAAGGGTCACTTTAAGAGCTTCTCAAAAGTTTGAAGATTTGGAAAGTCTCGAAAGTTTAGAGATTTAGGAAGTCTTGAGAGTTTGAAGATTGCAAAAGTGAGAGAAATGAATCCCCCTGGCACCTTATATAGGAGGCAGAATTGGGTAGGAGTTATCCCGCCCAAAATTTGAGGAGAAATACCAGCCATAGGATCTCAAGCTCACCATAGGACTTGGGGAACAAAGCTCCACCTAAAGCATTTAATGAGATGTTGTGGACTTTGAAGCGCCAAAATAGTTGCAAGGCACGCGAAGTGACATTCTCATATATGGAAGTCAAAGAAACGTGTGGAATTAATTATCCAAGATCAAAACCTCACTTTTCTCCTCGAATAAAAGGAAAAAACCGGAGTTTTGAGGGGCTATTGTGGTGTACAAGAATTTAAGTAAGGTAATGGCATCACAGCTCATACACATGGCCGAATAGGCCATTATTGTGTCGAAGAGGTCACACCCTCGGACAGTAAGGCCACGTTAGTGGCATGTTACTAGAGGAAGTCATACTGTAGAAAAAAAGTTTTGGAGAAGGGGTTAGCCCTGACATAACTGAAGGGATAGTGGCTGCCACCACATTTAATGCATCCCACCAAAACTCCTAGCTACATTTATGTGGAGAAGACCCCAAAACAATGCTGCTTTGGCTGCCGTAACTCATAAGGGGTTTGGGAAGGTGTCTAATGGGACAATCACTCAAGTAGTGTCTAAACGATCAACAAATGGGGTCAAGATCATCTAAAGGGAGCTATATAATGTAAGAGACCCTCCGGGGAGAGGGAATCGAAAAATCTATAGAGAAAACACTGTAGCAACAAGAACTAAAATTGCACCCCAATTTAAAAGAAATATACAAAAGGGCCACTCTCCTCGGATTTTGTGAAGGAAGGGTTTCTTTGCATAGAGCTTGTTTTTTCTTTACTTTCTTACTATCTTTGATTCATTGTGTGTGTTGTTAGGTCCATTGAAGTCTAGGCCTACTTTCTACAAATTCATTGTATTGGACTCTTTGGGCCTTAATCCATTTGTCTTTTGGGCTTAGGAACCAAAACCTACGTTTACATATATATATATATATATAGAGAGAGAGAGAGAGAGAGAGAGAGAGAGAGAGAAATAAAGTCATCTAAAGTTAATATTGATGGATATATTACCCATTCCTATGGTCAATACTCAATAAAATACATATTTAGGGGTTCTAAACTAGTGCAACTGCAACATCGAGCACTCACATCAATTGAAACAATTTTTTAGTCTAATTGTTGTTGAAAGGCCACAATTTCGATTGTAGTTAATCCATTTTTTACATACAACTAAGTCAAACTCTCAGTTGTTGTTGTTGTTGTTGTTTTTTTTAAAAAAATCTTTTCTCCTATTTATTTTTAAATATTTTTTTATTATTTTTTTCTCTCTTAAAAAAATAAAGAATTTTTTTAATTACTTCTTTCCTCTTAGCCATCCATCTTTTCATCGTTTTTTTTAGCTCGCCAACCAATCACATGACCATTTCACTAATTCCCAACTTGTTCAATTTTTCCACACTTTTTCACTAAACAAATAACATAAATAAAATTAGATAAGCTAATAGTTTTATAACTCAATTGGCATGTATCTTAAAATATTTTCAAAAAAAGTATCCAAAATTCAAGTACAATTAATTTTTAAGATATGGGTTTTACTACGGTATATGTTAGTAAATTATTTTAGAAAAATTTTTATGAATTTTTTTTTTATAAAGAAGTAAAATTTTTTTAGAACATACATGAACAAACCAATCGATTTTTGGTGTAAGGCATATGTTAGTAAATTATTATTATTTTTTTTTAATTTTGATAAGTTTTTTTTATAAAGAAATGAAATTTTTATAGAACATACTGTTTGTTCGTTTAGACTCCTAAAACCAAATTGTTTAACTTATTATATTAATCAAGTGATTACTTAGATTAATTATTTAGATCTAAGTTAAACACAAATAAATCATATCATGCAAAATAATGGAAAATAAATAACATTACGACATGATGACCTAGGAAAACCAATGAAACGAACCGTTTCAAGGTAAAACCTAGAGAGGTTTAACCTAACTATCCTCAAGATAAAAAAAATCCACTATAAGAGAATTGAAGTTTTTACAATTAGATTTAACCCTAAATATATTGCTATCTCCAGTGGTAACTTACTGACACGACCACGTGCAAACTTCAAATCCGTGGACTCCTTTTCTTCTTGGATTTACACCAACACAAGCTGCCTTGCTTGTGACTTTGAGATTCCACTCAAAGGTTTTAGATCTCCGTCAATAATGATCTTGATGCAGCAACTATGTTCTACCAATGCTTGATTGTAGTTTTGGCTCCGGTAGATTCTTGTGTAGTTAGAAGGTATAAAACCTCTCAGATCTCACAAAGAGTAACACACAAGTCTTCTAAGAGTCTTCAAAATGTGGCTAGGGTTTCCCTTTTATATGTGGAGAAGTTTAGATAAAACATTAAACATTTTTGTGGGCTTGAGCTTGTTCAAAAATTTTGCAGAAAAATTGTGCCTGTGATTTTCGATCGGTCGAGCCTAATTCTTGATCAGTCGAGTAAGGTAGAACCACTCTCCCTTTTTCTGCAATCAGCTGGACTTGAACCTTAAAGCAACCACTTTTAAGCCTTACCTAAAAACCTAGACTAGACATGTCTTGTTCTCGGTTTGCCAACACAATAAAAATATGATTCTAAATATTTAAATCTAAATCTTTAGAACCTAACATATGCATTAACTAAATAATTTTTAGTATAAACAGTGAGATTGAACTACAAATCTCTTATTCAACCATTAGAGACTTTATCAATTGAATCAACTATAATAGTCAACTTTATATTATTGTTAAAGGTGTAAACATGACTTATTCCTTGTCGGTGGACATTATATATCTCTGTGGAAAACTAATTAAAGATATGTCGGCCCCAGTTGAATCAATTTTCTTCTAGCTAGATGTTAATGGGTTCGATGCAACAACACATTATTTTACAGTCATGTAATAAAGTCATTGATTTAAAACAAGACTAAGTAAATCTACTTTTCTTTATTTTGTCTTTTATCTCTATAGTTGATAGACACTACATATATAGTCTATATTCATCAGAAAATCTCACTCATTTATAAATTTATTACTTATTTAGTACAATTTATTTTTGTAGTATTTTACAATTTATATATACTTGAAAAAATGAGATATTAAAAACTAATTTGACTTGCGTCCCATTTCCAATGCATTAGACGCAACACAGACACAATACATGTTTTTTTAAAAAAAAGAAAAAAGTACCGCTATTATGTCTTATCTAGTCTAGTATTTATTAGACTAGGCCGAAGAAAATGAAAATGACCCAAAGTTTGTGTTATACCAAAGAATATCATTTGATAGTAGTTTCAGTCTTTTCCTAGCCAAAATGGGCATTTTCCCCTTTTTCACAAACTTTCTAGCATTTTGCCCTCTTTCTCAAATTAATTAGGGAAATGCCCCTGTTTTGTAACTCGATAATATGAAAGTTGAGATTCATTGAAGAACTCGATCATCATATAGTCGAGTTAGTTTCAGCTTTGTGCCACACTGGCAAAGCAAATGTGGTTTTTTCCAATAAAAAAATGGTCGTTTATACATGTATAACTCGGTAACTAGAAAATCGAGTTTGCCTTAACATTTTCAAATACCTAAAGTCTCACAACGCCTGTTTACTCTCTCCTTGTACACTCTCCCACACTCTCTACCATCACTCTTCCTCACTCTCCCCCACTCTCCATTAGTCTCCTTCACCCTTTTCGATTAGTTGTCATTGCCAGTACCCTGGTGCTTCCGTCGAACCCTCACCGTACCCACCACCGTTGATTACAGGTACGTTGCTTTGCCGTTGATTACTGTTTTGTACTACATTTCTTTTGTGGGAAATGGATGATTATCAGAGGGGGATCTCACATTACCAAAATCTTCAAATTTTTTCATTTGTTTTATGGGTGTGACTCAGGTTCAAATTTTTCCTAGGAAAGAAAAGATGATAATAAGTGCTTGATTGGTGTACTTCAATTTTTTACTATTTGAAAAAGTTTTGTTTCATATTGCCAAAACAAATGGCTACTGTGGACGAAGCAAAATAGCTGTATTTTTGAAGATACAAACTGATTAAAGACTCAGTTGGAATCATTGTTGATTAGAACTTTGTTTGATTGGTCCCGTGCCTGAGGTGCTTACAAATAGCAACCCCCTTCTAGATTTCACATAATCACTTAGCTTTGTGCATAATTCTTTTAGGTTATGGTGTGCTTATCATCATGAACAGGAAGTAACCTATTCTATTAATAAATTACCATTATTTATCATAAGACAAATGGACCCTAGAAAAACAATATTGTTGTTCTTGCAGCTTAAGAACTTGACTAGTGGATCTCTTGTTAGTATCTTAGATGAGATTCCAAAACCAAGCTGAACAACATAGTCATTTTCATATTATATCATAATATGATAATCCAAATTTAAAAAAATATATATATATTTATTAATATATGAAAGTATAGTTTATATAAAGATTGCCATTTCTGCGATAAGTGTGGACATTGAACTTCATGTTGATATCGTTTCCTGATTTCATTTCTTGTAGAATTTCTATCTGCTGCAAATAGTATGAGTCTATGCACTGACATTGAAAATAGAGACTGTATTGCTGCTTTCATTAGAGTTCAAGCCACGATATGAATTTCATGATTTCCATTTTGTGAAGTTTCTTATATTAATCTATGCACTGACATTGAAAATCGAGACTAAAAGCACATCAAAGTTTGTAACTTTTGTTTCATGATTATTAATATGTTGACTGTTACTTCAATTTATCTTTGTTTTTTCATTTGTTTTCTGTTGACTATGAATCATATACTTTTTATCTTTTTGTTAAATGCTGGTTCTCAAATCTTCCATCATTCATTTGAATCTTGAACCAAATGATAAAATCTTTTTTAAAATAGTAAGACAATTTGGTGATAAGATGTCTCAATGACTTTACTTTTGTTTGGTACCTTTTTATTAGTTTCTGTTAATGTTAATTGAATTGCTTTTGTATTAATTCATCAGTGTGCTCTCCCATAAATTAAGATTAATCTTACAAGTATGCTTTCTTTATTGCTAAAACCAAACAATTTTCATCCTTTTGTTCGAAATTTCTGTCATAGTAATGACAATCGAATGGAACATAGAGATGTGATAATTAATTAAGGTCCATTTCTGCCAAAATGTTGTGTTTGCTTTAGGTGTCTTTTAATTCATTAGTTTATTATTGTTGTTACCTTGTCATCATTATCTACGCGTTACACTTGTAATTATCAATATATATATATATATATATATACACTACTTGTTATGCTTGTGGAATTAACTTTTCTTTCTTTGTGCTAATTCATTATATGGTCATCTTTCATTTACTTGATCATGAGTTTGCCGTAATCCAATTCTGGCAATACTTGATCATTATAAGGTCAATTTATTCAAAAAAAATTTATGACACCATTTGATATGTGAATTTTGAGTTTTGACCCACAATTTGATAACTATATGGTTTGAAATATGAAAGAAAATATGATTTGCTATTGTAATTACATCTTGTCATAGAGTGAATTCTTAATAATTGCTAGCAATCTATTTGCTGCATGTCAGATATGCCGGCACTGGATAGAGTGGAGCCTGGACTAGACGATGATACCCAGTTGAACCGATAGTCAGATCATCGGTCAACTCCACTTTGAAGCCGTGCCGCAGATGAGGTATGTAGTTGTATTATTAATACATCTTTGTTTTATAATTATCTCGTGTGCACTACCTAACAAAATGCTTGTCCGTGTGTAAGAGATGCTTGGCGTTGTAAAGGTTTGGTGCTGTAAATGTATATTGCCATGGGGTGGGCTAGACCTACGTATCACGCAGTACAAAGATACAGCAGGTGGCGCTTGGAGACGCACATGTTCCACTTACCTCATGGAGAAATGGGTATCACCTTGCAAGATATAGATGTGATGCTCAGGATTTCGATGGATGGGTTACATGTCACTAGAAAGACAGACATGAACTGGAGTTTGTTGTGTTGAGAGTTGTTGGGTAATCAACCTCTGCCTTCCATACCCAACTTAAACAAGTCTATCTTAGCTAGGGCGAGGATAAGATACAAGTGGCTTGATGCATGATTTACCGCTACCCCAGCTGCAGACGCCGGTGATGAAGTAGTGTAATAACATGCTCACTACCACCTACTTGTTTGGATGGGGCCCTGTTGTTCATGGACAAGTCAGCAGACCGGGTTTAACTCCTACCTCTACAATTCCTCAACCCAATCAGCAATGCCAGACAGTATAGCTGGGGTAGTGTAGCATTGGCCTGGCTTTACAAGCACCTTTGTAGTGCATCGAAGAAGGATGTGATGCCGATTGGAGTAGCACTATTGTTGGTGTAGCTGTGGGCCTATTCAAGGTTCCCATAAACATGCCCAATTGCGAGGCCGCCTTTATCGCTAGTGCACTCAGGACCCCTTGCCATTATGTACGTTCATTAAATTCTCATTATTCAAGCTAAGTGTCTGTTTGGATTAATTATTTATGTGTAATAGTATATTATATTATATTTTTATCTTTGATATAATTAAAAATATGTCAAACTAACAAACAAAAGAAACTTATCAATGCTTAGATACTAAAGTATATGGATGTGAAATTATAAAGCAAAGTTTGTTTAATGTAAAGGAAGAGAGAGTTCACTAACGACATTGTTCACAGTTCATCACATGAAAGTTCACTAACGAGCATTTGTTGAAACCCCATGTTTGCTAGGTGGAGCAGGCCAAAGAGCACTGCACAGCATGCCACACACATCCTTGCTGCGTACTGGTCGTCGCTGGCTACACTACGGGTAGAGCAGGTACTCATTTTCGGTTAATTTACATCCTCAATTGCATGACCACATTTATTTCACCACAATTTGAGGTTTTTTTTTTTTTTTTTTTGGTTTCCCTCAATTGCATGACCACGTTTATTTTTTTATTTTTGTTTCAATTCTTGGATTGTTGTAGGAATGAGTTGATTTAAGAATATTGGTTCCTTTCTAGGTTGATCCAAGAGAAAGGTCGGCCTAAGTCCACAAGAATCCGCAATGAGATGGATGACAAGGATAGGGAGTTGCCAACCTCTTTGTGGATTGAGAACGGACCAAAGTCAAAGTGTGGGTTGTGTCGCCAAGAGGATCATAACCATCATAGATGTTCGACTTGAAATGTGGAATCAACAAGCCATGGTGCTACAATTACAAGTCATAGTACAAGGGGGGATATATCATAAGTTATTCTTATTTACTGTTGCCAATTATTCAGAAAGTTTAATTAACGTATAAAACACCAATGAACGTTTAGACCCCTAATTACAAAATTACCAACACAAACTTATAATCAAACAGTATATGTCTGGAATATGAAATATAAGCTGTATCCAAATTGGTAACACACTCTAAACCATAATTAATTGCAAACACAACAGCAATTAAAAAGTAAAGAGAAAGGAGAGAGAGATGCAAATATAAAGATAACACCGGCACATGTTATCGAAGAGGAAACCCAAGAACTCGACAAAAAACCTCTCTGCCACCCTCTAAGCAGTCAAATGATCCATTAATGAATATAGTTGGGATACAAGAATAGCAGAAGACCCTCTAAGCCTAATCTACCCAGTGCACCTAAGCCCTCCAAGCTTCTTGTTCCAACAGGGTTATGACGAATCTTGTCTTCTTTAGATTCCCGGATCCTGCAATACGACCATTGCATCAACCAAGTAAATTGGTCCTCTCTGAACAGCTTCCCAAGCACCAAAATATCTCCTCACTAATATGGGCAAAGTGAGATAAGGATTTGGCAAAAAGTACCTCTCAAGGATATGTCAATGGAGAGGGTGAGAGTAGAGAAATTTGGAGAATCAAATGATAAAGATTGTAGATGAATCAATCTTATTTTCTGTAAGGTTTCTCTCTCAAAATTCTCTCTGGGAGCTCTCTAAATTTTGTGGGTATAAGAGTATTTATAGTAGTGTGTGTGAGGAATGCGAAAAGTCAATTTTCATCCAAACAGGGCATTCTAGCGCCTCAACCTCGCGATTGGAACAAGTCACAAGTCTCAGTCGTGAGCTAACGACTTGGCCAGACTATCTATTTTGTCCTGTAGTGCTCCGACTATCATGACCCTTCAGCTCCCCATCATGCTTCACACATGTGCCACTTTGGTGACATGCCAATCACGAGTCAGTCATGAGATCCAATCGCAAAACTCCTTTGATTGCACACATCTTGAGTTTTCTTCACAGTCTCTCACACGTAACCCTTACAAGCTAATTTGGCATGGAATAAAGCCAATACATGATTGAATAAATTCTCACAAGTCATGTATTGCCTTACATATTCTTACATATTCTTACAAGTCATGTATTGCCAACCTCTTTGTGGATTAAGATTTCTATAATGATTTTTAAATTAGAACTATGATAGTAATTGATAGTTTTTAGACCCCTTAAAAATATAATTGGATTAACCTAGGTAATTAGCCAAGTTGTTACTTAGTCCAAATTCCAAATCTAGGTTATCACAATCAAACGATCATATCATGCAAAACAGCGAAAAGATAAATAACACAATAATATGATCACCCAGGAAACAAACCGGTAAAAACCTGGGGAGGATTTAACCTAGCTATTCTCAAGGTAAACCTGAATCCACTATAAAAGAATCGAAGTTGTACAATAGGACATAGACCGCTAACATCCTATTGCTACCCACCAGTAGAAACTTACTGACACGACCACGTGTAAGCTTCGAGACCACGGACTTCTTCTTTCTTGGATTCTCCAGCAAGTACAAGCACACCCGCTTGTGTTTCTTTAAGCTTCTATGGCAGCAACTAAATGATCATCAAGTTCTTGAATGAATCTCCTTCTTGATAATCCTAAACTTGTGTAAAGGAAAGCTCCTCATAGATCTCACAAGAAATTTACACAAACAGCAATATGAGCAACATAAAAACATGACTAGGGTTTGCCTTATATACCTAGGGCAAAAATACAAAACCCTAAACATTTTAAATGAACTAGGGTTGAGTTAGAATTCTGCAGAAAACACATTTTGCCCGAATTTCGATTGATCGAGCCTAAGCTTCGATCGATCGAACCAAGTCGAAATGCTTTATTAAATCTGCATCAACTTGAATCCAACTTTACATAAATGAACCAACTTTAAGTAAGTCTAAACACAACTAAACATCTTGTTTTGATCATGTTTTGCTAACAATACATATTAAATTTCTAAATACATAAGACCCTAAGTCTTTAGAACCTAACAAGCTCCCCCTTGGGCAATCCGTGACAAAACACAACTAAAAGCTCAAAATTTACAAAGAAAAGCCCTTTACATAAAAATGCTCATAAAAATAAATCCAATCCTAACTACTATCCATCAGTTGCAAGTGTAGACAGCAACTTAATTGAATCAACCTGTATATTTCCTGAAACACTCAAACAAAATGCATAACTGCATGTGTGGAAAATACAAATAAACAAAATAAATTATTGATTTCAACCAACACACAATAAAGACATATATCAATGAATAACTCATAAATATAAATCAATAAGCAGTTGAAACAAGAAACATATAAAACAATAAAAGTATCTCCCCCTAACATGAATAGCCCAAACAAAACAAAAACGAGCTAAAAAGGTAGATACAGAGTAAAGCACCTAGATATAGTCTAGTCTCCACAAGCTCCAATAAAAAAAAATGCTCTCCCCCTGAAACAAAAACTCTACAAATGCTCAAACATATACTCCCCCTTTTTGTGACGAAAAGCCAAAGGGCAATCAAAATCCATCATCAAAAGGAGGTGGTGGTGAGGATCGTCGAAACTGGGCCAACTCTGCACATAAAACACGAATCTCATCAAGCATGTCCACCAAAATCTGTCCATGAGTCACCTAAATAGTCAAGACATGATCCAACGTACGTCGAATGTCTGAATCATCTGAAGTAGTCGGTAGAGGAACATCAGCATCAGCAGTAGTAGCACCAGACGCCTCAGTAATATTAGCACCTATAGAAGAGGAAGGAGGGGGAACAACACCAGATGACGCACCTCTAGGATGCGTGGGACCAACTCTCAAGTGAGCAGCCCTCTGCCTAAGGAAGGTGGCACCTATGGGAGCTATGACATGAATGGGCTCACCGACAGGGAAATCAGCTAGATCAAGAAACAACAAAATCCTATGAATGAAAATAGGATGGATAAGAGCATACGCTACGACAAAACTCCTATGAACTTCATTCAAAGAACGAAGAAACAAATGTGGAAAGCTGATAGACGCATTAGAAACAAAAGCATACAAAAACACACATCGCTCAAAAGAGATGGTGTGGAGATGAGAAGTAGGCCACAGAGAATGACACACTATCCTAAAGAAAAGATAGGCAATCTCAGTAAGCTCAGCAGATATGATCCGAGGATCAAAACCTCACTAGATAGAAGACCCAGTGATGTATGACATAACATCATCTAAGGGTGGAGACTCCTCATAAGGATAGACAGGCCCCCTAACCACCGGAACCCTAAGAGCATCAGCCACTATCCGAGGGGTAATGGTGAACTTAATACCTTATATCCAACTCCTAACAAGGGTGTTGGAATCATAAACGTGGTAAGAGAGATTCGAGAAGAACTCTCTAGTTAGGGTAGTCGGGGATGGATAATCTACCTCTAACAAGGACAACCAACCTCGACTCCCAAGGTTTGCCCTAATGGCAAGATCTACCTCATCTAACACAATAGAACGCTCAGCCCAAATCTTACGCTTACAGTTCAATTTCTCATAGACCTCTCTACTTTTGTCATTCCTAAACAACTCACCCCTAGAGAGAGCCTCAGAGGAAGTGGAGGGGGTCCTATGGGCTCTAGTCTTCCTAGGCATGTTGCTAGGATAAGGACAAAGACACAAAGCAAGCAAAACAAAAAACCAAGGGCAGATAGCAAGTTAGCACAAAAAACAAAATAGAACAAAGATCTATATGATGCATGAACAGTTTAAATGTCATGATTCATGCTCTAATGCAATGCAATTAAGTTCAAAGTAACTTAAATTTCATAAAATTGGCTTGAGCATAGAATTTCTACCAAAAACCCAAAAAATTTGAAAAAACCACTTGTTCAATTTGTAAAAAATTGACCAATTTGTCATTACACAAGATAGATTACATAAAATAATGATCAATTCAACAAGCCAATTTCATCAATTGAAATCAATTTAAACAAAATCCCCAAATTCGGATAAATACAAGCCCTGGAATTTTCAATTTCGCACAACACACCAAATTGATCAAATTAACCATCATAGATCATGACTATAACATTATAGGAACATAACCCAATGATCAATTGCAGAAAAAGAGACTTGAATCAACAAAAATCCCAATTTGAAAAGTTCCGAAAATACCCAATGAAATGCATGAAAACATGAAATAAAATGCAAAAGGAAGGGCAAAAAGGACTTACTAGCTTATAGAGAGGAAAACCTTGCAAAAAATCCGGAGGAAAATGACAAAAAATTTTGGGCGAGCCTTGTCCAATTCGGAGAGAGAGAAAAAGTTTGAAAACCTTTTTGAAAAGTAAGTTTGAAAACGTCAAACTCTGATTTTTAAAAACCTGATTCACAATTTTCAATTGATCGAAAATCAGTTTCGATTGATTGAAACAGACAGAGACTTCTTTAAAAATTTAAAAAAAATTTCAAAACAATTTTGATTTATCTAAAATCGGTTTGGATCAATCGAAGTAGATAGAGACTTCCCTAAACAATTTTAAAACAATTTCGATTGATCGAAAAACAGATTGGATCAATCGAAACAAACAAAGGCTCACAAAATTTTTAGGAAAAAACATAGTTTTTTGAAAATAACAAAGACACATTTTAGAAGCACCTCAAAGCATTGAAATTGATGAACAAAATACATGAGTATGTAATGAAATGTCTATCAAAAACAAAGTTTTAACCCCAGTTTTCCCAAAATGAAGATTTTCAACCATTTTCCATAAATTCTCAAGCATCGAAATTTGTTTTGCATAAAAACTTAAAGTATTTGCAAACTTGGTTGGTCAGACCAAAGACACACATAATAACATGTACAATGTTTAGCAAAGAGTGACTTATGTAGTGTGTGCAACTAGCAAAAGCTTAAGATACATGTGAGGTGATATGTGTATAGCAATTAAACACAAAGTCTACAAAATTCATCACATAGAATTTGAAAGAGACTATTACCAAAAGAGTTACATCATATAACTCCCACATCTCCTAAATCATAAGTTTGCAATCATGTAAGTTTCTTGATTTTGCCTCATATTGTACACACCAATTTTGAAATTTTCAGAAACTTATTAAAATAGCCGGGATAATGTACACACCAATTTTTGCAATTATTTGATTTAGCTTTAAGTCCAATAATGTACACACAAATTTTAGCATTTAAACCGAGGCTACACCTTATGATCATTTTATGCATGTGCTACACTTTTTCGAGCACAAAATCTTACAATATGCACTAAGATGTTCATGATTGGCTAGTGAACAATGGTGAGATGGTTATTTATGCATTTCTCTAACGGTTCAAGTCCGATAGTCAAAGACATGTGATTTCAAGATCAAGACAAAGTGATCAAAACCGTAAACATCTTTCCTACACAACATGCACTACAAAGCTTTAACTAGTAAAGTGCAATAAGTAAACTCATCAAAGCTAAACAAGGTACAAAAGACATGTTATGTGAAAATAAATTGACTAACCTTGTTTTCAAAAACCAAGAAAATAGTGCAAAACACAATTTGCTTCCTTTTTCTTCCTTTTTTTTTTTTTAATTTGAAAAAGATAAACAAAACAACCTAGAATGAAATGCATGAATGTTATGCAATGCAAATCCTAGAAACAGAGAAAACAAAAACCAAAGATGCACCACGACCATTGGAGTTCTTATTCACATGGGAATGATTTGCAACTCCAAGATTGGAATAAAGGTTTAAAGCCTTTACCAATTCACCAATGAGTACCATAGGATCTTGTGCTTGAGGCACAGGTACTTTTGGTTTGTTTGCTCTATTAGCAACTTGAAGCTTATAACAGTTTGGATGAATGTGTCCAAACTTTCCACAAAAATGACAAACCCGTGCAGGCTTATCATGTGACTTGTCCTTAGAAAAGGTAGGCTGCTTAGGTTTAGACTCTTTCAGATTAACCCTAATCTCCCTAAGTGGTGTAACTTCTAAAGGTTTGACAAGCTCACTCACAAGGGGTTTAGAAGAAGATGGAGGAACAAAGATAGTGGAATTGGGTGCAGACACATTGATGCTTTCTACAAAACCTAACCCAGTTTTGTTAGAAGGAGACTTTTGAACACTCAGCATATGATCAAGTTTGGAACTAGCTAACCTATTAGATTGTTCTCTAGCAACAGAAAGCTCATGTTCCAAATTCTTAACTTTATCAAGTAAAAGCATGTTCTCAGTCTTCATATTATTCAAAAGTTCAGTAGCAATAAACAATTTAACAAGCAAATTTTTCTTATCAAGCTCAAGAGATGCAATTTTCTTCAAGCCTAATTCAACATTCATAGCATCCTTTGCAGCAACTTTGCAAAGTTTATTGTAGGCTTCTTAAAGATTTGCGTCCTTAGAGAGTTCCCCATTAGAAGGGTTCTCTTCAGCATATACGCTTTCATTGACTACAGTAGTAGCAATGAAAGCAATGAAATTTCCATCCTCGTCACAACCAGACTCATCATCAAAAACTTCACCATCACGAAGGGTTACAGCCATAGCCTTACCCTTAGACTTCAAGTAAGTAAGACATTCAGATTTCATGTGACCATACCCTTGACATCCAAAACACTGAGGACCCATAGAATTATTAGAAGATTGACCTACTTTTTCTCTAGGTTTATCAGTATTGTTAACCTTATTGGAATCATTCTTCATAAAGTTTCTAAGTTCAATAGTATTCTTATCTCTTGTCCTTCTATTATTGTTTCTAAGGAGACTCCTAAAGTTCTTGGCAAGGTAAGCAATCTTTGTAGTAGAGAGCTCATCATCAAATCCACCAACATTAACATCATCAATAGACTTAAAAGCCATTGATTTGGATCTGCTAGTCTTAGGTAGGTCCAACTCATAAGATTGAAGAGATCCTATAAGTTCATCAACAGGAATGGAGTCCACATCCTTGCTCTCAGTGATAGCAGTCACCTTGGGTCTAAAATCTTCAGTCAAAGATCTAAGAATCTTCCTAACAATTTTAGGTTGATTATAGATTTCACCCAAGTTATATGCAGAATTAACAATATCATTAAGTTTAGCATAGAATTCATCAAAAGATTCATCATTAGACATCTTAATACTTTCAAATTTTGAAGTTAACTACTACAATTTATTTATTTTGACAGCCTTTGTGCCTTCATGCACAGTCTAGAGGATATTCCAAGCAATATGAGCAACCTCAACATTAGAGATTCTCTTAAATTCCTCCATAGAAATAGCGTTAAAGATAGCATTTATAGTTTTGCTATTGAACGCGGCTGCTTCTTTTTGAGAAGTTTGCCACTCACTAACAGGATTAGTGGGCTTTTCCCATCTGTATTCGACGGAGTTTCAGACTCTCATATCAATTGATTTCAGGAATGCTTTCATCCTTACTTTCCAATAAGCATAATTATTCTCATCAAAGTGAGGAGGAATAACAAGAGAGTGTCCATATTCCATGACAACAGGGGTCAAGGATTAGCTTAGTGATCAAAAGATCAACAACAAGAGAGCAACCTACTCTGATACCACTTGATAGTTTTTAGACCCCTTAAAAACACAATTGGATTAACCTAGGTAATTAGCTAAGTTGTTACTCGGTCCAAATTCCAAATCTAGGTTATCACAATCAAACAATCATATCATGCAAAGCGGCGGAAAGATAAACAACACAATGATATGATCACTCAGGAAACCACTGGTAAAAACCTGGGGAGGATTTAACCTAGCTATCCTCAAGGTAAACCTAAATCCACTATGAAAGAATTGAAGTTGTACAATAGGACTTAGACTGCTAACATCCTATTGCTACCCACCAGTAGAAACTTACTGACACGACCACGTGCAAGTTCCGAGACCACGGACTCCTTCTTTCTTGAATTCTCCAGCAAGTACAAGCACACACGCTTGTGTTTCTTTAAGCTTCTATGGCAACAACAATATGATCATCAAGTTCTTGAATGAATCTCCTTCTTGATAATCCTAAGCTTGTGTAAAGGAAAGCTCCTCACAAATCTCACAAGAGATTTACACAAACAGCAATATGAGCAACACTAAAACGTGACTAGGGTTTTCCTTATATACCTAGGGAAAAAATAAAAAACCCTAAATGTTTTAAATGAACTAGGGTTGAGTTAGAATTCTGCAGAAAATGCATTTTGTCCAAATTTCGATTGATCGAGCCTAAGCTTCAAATGATCGAACCAGGTTGAAATGCTTTATTAAATCTGCATCAACTTGAATCCAACTTTACATAAATGGACCAACTTTGAGCAAGTCTAAACACGACTAAATATCTTGTTTTGCTCATGGTTTACCAACAATATATATTAGAGTTCTAAATACATAAGACCCTAAGTCTTTAGAACCTAACTATAGTATCAATGTATCAAATATAGCTTAAGTTTGGGCAATCTTGTGATTAGTTGTTCAAGTACTTGCATGAGTAAAAGATGCGGTATTGATGTATTTTTCTTTGTAACTCAAATCTCTTTTTGTAAACAATGAGAAGACATTGTTTATATGTAAATGGTTGTACTTATATTGTGAACAACTTGGTTCAATGGTTTTAAATGTATAATGGCTCTTTATTTCCTTTGTAGATTGTATGCATGATTTTCTTATTCATGTGGTTGAAATGAAGGGATGATTTGTGTATGGATGTGGTTGGAATTGTATGGATGATTTGTTTATGGAAGTGGTTGTGAACTGGTAAAATTTTTTGATGAATAATCGATATATAAGAGATCATGGTCGTGAACAGTTCTGCATGAGTTCTCATGTTAAGGCTATATGCATCTTCACATAATTTGATAAATAAAATTGCATCTGGATCAGTCCAAAAGTCCTGGACTGAATTGCATCTGGATCAGTCTAAAAGTCGTGGACTGAGCCTGGAACCAATGGGCATAACTCAATTTGCCAATAGTCGAGTTACATAGCTACATAACCCGATTTTCCAGTAATTGAGTTATAGTGCACATAACTCGATTATGCTGAAATCGAGTTATTTAGAAGACCCTTCTAACACTTGGATTCCTCCTAGATCACATCTGGATCGGTCTAGAAGTCTAGACTGGGCTTGGACTAATGGGAATAACTCGATTTTCAAGTAATCGAGTTACGGTGCACATAACTCGATTCTTGTAAATTCGAGTTATCAAGAAGACCCTTCTGGACGCTTATATTCCTTCTGGATTGCATTTGGATTGGTCCAAAAGTCCTGGACTGGGTTTAGAACCACAGGTAATAACTCTATTTGTGTGTTACCAAGTTACTTTATAACTCGTTTCCTAATTAATCGAGTTACATATAACTCGATTTATATATAATCAAGTTATGCTCATTACCCATGATTATAAATTCTCCAGTTCTGTAGAATTTGCAGCAATCGAAAATTGACATTTTCGATTGCTCTTGACACATCTAGCTAGAATCGACAATTTCCCACACAAATTCTTTGAAGATTTTATGTAGTAAGACTCTTTTAACCATTATTGTCTTTAAAATTACACTTGGTGGTGCATTATTCTCCAATTTTTGTTCTTTGCTTCAAACTTCATTGTCTATGTAGATTGTGATGAAATTGGGTGTTTGGCTAGTCAAATGCTTTGTTGTTAGTAAGGTTACTTGCTTATCTCGTAGGTTGTCTTCGACTAGTCTCCTTCCACAAAATGAAGTTGCCAATGGCTCCATATGTGTGTGTTAGTCTTTATGCTGTTTGTATGTTTAAATTGTACATTATGCAATTTAATGTCTTTTGTATAAGTTAGTGAAACTTACTACATGTAACTAGGAATTTCGAAAATGTGTCAGGTCCTACATCCACTTATATGTTCCTGTAGAATATTATTGCTGTTAGAATGCTTGCTATCGATGCATGACATTATTGATCATTTTGACAAAATTCAATATGTTAACAAATTGCACGTTTGCTCTTTGAGTTCAACTAAAGTTTATAATCATCTCTATCTTCTAATTATTGACTCGAACCAAAATGTATTACAATTATTTCACCAACTAAACAACCTGTAAATAAGAAAATTGTTTTTTCATTGTATTGTTGTAAACTGCTCTAGGCAGTACATTGTATGGATGATTTTCTACACATGATGGTGCCTTATTCTCTAATTTTTGTTCTCTGCTTCAAACTTCGGTGTCTATGTAGATTGTGATGAAATGATCTGTTTGGCTATGAAAATATCAATGGGTTAGGTAGTATGAATGTTGTGTTTATCTTTTCGTAATGCGGTTTTTGGTTTTGTTTTTTTGTGAGCTGATCGTGTTTCCACTGCTGACCATCCATTAGTTATGGCTCTGAAGAGAGATAAGAGGGGAAAATCCAAAGTTGCATCTGAACCTGAAGTGGTTTTTGATCAATTAAGGTTTCTCACGTACACAAATAAGCAAACATACAAACATACAACCCCCTTCAGCTAACTTGATTAGAGAATTCTATTCGAATCTTTTAGTGCATGAGGATGTTTGCTATGGTCACAGAGTGACATCATAGATACATGGTGTACCATTTACAATAACTAGGGACATAGTATCCGATGCTCTAGATGTACGTATAATTTGTATGCCTACTTATCCATACTCTGAGTCTCCTTGTATTGATGACGTTATGGATGTTCTTTGTGGAAGATCAATCACTCGGGGTTCTGACCCAAGTATTAGCTCAAGTGAGTTAACTAAGCTTAATTATATCTTCTTTAGGATAGCTTGTCACAACATCTTCCCTATCTCTCATGTCCATACAATCCCTATAGACAAGTGTTTCTTTCTTTACGCCCTCGTCATCGATAGTTCCATTTGTTTTCCTTCACATTTCATTGAAACCATTATGGAGGTGCGTAGGAGCAAGTATAAGAGGCATGATCTGTTTTTTCTAGTTTTCATCCATAGGGTCCTCAAATACTTAGGATTAGAGAATTTTCGTTCCCAAGGGTTGGTCAGATCCTTACCCCTATAGGAGCCAAATTTCTGAAATAGTAAAGTGTCCAAAAGAAGTTTGTCGACCCAAGTGTTGATTCACCTAAGAGACCATAAGTACGGTTTACTACTGGAGATGTTCCAGATGAGGACATGCGTGGGGATCCCACAGCTACTATTGTCGAGGATGGTGATGATGAGGTCAATGTTGACATTGCTACTACAGGGCATACAGTCCCTTCTCCTCCCTTTCTTCGTGCTATGATGGAGACCGTTATGACGACTCAGGCAACGCATGGGCAACTTTTAGATGGTCTTTTTGCTGAGGTTGTAGCTTTGTGAGCAAACTTAGCTAACTATAGACGTCTTGTTCCACCTTTTCCACCATCTGACTTTTGATGGTTGCCATTGGCCATTGTACCAAGGGGGAGACGAACTTTTTGTAGTTGTTGTGGCATATTTGGAGAATTGTATGACAGTTTTGTCTAGTGGCTTTCAGCCAGTTTTATGTTTTGTTATTTAAGTCGTAGTTTGAAGAACATGGTATCTACGGAAAGTAATTTGATATATTAATATGATCGTTAGTTTCATACCCATCGTTATTATTATTAGTATTATTGAAATGGTTCTAACTGTAAGAATTTTTTATGTTATTATGTGATTCTATATAATATCAAGTAGATCCAAAAATGTAAATAAGATTTATTTCATAATTCTGTATGGCATTCACATGTTATTAGATTATAGTAATTATTAATACAAATTGAAGGTTTGTGAAAGCACAATTGGTTTACAGGGTTTGATATTGTTGATGAACCACCAAGGAGATTTTCCTTGGAGTAATGGATCAAGTTATATCTTGACTTCAGGCAACTATTTTTATTGCAGGTTTTACTTTTCAGTCATATATTTTCCATTGATTGGATATTGTTGTTGCTCTTAAATTAGCATTTATATTATTCTGAATTTAGTCCCCATATGGACTGTACCTCATGCATCATATTTTCATCACGAAATTTATTGATGAAACCTTGCTGTGTAGAGAAAAAAAAATAGAGCGACACTTGGCATGACCTCATGCACTCTTGCATTATGTCTAATAGTTTTTTTTTTAATCAAATATTGATTATTTTGATTTCGCGCTACTGAAATGGAGTATACGAATGTTAATCTTATAGATGTCTTATAATGTTATTCACTATCATTTCTTCATTGTGTTGTTCAATTGGTCCATGTATCGCATAGGTTAGCGACCAATAATAGTCATAATAACTACAATAGCAATAATAACTACAACGGGCGCCAAGTCATTCTCAAAAAATAAATAAATAGAAATAAAGTAACTGGATACGTTAGCTACTTTTGCGTCAAGTCTAGTCCTATCAAACTGCTTCACGTGAATATGTACACAAACTTTCTCATAGTACCCTCATCAGCCCATTAATATTGCCCTGATTCCAGTCATATCAAACCGAATCACGTGAATACAATTCAAATGACTAATATGGCCAACTTTTCCATTGCTACGCGACAACTTCTAACAGTTTCACCATGCTCATTGAGATAGAAACACATTCACGTGACTCATTATGCACGCATCTGCATTACACTGCATGGACCTACTACTGTTGCACCAAGACCAGTTATGTCAACCACATTAGACACACCACACACGCCAACAAACGTTATGGTTGAGTCGAGTCATTTTCTCAATTATGTGTACACATCCTGACATCCCATTACTATTTTGCCCTATCCAATCAAATCAAACACAAGCCCTACTATTCTTCTCACGTGTACATTCTTGTTACCTGATGCACTTCACTACATCAGCTCGAAATTACTGCACCAAGTCTAGTCATATCAAGTGAACAGCCTACATGTACCAAGTACTATTATGTAGTTAAGCCTACTCCTATACCAATTATGAACTGCTACACCCAGTCTAGTCATATTAATTGATCAAGCTGACTCATGTACCAATTACTATTAACTTAACAACTTGCACATGGCTGACACTACCACACCATATAGTTACCTATGCAATCCTTCTATATGTACCTCAGTCAATCCTTACACCATACTACCACACCACACCATACAATTGCCTCTCACATCTAAATATACCTCAGTCAAATTCACCTTCTGAAATGTCGATGCGCAACTGGCTCCTACCCTGTTTTCTTGACAACTACAGGGAGGGAGAGAGATAACGATGAGAAGGAATATCATGCAAGACTGCGGCGAGAATGGGAGTACCGCATGAACGAGTCCAACTCCCTACATAATGATCTCCTTCTACTTGGGGCACCTTTGGTGGACCGGGTCTCGCTAACAATGCCAAAGGGAAACACGGAGCAATACAAGCGGGCCATTGCCAAAATCCGAAAGGAAAAGAACCTAATGTTCCTTCGTAGGTGCAGGTATCACCTGTTGCAGCTTGTAGAAAAGCAGGCTGCTACAACCAACAAGCAACTCACCCAAGAGGAATATAGTAGTGTCCTCAGCTAGGAGTACTGCCTGTCTGAATGAATATCTATGTACTACATCACTAGCTAGGTTTTATGTAGGGTGCGTAATATCTCTAGAATTATGTTATCAATGTTGGTAATGCTAGTTGATCGATATGCAGGTCATGCATATTGATGGTATCATGTGTAAGAATATGTATGTTGTATGTGTTATGCATGTATTTGTTAGTTGGTCGATATGCAGGTCATGCGTATCGACCAACATCATGTGTAAGAAAATATAGATATTATGTATAGGTTATGCATCTAATAATTTTCCTACCTCTTTGTTATAAGTAATCATTCAAGATTATGCATCAGACGTGTATATTTGTGCAAACGATGATAAGGTTTACATAAACCCTTAACCATAAACACCATTCCCTACACAGTACAAATACAACAACAACGACACACATACATCTAAAACATAATTAAGGATAATAGTTATACATCAAAGTGCGAGTGGACCACAACATGATTACTCTTCATCTGATATCTCCACGTTCGATTGATAAATGTCTGCTGTAAGAAGTGATTGCATGTATCGTGCATGCTCATACAACTTACATTCCACTGATTCTCGAATCTCCACTTAGGTCCAATATCGATTGAGATGTATCTTCATTCGATTATTTTCTTCTCTTATGTGGCACAATGCTCTATGAAGTTCGTCTATAGTGTCTCTTGGCATCTGCAATGAAAGTTGCCGAGGCACTGGTAGCTTATAACCAACCATCTCATCATAAAACATCTCATGTTCATGGAGTAACCAATCTCACTCTGCCCTTATGGTATTATGGAACTGTGCACTATTTCGCAGGTTAGGATTGATTGGATAGCTGAATTCATCTTCTAGTACCTAAAAGTGACCCATCACGGTGAACACATTGTGTGACCTGTAGCGATAAGGGTCACCCATTGACGATGACTACAATAACATCAAAAGTTCAAGTTAACGATGTGCATCAACTGTTAGTAAATAATGTATAGCTGCATAACATGGTATATGACTAAGACAATTCTAAATTGATGTAGTTTTACATGCTAGATCTATCATGTGGCCCATAACATAAACAAAAGAACAATCGTATTATGGTGATAATGCATGGCACTGTGTGAATCAGAGATGAGGATTTGGGCAAGCACACTGCAACTATTCAAATAAAATTGAATTATACTACTGTACACATTTGGAAATACACTATAGCAATGGGAGCATGGGTACTCCCATTCATGTACCGTTTTTCCAACTTGTACTGACATGACAAGCCCTGATACTTATATATAAAATTTTTATGATATTTGGACCATGAGATGAGCTTATAAATGCACCACAATACTAAATGGATTATTTCTACCCCACTAAGTTCTCCAACTAACTAAGCTATGAGTCGCAACGCCTCATGCTCAAAACCTAAAGAGCGAAACAAGTTTGGATCTACTTCAACAAATGCATCATCACAAGTTCCAGTAGACCAACAACTACAAACATACACAGACCACTATGGAGGGAAATGGGTTGGAAAGAAAAGAGATTCCGTTAAGATTCCAATATACATGTACAAGAGTCTAGGAAGCATCAGACACATCATGGTCGGCAGACCTACATAATCGAGTATAGATACCACCATAACAGAGTTCACCACAGCAGAACAACCATGGTCAGAGCTATACAAAAAGAGGTGTGAGTTGGAGGTGTATTGTCGATAGCATGGGTTACGAGTTCCTAAGGCTCGATCAGCCGAGTTACCTAGAGATGAACCTACCAACATACTTGCTCATCTCAAATGGGAGAACAATCAAATGCAAAGGTGACAAGACCGTTTTCATGCAATCCAAAAGGCTAGGAAACATCTATCAGGCAAGTCGCAAGAGCGAGCCATTAAGTGTATTAATGAAATTATTAATTTAGACGATGATAAAGATATTTCAGACTTCTTAAATTCAAGCAATGATGATTTCTAAAAATTCCTACCAATGAAAATTAGACGTTGTTAATGTCTAGACACTTTGTGTAAGACGTAGTGTTGTTGTAAATGTCTGACAATGATGATTATGTACATTCAACTAAAGTATAGAATGCATTAATGATATGTGGCTCCCACCACCTATGGACGCATTTGGACTATTGTAACCATTTTTAATGCTTTTGCATTGCTGATTTGTTAATAAAAGCCTTCGAGAGTTATCAACATAACCAAAAATGCTACTTATCATATACTTATAATTATGGGTTATCCTTCATTTCACTAACCATCTTATAAGAATCTAAGAAAAATAAGTTATATAATTGATTACTTCTTGCTATGGTAAAGATTTTCGTTCTCTTGTGATTAAAATTGACTACAACAAACAACTAAAATCACACCAATGTACTCACATAACACTTATTCAACCAAAAAAATAAAAATTTAGTACAATATCAAATGAAAATACCATTGCCATAAAATTCTGGTATGAGTTTTTTACCCGAGGTGATACAAATTTTAGTTGAGTCTGCAACTGTGGATCTGTGGAGCAGCAGTGAAATTCAATTCAGACGAAAAGCAAGATAGTCTAAATGGGAGGAGAAGTAAAGTTATAACACAAAAATAACTCAATTTTATGGAATGCGATTTTGCTTTATAACTTGATATTATAATAATTGAGTTATCTACGGATTAAAACAAAAGAAAATGCTATGCTTGACACCAAGACAGTCTGAAATAGCTATAGCACAAGCATAACTTGATATTTATATAGTGAGTTATATAACTCAATTTTATGATAATCAAGTTATTCAGGGATTAAAAAAAAATGCCACGTTGGCTGGCCAACATGGCAAAAATCTCCACCAAACTCAATTATAAAATAATTGAGTTCTTCATAAAACTCAACTTTCATATTATCGAGTTATAAAACAGGGGCATTTCTCTAATTAGTTTGAGAAAAAGGGCAAAATGCTGGAAAGTTCGTGACAAAGGGGCAAATACCCATTTTGATCTTCTTTTCCCCATCTTACCTTTCTTTCTTCCTTTTGAAATGATCTTACTCAATAACACATCTAGGTTTAAAGATTAATACATTAATTAGAAGAAATATGAAAGTCTTATACACTCTTTTTCAGCATCTTGACAAAACAGCCTTTGATGAAATGTCTTCACGCGTTTGATTTGAAAAGAAATTGCTATTTCAATTAACTTTTTGGTTCGAGAATGAATAATACCTTTGACAAATAACATTTTGAATACATAAATAAACCTTTGACAATCATAGTTTACTAACTATATTGTTGGTTGGTGTGATCCATACCATTGAAGAGAATTATGTTACCAAACTATATATTTCTAGAGATTCTTAAAAACAGGTAATTATACGATACCCCAAAAAAAAGGGGGGCTATGGTACCCACTAGTAGGTAACCTACTATACCAGGTTGCTTTTTTCTCACATTTGAAGATTCCATCCTCACATTGTGCAATTCCAACATCACATGTGACAGTTCTTTTCTCACATTTGGTGGTTCCCTTACTTTTTTTTAATCACATTTGACGATTTCATCCTCACATTATACAGTTCTAATGTCACATATGACAGTTCTTTTCTCACATTTGGTGGTTCCCTTACTTTTTTTTATCATATTTGACCGTTTTATCCTCACATTGTGTAGTTCTAATATCACATATGACAGTTCTTTTCTCACATTTGGTGGTACCCTTACTTTTTTTCTCACGTTTGACGATTTCATCCTCACATTGTGTAGTTCCAACATCACATGTGATAGTTCTTTTGTCACATTGGGTGGTTCTCTTACTTTTTTCTCACACTTGATAGTTCCATCTTCACATTGTGTAGTTCCAACATCACATGTGACAGTTCTTTTCTCACATTTGGTGGTTCCCCTACTTTTTTTTCCCAAATTTGATGGTTTCATCCTTACATTGTGCAGTTCCAACATCACATGTGACAGTTCTTTTCTTACATTTGGTGGTTCCCTTATTTTTTTTTCTCACATTTGACGATTTCATCCTCACATTGTGCAGTTCTAACATCACATTTGACAGTTCTTTTATCACATTAGGTGGTTCCTTTTTTTTTTTTTCCTCATATTTGATGGTACTAGTCTCACATTGCACAGCACCATTGTCACATTGGGTAGTATCGACATCAAAATGGGTAGCACCAACATCACACTTAACCATACTTTTATCACATTCAATGGTTCCCTTATTTGTTTTCTAACATTTGACGGTTCTGTTGTTCACATTGAGTAGTACTAACATCACATGTGACCAAAATATCCCTAAAACTGTCAAAACATACTAGGATAGATTATGAAAAATGGCTGAAATACTCTTAGAACCTAAAAAATGACTGAAATGACCTTGAAATATAAAAAATGACTAAAATGACCTTGTAATCTAAAAAGTGACTAAAATACCCTTAGAATCTAAAAAAATGTCTAAAATGTACTTGAAACTTAAAAATTGACCAAAATGTCCTTGAAACCTAAAAAATTACCAAAATACCCCCCAAAACCCTTTAAAATTATTGAAATACCATTAGAACCTAAAAAATAACCGTGATGCCATTGAAACCAAAAAAATGACTAAAATGACCTTGAAACCTTTATTTGCAAGACCAAAATGACAATAAAAATTTTATATAACCACTCTACTTGCTTCGCCCCCCCCCCCTAAAAGTCTCGGTGGAACTTTTAAATTTTTCTTTTGTCATTAAATTGTTGTATTTTGTTGTATACTTATTGTAATTTAAAAGATGACAAGTTATTTATTAAAATATATATATATATCTAGTATACACACACACACACATGCATGTATTTATGCATGTGTGTGGGAGGTTTGTCTTAACTAATATATTTAATACCACAAATAATTACCTGAGATAATGAAAAAGTCATTGATAACCCTTGACAAGATAATGACTAAAAATCTATCATCATAGACAACTAATAATTTGCTATTAGTAACAACTTGGACTTGCAAATTATGACTTTATCATATAACAAAAAATAATTATCCATGGAGAGGACAGTCATAATTGATCTAGATATTATGGACAATCATGCACATTCATGCAAAAGATTATCTTACATGAGAAGTCGTTTGACCCATTATTTTGTTTGACCCAATTCTATCTCCACCAAGCTAAATAAAGGGAATTAAACAATAATTTTTCAATTCAGTTTAAGGTTGTTATCAAATATTGAAAAATGAAATAGTTTTCTAAAAATAATGTTTTTTGATAAATGATTCATTTTCAAGAAATTTTAATGTTGTTTATTTCGATGGTTTTTCACGTTATCTTTTGTCTAGTAGTATCTAGAAATAATGGGTCAAACGAAAATTATCTTTTAACTTCCTTTATTTAACTTGGCATGAAATAGAGTTGTTTTCCATGTCAACATACGCTCTGTTTGTTTCAGCAATAATGTTTTCTAGAAAACGAGTCATTTTCTAAAAAACATTTTCTATAAAACTATCTCAATATCCAATGTTTGGTAGAAATTTTAAATGAATTGAAAAGCATCCTCCTAACTTTCCTTATTTAGCTTGCTGTGAGATATAGTTGTTTTCCAAAAAATATTTAATGGAAAACAATCTCTAGCAATAAGTCATATTTTTTATCTTGATCAAAGATAATTTTCCTTTTAACTCATCTTTTTTTATGCTACCAAACATTAAAAAACACAAAAAACTGTCTTTACACATGGTTTTCTATCGTGCCAACCTAATATATTATAAATAGAAAGCCTAAAGATACATGAACCAACAATATCAAACGAATTTTTCTCTTTCCTTTATGTTTCCACACATCTTTGACTCATTAAATTCTTTAAAAGCCACTTCTCTATTGTGTTGTTTTCCATACCAACAACATCATTCTTGACAAAGAACTAAAAAAAGAATAAGAAAATGGCATCTCCAATTAGTTGCCTATCAATCTTGGTTATCCCTCTACTAGTCACCTCTCTTTTCTACCATGCTTCTAATGCAGATCAAGCCCTTATTGAAAGTGTTTGCGAAAAGTCCACGAACAATGTGTCTTGCTTGTCAACTTTTCGTTCAGACCCACGGAGTAGTACAGCTGATCTATATACGCTGGGAATTATTAGTGCTGATTTGAATTTGAAAGTATTCGAAGAAGCTGATAGTCAAATCCCAAAGCTTCTTGCATCACTCACAGACTCACTGGATCGGTCTCGACTTTTGAATTGCCAAACCAATTTAACTGATGCACACAAGACAATGATTATTGTCAAAAACCTTGCTGAAGCAAAATCTTATACGGAAGAGGACAAAATAATTTGGAATGCATTTACGAACATTCAACATTGTACTAATGAATATAAGGTCCCCCCAATACGACAATCACCAATATCAAATCTCACTTCCAAAATGGAGGACCTAATTATTATTTCTCGTAATATACTTGAAATGATAGATTCATTGTAAGATGTTGTCAACATAATCTTATGTGATCTATAATAAAAATGGGTCTGCTAAGGTCTTTGTAACTCAATTGCTACCTATTGGGGGGTACTATATAAAAAATATTATCAACAAAGACATACTTGTATTAATATTTATTTGTAATCATCTCTCTTTCCCTCAAACAATATGGTATTATTGCATTATATTCAATACATCTTTGTGTTAACATTATGTCAACTATGGGTCACTTTCAGGTCAGTTTTGGCCTTGAAAACAGCAAATTCTGAAGTTTTGATAAACTATAAAGTTTAAATCATTAAGTCTTTTTTTTCCGTGGCCACAAGAATCAAATCAATCCAATATTGGAGTAAAAAGATATGGTCAAAATACCAAAGCTGGTCAGAATATTTCCTTGCCAGGATTTTTTCTATCTTTAGCTCAAACGAATTTCCCTCTTTCCTTTTATGTTTCCACACATCTTTGACCCATTAAATTCTTTAAAAGCCACTTCTCAATTGATCTTCACCCTTGGATTCTCTTGGCTTCATGTCTGCATGACTAGCTCATTAGTTTTAATCTCCTACAAAAGAAAAATATACGTAATGAGAATATTTTAGAGAAACTAGAAAACTATCATATTTACATGTAAATGTGGGAATAAACATGAAATAAATGTGATAATGCCTACCAAAAGTAAGATAATATTATACTTTTAAGCTATTATCAGATGGACAAACATTTGTAAGAAATTTGAGGACTACAACTAACATTGTCTTGTCTCACTCTCAATTGCAATAATCGTTGACATAGTACAAGCTACGTATGATCAAATCCCATAAATTCTTAAAAAAACTCATGGATCCAGTGGATAAGGAACAAACGAAGGTTTACTTCTCTAATTATCGTGATCCACTACAGAAATTCAAAGGTGCATACATGGCTTTGATTGCAAGGTCTTACTATGAAGTGATAGATTACTTTAGGCATGGAGCTAACAAAGCTATAAATTGTGAAGGTATATACCAAAGGATTCCCTTTATATGTGAATCGTTGGTAACAAGAGAGAATCACGAAGTGATTGAACTAGTAAAAATTACTTTGATTATCATTGATCCTTACATTTCAACATAATGTATCTACTTTGTTAGGTAATCCACAATAAAAATGGTTATCAGTTCATATTATTTGTGTATTAGGACTAGGTGATCCAATCGTACAAGTCCACCGAATTATAGTACTCTATAATGGATTCAAGTTACACCTAATGTAACTTTGCTGGGGACATTTTTACAATAAGGGCCAAATCTGCCCTTGGGTTCTTTAGAATTTATTATTTCTGGAGAGTGTCAAGCCCAAAATTCACAATGTATAGCAAACAAAAGCTAATGGTGCTTTAATACGAGAGAAATCATAATGCCAATAACAAAAATGCTGAAAAATGACTAGAAACATGATAGGTTCAAAACTTCAACCTGGAGTCAGCGAGAAAATGAAATGGAGGGAGGTTGTGAGGAAGAGAGGGAATGTTCCCATTTACCCATATTTCCACCCCCAAGCTTTGAAATTGTGAGAATGTTAGCTAGCATAATGTGCTTTTGCTCTAAAGTTTCAGCCCTAAGGGCAAAATGTGGTTAGTTCTTTTTTCCTCCAGTTTTGAATCTAAATAGGGTTTTATATATTGAGTTTTAAGGTACTCTAAGTGATTGGTTTTTGGTCAATAGAAGAGGTAAAAGAGTAGCTTACTTTATGCATAATTTAGGAAAGATTTGGCTAAGCCCCATCAACTCCTAAGTTTTAGTTGTTTGAAACTCTTAGAAGGCTCACTTAAGTGAGAGCTAGCAGTTTGAGTTGGCCTATGAGAGCCATATATTTTTAAAGCTAAAAATGGGTTCGGGTAAAAACTTTGGGCCACAGTCACCTAGAGCATAAAAACTCTTTTGGGGTGGAAATTTTAGATACAAGACCTCCTCCATGAGCCTGAGATGCTACCAGTGTCCCTTACCCACTTGGTAGCATGCGTGGTCTAGGCTAATGCAAAAGGTCCAAAAGAAACCGACCCATACCCTCAAAACCACATTTTATCAATTTCTCCTAATATGTCACATGGGATTGGACCATGCTTAAAAGATTAAAATATAATATAATACATGAATTGGGCCCTCAAAGAAGTCGAGCTTGGTTGAATCAGGCTTGTAAAGAATGTGAGGTGAAAATGAGTATTAACATCAGTCCCAATGGCGGAGCCAGAAATTTATCTTTGGGGGGGGGGCATGTATAAAATTCTTTTTGAGTAATGTACAATACTTCATAACTCAATATGTACTATAAGCAACAACTAAATGCATGTTAATATAGTAGTATATATGGTACATTTTAATCAAACTAATCAAGTACATTTGTAAATAATAATGCCATACGGTATATAATATATTGATTATTATAATAACAAATAATATATTATAAGGAAATCAAAACAAAGCAAATGAAAAATAAAGGAACACAGGAGCACTACATAGGGATGAGGGGCCTACAGAAGCTTAAACTTGTCTTTCACTATTTTTTGTCTAGTCTAGTCACACAGAACTTTTACTTTTTATATTGTAAACACAAAATTGTAGCAGTGGGAAAAGGAAAAGAACTAAAAGGACAAAAGAAGAAGAAGGCAAATGCCAACGTAGACACCGAGAGTCACCTGTAAGAGCACGAAGTGCAAAATGTTTTGCAAAATGTGTGGGGAACTTGGTGGTGAAGCGAATCAACAAAACTGGGTTGGCTCATTTGTTAACAACTAGGCTGGCTCATTAGAGGCCCAAAGTATAATGTGGACCTAATGGTTCTTGGATGCGTAGAAGTCTGAATAATACCAAAACAAATGGGTGCCTCGCTCATTCGTTAACACTAGTGAGTGGTGGGCCCACTCATGTTCCTCTACTTTATAGCTCTGGTGAAGAAGGTACTTTTCGTTTAGCATTAGGATCAACTTCTCTCAGAAGTCCCAACAAGCAAATATAGTTAGAAGTCCCAACAAGCAAATTTAGTGTCTGACGACTGATGCCTATGAGTCTTTGACAGTCTCAATTACAAATTCCATTTTAGTTTAGTGTCTCCATGATATATTACTAATCCAAGCTTTGAATCCCAAGGTGGTTGCAGAAGAGACAATGTCCAATGATGGTGAAACTAATGTTGTGAAAGAGCAATCGGGTTCTTGTGAAGGACCTAAGAACAGTTTGTTATGTTTGATCATGAAGACCAAAATTAAAAAAAAAAAAAAATTCTTCGGATATGTTTGGCGATGTGTTGAATAATTTGTGTCCTTGATTGTGTAGGATGGATTTTCTTTGGGAAGTCACAGACCCAAAGCGAGGTACCAACTCATGAGGTTGAGTCCTTGTTTTAATTGAAGCCTAATTTCATGTCAAAATCAACTCTTCATTGATTCCAATAGTTGCAAGACATAGAAATCAGCGACCACACTTGATATGATATTGAGCTAGCCTTGATGTTAGGAATAGACTAAGTAATATGCTTGGCTAACAATTCGAGAAAGCGAAGTGAAAGCTCGGCTGGGGTCCATATATGAGAAGATTATGATGAATGAGAGGTTATCTTGCATCTCTATGTAAATTGGACTGCATCAAGCATGTGTCAATTTATGAGATGCTTGCTTATTGGCCAATTTGATAATATTGTGTTTGCTAGAAAATATTTTTGACGAAGCTGTAACCATGAGCACTAAGCGATATTTCTGGCCTCCTCAGGATAGTGCATTTGAGATGGAATGAAGCAAAGATATCACCTGCCAATGTAGTATAGAGATAAGGCGTAGCCACTATGTGGGTTGTCAACCTCTTATATCGTGTTTTTGAGACGAACGTAAATGGAAGTTAGGGTCACAAGTAGTTGCTTTGTGCTTGTTGTAATGATGAAGAAATAGTTGGTTGAGACACCATTGGGATGGGTGTTAACATTAAGACACTTGAAGGTGCTATTGATTGTGCAGCATTAAAAATAGGGTTGTTGGTGACTATGAAAGGGTAGGAGGGGCGCACTCAATGGCTTTCCCTCTTTTCACTCCAAGCATTATACATTAAAACATGATGTTTTTAAAGTTGAAGAAGTTAGTCGAGTGTTGAAATGCTTAGGAACTTACACATATGCAAGAAATATCATGTTTAGAGGATTATCATTACTTGTTTGGCCTCTTCACCATTGTAAAGCATCAAGTGTTGAGACTATTGCATAAGGCATGTTTTCCATAGCTTTGTTACTAGAGAGTGTTGGCGAAGCTGAGATTGGTGATTCCATAAAGCATCTATTCTTTGATCATGCTTAGAGTACTTCTCGTTCAGTACAAAGATGCTTATGTTTGTGGCAATGTTACGGGCATTATTCCTTCTATATAATTGTCGATGAACTCGATGCTTTGCACAGGCATCAGCTCCATTTATTTGAGTGCCAACATTGCTGCCAACCCCTTTTCATGCCAATAGGGATTGTTAAGTGCGTTGCATTGTCGTATTACGTAAAATAAGTGTACTTTGGGAGATACGCCATTGCTGAGCGTGTATAATAGTAACTCACTTGGTAAGTCACATATTTTCTTCATTTTTTATAGAGTATAATAGTATATTGAGTGCGTTATACTGTGGTTTCTTGTAGGATGACTTCGATATAGACAATCGTGGTGCTGCCATTGGATTTTCATTCAAAAGTCCAATCACATTGCCTAAGCATCACCTTCTAAGGGGTACTGTACCCACTTATTCTAATCCATTAATTTATTGGTGTTCTAATCTTGACCATTCATTTAATTTGAGTGGATACCGGTTAACAGTAGAACAAGTTACATATATAAAATAAATAAAAAAGGAAGCAGAATTTTCTTTTGCACTCGCACGCTTCTTTCTCCCCTTCTAACTCTTCTTCCATGCCTCCTCCCTTCCAAACAGCCGCTAGAAACCTAAATGGCAACTAAACAAAACCCTTTCTTTCTACGCTTCTTCTCTTCCACATCAACCATAATAAACCGAGATGGCTACTAAGGAAGACTCACAAAAAATGAAATTGAGTCTTTCAATTCCAGTCATTCTTTGGCATTGAATCCATCAAATAGGTTTCTCTTTCTCTATTTCTCCTATTATAATTCTCAACTTTAGTCTACTTGATAAAAGTTTGATTTTGGGCAAAGAAAGTAACGAGAGAATTTTTGTGGTTACTTGAATTCCCAATATTGAAGAAATTTGATATTTACTTTACTCTGCTTGATAAAGAATTTATGGTTACTTGTTCTATTCAAAAGATATTTGCTTTACTTTAATTAATTGAACTAGGTAGGTGTATATCGTAAGTTATACACCTTATGATCTTTTTGTACATGTGCTACACTTTCTCGAGCACAAAATCTTACAATATGCACTAAGATGTTCATGATTGGCTAGTGAACAGTGGTGAGATGGTTATTTATGCATTTCTCTAACGGTTCAAGTCCGATAGTCAAAGACATGTGATTTCAAGATCAAGACAAAGTGATCAAAACCGTAAACATCTTTCCTACACAACATGCACTACAAAGCTTTAACTAGTAAAGTGCAATAAGTAAGCTCATTAAAGCTAAACAAGGTACAAAAAACATGTTATGTGAAAATAAATTGACTAACCTTGTTTTCAAAAACCAAGAAAATAGTGCAAAACACAATTTGCTTCCTTTTTCTTCCTTTTTTTTTTTTTTAATTTGAAAAAGATAAACAAAACAACCTAGAATGAAATGCATGAATGTTATGCAATGCAAATCCTAGAAACAGAGAAAACAAAAACCAAAGATGCACCATGACCATTGGAGTTCTTATTCACATGGGAATGATTTGCAACTCCAAGATTGGAATAAAGGTTTAAAGCCTTTACCAATTCACCAATGAGTACCATAGGATCTTGTGCTTGAGGCACAGGTACTTTTGGTTTGTTTGCTCTATTAGCAACTTGAAGCTTGTAACAGTTTGGATGAATGTGTCCAAACTTTCCACAAAAATGACAAACCCGTGCAGCCTTATCATGTGACTTGTCCTTAGAAAGGGTAGGCTGCTTAGGTTTAGACTCTTTCAGATTAACCCTAATCTCCCTAGGTGGTGTAACTTCTAAAGGTTTGACAACCTCACTCACAGGGGGTTTAGAAGAAGATGGAGGAACAAGCCCGAATGAAGTCTTCTCGAAGTTGGATTTGGCTTGAGACAAGGGTATTGAGGAGATCTTGGAGATTGTTCATGGGCTCATTGAGGTTATTTTTTTGTGGGGGAATGTATGGATGCGCTTATATGATGGAGCTTAGAAAAAAGGTTTGATAATTGACTTGGGATAGTGTTTGGGCTTGTGTTTGATATTTTAGAAAAAATGTGTTATGGTGCAATAAGGTGAGTTATGCATAATCACTTGAACATGCATATGATTTGATTGCCTAACATGATTATGAGTTGGTTGTGTGGAATGATGAGCACACTTGTTTAGATGCTATGATACCATGCTCATTTGCTTGTCTAATGCCATGTTACTACCTTGACATGTTTGCTGCCTTTGGATGCTAGAATGAGAATGTCATGATAGATGAATGCTAGGTTCTTGGGATGATATGTCATGTTGTGTGTTTAGATGCATGCTAGTATGTGTGTGTGAGTTTAGAATAACCTATTAGAAGACTTTTTGATGAAATTAAGATTTGGAACACAATAAGTGGAGGCTGACCTATGGGTCAGGTGGGGTTGGGTGCCTAACACCTTCCCATTCCCATACCTAAACTTTGAACATGTGCTTTGGTAAAGATCAGTCATTCCACAAGGACACTGTGTAGATGATTCCTAAACCTAATCTAGGTGGTGACTCCATTTTTACCCTTCACCCGGTCCACCTTAGGCCGAGGCGTACTTCCCACAATTGGAGACCAACTTGTCGCAGGTGCTTGCGCCCACAGGATCCACACATGATATTGACAATTTTGATAGCGATTTGATTTCTCATCATTGAGACTAGGGAGCTTGGATATAGGCCAAAACAAAATGGAGTGTCTACAAATAGCTATAACAAATAAGGAACGATCAGATAATAAGTAATATGCAATTGTTGAATATCACTTTCATGTGCAAAAGAATTAGCACCAACAATAGTAGCTCATTCAATTAAAAGTACAAATAGGTGTAATTTGTACATAATGAAGAAATTACTACCTTGCTTATCATATAGATGTGGGGATCCCAATACATCCCTTTCATAGCATTTAAGGTCAATACAACCTACATATTTGGAATGTATGTTAAAGCACTTTAAATGATGAGAGGGTAATCCATGGTAAAAAGAACAATGAAACAAATATGGAAGGATGAAGAGAATTAACTACGAAGAAATATTTTATAATTGGATTAGAACCTTCTTTTTTTTTTTTTTTTGGAGAAACGGATTAGAACAGTCAGAACTAATTCATTATTAAAATAGTAATTAAGTTTTTTTAATTGATAAGTTACACGTCCCCTTTTTTGGGGGGGGGGGGGGGGAAGCACCCTTGAGTTATAGCTGATTGGCTTAAACTATTATATTTTAAAAGGATAAATGGTAATCACAAAAAACAAAAACACAAAAAAGAAGAAAAACCCTAGTTAGAAAATAGAAATCATATCAAGTTTGCATAAATAACTCTATCTCATTTGCTAATAGAGAATGCAAGATAGCATTCAAGAGACACAAAAACTTCAGTGGGAGTAGTTGGGAGAAGAAGTTCTTAGTAAATTTAAAATAAAATCAAATCAAATCAAAGTCAAACACAATTTATGCAAACCATGTGATTAGTTCATAAATTGAAAATGTTGGTCAGAGAAGCAAACCCAATGATAGCAACCAAATCATGAGACAGTCATTTCATCAAACACATAAAGACTCTCACCATCGGATTTGTGAAATCGGTTATGGAAAAAGAAATCAATTAAACGATAGAGAATTATTCATAAGAGAGATAACATACCTGTCATGTGCGGAGTGCCAAAATACCAAAATCACAAACAATAATATGATTATATCACGTCCAGCTTTAATTCAAAGCTAATTTTCTCTAACTTTCACAAAGTAATTCATAACATTCATGATCAGAATCCTATGCACATTACATTCTGCTATATCTTATATATAAAGTTCATATTACAAACCAACTCAGGATGAACCTAACGTTCAACCTAGAACTTTGTCCTATGCTTTTCATTTTCTTTTTCCAAGAAGCTCATGGCTAAACCAATATAATTTAAATTTTGTAGGAAAATAGGAAAATAAATTTTGTAGAAAGAGGAAAATAAAATTAATTGTCAAAAGCCTGAGAATAAAATTAGTGACAAAGAGTAAAGTGAGTCACAAACAATTTCATCGTTTAGTTCCCAAATTTCAGTGGTTGAAACTAATTTTTTTCACGGGATTTTCACACTTCCACAAAAATTGAAAATTCAACAAAAATTTATTAGGGGGAAACAAATACAAACAAAAACCCAACCACATATGAACCAATCTAAAAAAATCAAACCCTAAAATTGCACTTTCACTCAAAATAAAATATAAATAATGATAAAAAAAATATTAAATACATTAAGGAAAATTGGATTGAAAGACTTACATAGTGCTGCTTGAATAGCCAAAAAATTCTTTCTCCCTTTCCTTCACTCTCTTGCCTCTCTTTCTTTCCCAAGTTTGCAAATAGAAAATCCATAACTAAGTGGGAGCAGTTAGGATGATAAGGTCTTTACTTTCTTTGATTATAGTTCTACTCTTGAGATTTGTAATTAAGGTGGAAAAAATTTAGGCGCCGTTTGGCAGAGTCGTTAAACAACTCATTTTCAGTTTTTAAACAACATTACACACTTTTTCACCCACACGTATTTCAAAAAACTACAAATAACATTACTCAAACTCCTCTACCAAACAGCCCTAGATTTTCTCATCTTCTTCACAAAGTGCTGAAGTAGCACTTTTATTAAATAATGGGTCCCACCTACTAGTACATTGGTTTTGCACACAACTTTGCCGAATAGGACTAGAAAAAATATAATTGTACCAAATTGTAGCACCTCACCAGTTGCCTTTTATTTATTTACAATTATTTTCTCTCGTTATCAACCATTTTCAACCTCAACCTACGTTTTTGCTGTTCTAAAAAAATTTATAAAAAAAAAAAAAAAAAAAAAAAAAAAAAAAAAAAACCCAAGTTTTCGCTATAAACTCAAATGTCTACGTAACATTTTAAAAGCATTAATGGCATTGAGTAACATATACAACCTCATAGTAATATTTTCAAGTCAAATTCTAAATGAGCTTGAGGTAGATTTTGCAATTGAGTAAATAAAATTAGGAATAAAAAAAAATGAATTAAATTAAAATTTATATTAGATTATGTATGACTATGACTTAGGCTTATAGTCGTTTATTTATTTTGTTATTAGTATTGATTAATATTTCTTATATTAATTTTACCTTCAATCTTGTCTTTTAATCTTACCCTAACCTGAAATCTTAGCTCTGCCATTGGCATTGTTTCTTTACTCTCATGTCGTAAATTGCCGTTAACCCTTTTAGGTTGTTTTGTGGGATTTTTTTGCCATTTAGCATCATTTTTGCAACAATTTCATTAGTTAACATGTTTTTGAAATATTTTAGCAAACTAACATCCTGAGTTTGTTAGACTCAATTTCAACTAAGGAAATCAAGTCTAATATACTCGATTTTTGCTCTGGTAGAGGCTAAGGTGGATCTTTTGTACATGTGGATCTCGAGTCTAATACACTTGATTTATGCTTTGGAGCAAATATTACACATCTAATCTAGACAACACGGAGAAGAAGAAAGAAAGATTTTTTTTGCAGGTAGGTTTGGTTTTGCAGGTAAAGATGGCAACAGAGGGGTGGATTTGGTTTTGCCATGGGTGGATTTGGTTTTACAGGTGACTTCACGGAGTGAGTTTGATTTTGTCGTGGGTCTCTTCTTCTTTTCCTTCTTTCTTCTTCTTCTCCTTCTTTCTGCTTCATTCTTCTTCTTCATTTCTGAGGTCAGTAAAACTAAATCGAGTGCATGAGACTCAAGTTCTACGTGTATGAAAATTTCCACTTCAACCTTCTAGAGCATCAAAATCAAGTGCGAGTGAGTTTAACAAACTCGAGATGTTAGGTTGCTAAAATGTTTCAAAAACATATTAACTAATGAAATTGTTGCTAAAATGATGCTAAATGGCAAAAAAATCCTCGTTTTGTGAACTTGTATTGAGGGAATGTGCAAACTAGCATAGTGAGGAGAAAGAATATCATAAGTTAAGATGCGTTTGAAAAAATATTGCAAACTAGCATATTGAGTTTTATAGACTCGATTTCAATCTAAAACTCGAGGGTTAAAGACTCGATTCCCACTTGGTGAGTTAGTAGTATGATACCACATAGATCTCGAGTCTTAGAGACTCAAGTTCCAAAAAGCAAAACCAAGTCTCTAAGACTCAATTTTTGTACTTGAAGAACATCAGATTTGAAGAAGAACAGAGGAAGAACGGATTTCAAGAGGCATGATCTGGAGCTCCGAAGAACAGAGGAAGAACGAAGAGACGATATGGTTGATTGGACGATTGAATGCTAAGTGAGCCGATTTGGTTGATTCAACGATTGAACGCTGGGTGAGCGATTGGATGATCAGGTCTTCAGATCTGCAGCATCGAAGAACAAAGAAGAAGAAGGAAAAAATAAAACGCAAGGAAGAAGAACGCGTAGGAAAAAATAAAACAGTGAAACTCAAGCTCAACGTGGATATTTTTCCACCTCAAATGCCACCACTTACAAATCGAGACTTAAAAACTCGAGTTTTAGACACTCGAGATACTAATTTTCCACATTGTTTTGAAATGTTACCACTAAAGAAATTATTTGATATTTAAGGTTATTTGGAAAAAAAAATTCAACTTGTATTGTGTGAACATGTGTAGGTTTCTTGTCGGCGAGAGACGGAGAAAGAAAGAGTTACGTTTAGTACAACTCTTGAAATGAAGCGTTAGTCATAAAACACACACTACAAACTTGGACGCCTTCCTTCCTTGAATTGTTCCAAATTTGGGTAACCACTATTCTCTCTCTATTATTATTCTGATTCCAATTTGTTGAAGTTCGTTGCCTCTGTTTGCTTGTTCAGAAAACAAAACAAAATTTAAAAAAGAACTGAAATTTGGGTTTACTATTTTTTTGTATGCTTCTTTTTTGGAAGCACAGAGCTTGAAGAATATATTGTTATTGCTCATCTTTGATTGTCTTCCTTCATATTTGACTTCTGGGTATCCGTTATTTTAGTTAGTTTATTTTTATTTATTTATTTTGTTTTCTTCTCTGTTGCTTGACGATAAGACAGTAATTTGAGCCTCGGTTGAAGAATCTAAAACAACAATCCAATATAAAGTAAGGTTCATTTCATCCGTATGGGTTTTCTGTTCTTTTCCTATGACTGAATAGAGAATTCATGAAGAAGAACAAGTAATCGATTTTGGGTTTCCATGTTTTCTTCTGTAACTTTCATGGATATAAGCATCTGGGTATTCCTTATTTGTTCGGATAAGGATCTGGGATGGGGACTTTTTTATGCATGTGTTTATACGCGCGTAATGGTTTATTAGGTGTGTGCATATATGGATCCTTAATAACCCTATATTTGTATTAGTACTCAGTTTGGGAGAACTTATTTTCATTGGTTTATTAGGCTTAATAATTAGGACTCTGAAATATTGTTCATAAGCTGAAAATAAGCTATGGCAAACAGGCACTTGGTGCGTGGACATCTATGCGTGTACTCTGTGTACTGTATAGATCAAGTTAATTCATTGACTTATTTTATTTTGACATGCTTTGCAGGGTTGTATTAGCCATCTGTTTCAGTTGAGGTAGTATGGATGACAGTCATATCAATGCAAGTGCAAGCTCGAGTTCAAGTTTGAGTAGCAGTTTCCAGGATACCGAGGATGACCAAACCATTGCAAGCATCTTAGCCGAAGAGGAAAGTTCAAAATTTGATCGCAGGCTTGGGAAGAGACTCTCCCATTTGGATTCCATTCCGGTATGCTTAATGATAACTCATGGCTGATGCCTTCTTAATGTAAAATTATTTATAAACATGCTTGTCATGTAAATTGGCCTTTTTGTAGATATGTTTGTAGTATTAGTGATGCAAAGCACAACCAAAACTGTCTCAATATTTTATTTTGGATTTTCATTGGATAATTTTAGATTTTAATGTTTTTATTTATTTAGTTTGAGTTATGATAGGGATGGAATTTTATATCCTTAGATAAGGATTAGTTTAGTATTTGATTAGTATTAGATTAGTATTTGAGATTATTTAGTAGTACTTACCACCGGCACCACGGAGAGATATGTTTTTAGATCTCGCATTTTATTTTAAATCCTCATTCTTTTTTGGAATTTGTAATTCGTATTAGGAGAGTTTATCTTTATCATTGTGATTCCTAGAAGCTGTGTATAAAGCTCCAGATGGTTTCTTTTGTATTCAAACGATTATTAATATTATTCAGTGATTATCCGTGCAAAGTTTGCATTACGTTTGGTGGTGAATCCAAACAACCTTAGGTGGTGAAGCCTAAGGTCTACAGTGGGATTAATCTAGGTGGGAAGCCTAGGTTGTCCTACATCACAGTCTATAGCAATCTATAATTACTTTTTCTGTTTGTTTAAATCAGTAAGATTTGTTATGCATTCTTTCACAGAGCATATTGTCAGGTTAACCATTTCAACTACTGCTGAAGTCTTCTGGTTAACTGTTTAAGCTACTGCTGAAGTCATCTGGTTTTTGAGTGAATCAATTTTTATTTTATTTTTGATTAAATAAAGGTACTGGTTTTTGTGTGATTCAATATTTAGAGTTTTTGGGCAAAGTATTGTAACCATGTCCATTTCTTTTCTTTTTTTCAGTAAATTTGCAAAGTTTGGGTCAAACTCTATCCAACTTTGTAGTGCTGATAGAGACAAATGAGCTTAAAAATCATCCATATTCCCTTCATCCTCGCTTAATGATGTATAAGTGGCCAATTGAGATATTTATTTGAAAGAGTTTCACGTTGTCAAGTAATAAGACACTGTTCAAGCCACTATAATCAAAATTTCAACGATGCCCTATAAATCCTTGTTTTTATGTATTAATGTAAATGAAAATTGGAGTAGAGGTGTCAGATATAGCATGACTATGTTACTTATAAAATAAATTAAAAGATATAGCATGACCATGTATAATTATTCTCTGTTGGTTCATAGTGCTTATAGTTGTTACTTGTCCCAAAAAACAGGGTCATAGTATATACAGTCTGGCATCTTATAACTTAGGCATTCTTAATTGATCAGGATGTAGATCTAGTCTTCCCTTCTCTGTCTGTGTTATGTAAAAGTACATGTATTCTATTGGTTCTATTTTCATTACACTTAATTTTAGTATTTGCCTTGTTCGTGGCTGTGCTTTTGTGGTTATCTAGGTGGCACTGCTTACTCTATTAAGTCCGTCAATCTACATTAGGATTCTTTTGAACTTTTTCTTGAGTTTTTGTTACTTGTTAGTTTTAGAATCAATCATATGTATCTCTCCGCCTTCTTTACTTGTTTTGTTGATTAGCATTTGACTAAGGCTCGCAAAATAATCTTCTATCATCTGTATTGTTGTAATTTGGATAGCTTTGCATCAATTACCCTGCTACCTATGTACTTATTGATCAACTGTGTTGGCAGCATACTCCCCGGGTTAATGGGGAAATTCCTGATGTAAATGATGCAACCTTAGACCATGAGCGGCTGTCTGAAAGGTTCTGACTCCATTATGAGCTCTCTCTCTCTCTATATATATATTGTAAAATTGTAAATTTCCATAACCTATTGTGAGATTATCCTTGGTTCAGGGCTCACTGTGCATTGTGGAGTTAACTTATTTAATGTGTTCATCATTACTTCAAAAAAGAGAAAAAAAAAATGTTCATCATTAACTTATAATAATTGCCAGTATGGTCAAAGGGAGCTAAGTGCTTTCCCAGGTTGTTTCTATGGTCACTCTTTCATTAAAATTGTGTTTTGATGGCAGCATTCCCATCTTCTTTTTTGGATTTTCCAGGTTCTTTACATTTTAATTTGCATTTCAGTTGATGTCAGTTCTATGCATTTCAGTAACTTCTCTTGGCTTCTGTTTTACTCCATGACATCCTTTTTGGTTGGCCTCTTATGAGAATACTATATTGGCAAAGTAACACAATGAAGCTAAATAGAGCATAGTAACTATATTTAGGACAAAGTTTAGCTACAAAATCGATTGTAGCCTTAGGTTACAAATTCACTCAATATCTTTTTATTATTGGTGAATTTTGACAAATCCACTATTGGATTACATCTTCTTCTTATATCCTTCATGTTTGCAAAATTTCAAGAAAATTAAAGATTAATAACTATGTCATCAATAAATTTTTAAATTGCAAGTTTTTGTAATTTAAAATTATGCATAAAATATAAGATTATAAATTATATAGTAAATAATATCCGATTGACACAAAAATTGACATGTGTATTAAGAGCATAAAGAATATGTAATTCAACAGTTAGATTTTCAAAATATGAAGTAATATTTATTTTTTTGAGTGAGTTTGTAGCCTAAGGCTACAACCAATTTTGTAACTAAACTTTGTCCCTATATTTATAGTTATGCTATGTAATAATATAGTGTAAATCTAGCTAAAAGAAATGCTAATGGGAATGATTATTGACGATTTGACATTAATGGTTCATCATTAGGATTTGTATACTCCATACCGTAAATGTGCATGTTATGTGGCTTGTGTTTGCTGGGTGATAATGAATTCGTTTTTCATAGGTTGGTAACATATGGATTAGCTGAACTGCAAATGGAGGGTGATGGGAATTGTCAGGTTCAATTCACTATTGATTTCTTTTTCTGTCAACTTATGCACAACCCTTTCTTTGGATAGTTTTCTCTTTGCCTGTATTTAATAAAATATTTGATCAAATTGTTGGACAGTTTCGAGCTGTAGCAGATCAGTTGTTTCGCAATCCGGATTATCACAAGCATGTAAGGAAGCAGGTCATCAAGCAGGTATAGTTGATAAAACTTCACTATTGCATTCAGTTATTTAGCTAATATTAAACATGCAAGTTGGAAATGTTATTAGTTATGATTTGATGATGCTCAGAAGACTGTTTCCCTGGGGCAAATACTCTGATCTTTTAATGGTTCTTATGCCCATTTTTTAGATGATGTTGACCATCATTGATATTGGGTGCTCCATGTTCTTATCTGTAATATTTAATGACATTAGAGCAGATTATCAATTTGGAGTGAGGTGGGGTTTACCCAATTTTGCCGGTGTTTTGATATGATACTATCATTGTCAGGTTTATGAAGTAGAAAAATAGGGAGATTGATGCAGGAGCATCCAAGCAGCCTGCTGTAAAAGCAAGCCCAAGCACGGCTTCTTGTTTAATAGAATCAACTCAACAGCCAACATGAGTCCTGTCCTATTTGTTCTTAATTTGTCCTACTTTATGTTAGCTTTACAAACTGCATCTATGTTTCTAGCATTTTAAAGAGTTCATGTGCATAAACTTTAGTGATTTTTGATGATTAAGATTAGAAAGATATATGTGCAATTATCAGTCAATACTGTATGGTTGCTAGACCTAGCATAAATAGTGTATTTAAAAGTCTTCTTAGGAGCTTGTGCATTGTTAAAAATAATACATGGTGTCTTTACTGTGGTCTCTTGAATTTTAAGATTTTAGTTCAAGTCTTTTACGATCATTTGCCAAAACCTGTTGCTACTTGCTAAATTGCTGGTCTTTTTTATTCTTGGGAGTAGCAGCACTTTGAAAATACTTCACTATATAACTTAGCTTATAGTGTGCGTTCCAGTTAACTCAACTAATGAAGTATCTTATTGTCAAATAAGGGACCTAAGTTTGGATCCTGCCCATACCAAAAACCAATTGGTATCTTGGCCTGATGATAAAGAGCAATCATCATGTAACAAAAACCACAAGTTCAAATCCTATAATATATATATTATAGCTCATCTTATAGTGCAATAACAAAGGAGATATAATCATAATATTTTCTAGATACAAGGAATGAAGCATATATACACATGCAATATAGTATTTACTACACACACACACATCTTGTTCTAGAAAGTGGTGTTGCATACTCATTATGATTCATGTCTTACATGAGTTCTTGTTTGGACTGGGCTTTCAATTGGATTGAGCTAGCCCAAGGTCCGTCCTTTTGCTCAGAATTGTCCACATGATTGCAGGAATGCATCACTTCTGTTGATTATTACTAAGTGTTGAGAAAGATGCAATAGAGTGTTGCAGTTACTTCTTTGATTTGGGATTACAAGATCATGTATTGATTTATTGACAGTTCTAGTTGTTGATATGGGATGACCACTAGATTCACTAGCTGGCATTGTTACTCATAGACTGTTGAGAAAGTCTAAGGACATAACAAAGTCTCACAGCATCCTTGTTTTGAGTTGTGGAGGGTCTTGGTATAATATTATTTGATTTCATTTTATTTTGACCTATGGTGGATTGACACCTTAGTTGTTGTGAGTTTTTGTTGTGGCCTTAGAAGAACTCTAATGATCCATAAATTTTCCACATTTATGCAGTTTTGTCTCAATAATGGTGTTGATATTGTTGATATGGAAAGAAGACTAGATTCGAAATATCAAGAAAAGTGATACCATGTTTACATCATCAATTTCTCTAGTTGATATTTTGGGAATCCACAATTTTTAAAACTAATTTTCTTGTGGTTGCTTGTTTTCAATTTTCTCTTGGTCTATATCATTGTATAAGCAACCTTAACCTAAAAATCACTCTCTTCTAATAGCCTATTTCTAATCACAGATTTTATTAGTTTACCTTTACTTTTTAAAATAATGCAAATGTTAAAATATATAGAGTAGAAGTAAGATGGACCTATGTTTTTTTTTTTGTGTGCATTTTGCCAATTTTAATATATTATGAAAAGGTTGTGAATTCTGAATTCTGATGTAAAATGAATAATCACTGTATGTGGCTTACTATTATTATTATTATTTTTTCAGCTAAAGCATTTCAGAAAATTCTATGAAGGTTATGTCCCAGAGAAGTACAGAAGCTACATAAAGAAGATGAAAAAGTGAGACATCTGTGGTGATTCCTATTTTTTTTATTGCAAACCAGAAAGCATGTTGATATGTGAGTAAACGCTAATACAATTTTCATTCAATCTTTTATTCTACTAGATCAGGTGAGTGGGGAGATCATATTACTCTTCAGGCAGCTGCAGACCGAGTAAGTTTAATCTTTATCAATCCTTTTTATGACTCAGCTTTTGAGATCTCTTAGAAAATATTTTTTACACTACTTTCTTCATATCACAAATTTCTCATTAAAGTTTTTTTTTTTTTTGGTTTGGGGTATCATATTATAAATGAAGTTTGGGAGTTGTGTTTGCCTACAGTGGGTGTTTTTTGTTGTGGGGGGGGAGGGGGGGGGGGTGTTGTTTATACTTGCATGTGATATGGCTCAAATTGCCAATATTTCATTTGAAAAGTTGCACTTTATCAATCTGAGGTCTAATATTTGTTTTTGGTTCATGAGCTTTAATGTAATCAAATTGGGATGAAGTTGCTATCGTGTTTTCTGGGCCATCTCAAGGCATGTGATTTAGGGCTGAAAAAATGTCGAAGGATGTGACCTTAGGTGAATAGAGTGCAAGTTTTTAAAAAACCAGTTGGCAAATCTAATTAGACCTAAAACACAAATGGGTAAAATGTAAATAATCAAAAATCAAATTTTCACTATGCTCTTGATGAAATCATGGAAGATTAATATGCTATCACTTTGAAAATTCTCCTATTCAAGAATTATCTTATTGGGTCCTCGTGTGAAGTCCAGTTGAAGTGAAAGTCATGTCATTTTAATGGTCTAAGCATGTGTCTTTCAGGGTTAAAACAGTTTTTAATTTGGGTTTTTATATTATTAGTTATGGTCAATTTTATATTCAAGGGCAAATATGTAACTTCGACCTAAAACACAAATGGGTAAAATGTAAATAATCAAAAATCAAATTTTCACTATGCTCTTGATGAAGTCATGGAAGATTAATATGCTATCACTTTGAAAATTCTCCTTTTCAAGAATTATCTTATTGGGTCCTCATGTGAAGTCCAGTTGAAGTGAAAGTCATGTCATTTTAATGGTCTAAGCATGTGTCTTTCAGGGTTAAAACAGTTTTTAATTTGGGTTTTATATTATTAGTTATGGTCAATTTTATATTCAGGGGCAAATATGTAACTTCTACAATTCCTGTGAATTAAGGGTATTTTGGTAATTTAGTTGTCTTGAATCTTCTAGGGTATTCTAAGTATCTCATGTTTATTTTCTTTAGGTCAAAGTTAGTTTTTATTAGGTTTTATTTTACTAATCAAACTAATGTCCCAATACTACTTGGAGTCCAATTACTACTAGTACAAACAAGAGTCGTTATGTATATTGTGCTCAATATATTCAACGATGATAGGATGAGTTGGTTTATAAAATTGAGTGTTTTGAGCAATAGGCACATTGGCCTTTGTTGGTTCTTTCTCCTTCTCTCTTCTCTTTCTTTTCTTCATCTTCTTTTTCTAAAGTTACTATTCGTACATCCCCTAGACACCATTAATGTCTCTCTAATTCTTCTTCTTTCATAACCCTAAACCCACCACGAACACACTTAGACAAATTCCCTAATTTATCCTACATCAATTTGGTATCAGATCGAAAATCCTAGCACAAGTTCTTTGTGAAAATTTTCTTACTAAAAATTATGGTGGCTTTGTCTCAAGCTTTGCATCAATTATGTGATAAGGTTAATTGAATGGATGAGAAGCTGAATTCTATAGATGCAAAGCTTGACAAATTATGCTCTATGCGAGACGATATGAAGAAGCTGGAAGTTGCTATTTTGGCTAAATATCATGTTAGAGTAGCAATTTATAAACAATTTAGAGATCCTAAGTTAGAGCCTAGTTTATTCCCATCCTTTTTGGCAAAACATTGCACCCGTTACCCCTTCAAATTTGATAGATGCAGCACTGAAAACTTGCTGTTACAGCAGCCTCAATTGCATATTGGTTTAGTACCTCAAGGTGTGGCCTTAAAGGAAGAAAGTCAGCCTTATGATTCCCCACAAGTCCACCTTAACAAAAAGCCAACGGAATGTGGTACAAGCATGACAATGATCACAAAGTGAAAAGATAAGCATGAAGTTGATCATGGAAATTTCAAGACCAAGGAAGATATTGATGTCATTGCTATGGGTCATTCTAAACCAGATTTTAATTTGCAAAGCCCTCTAATCATTGATTTCATTATTCCATATGAATTTAGCAACATGGTGGAAAAGGAAGATTCTTTATTTGTGCTGCTGCATCCGAAAGTGATTGAAGAATTGGTGAAAATTTCAAGTTCAAAGGTTTTTTATACTTCAACACTTCAAAATTCGAGGTTGAATTATTCCAAGTGATGAAGTCATGGAAGATTAATATGCTTTTACTTTGCCAATTCGCCTATTCAAGAATTATTTTATTGGGTCCTCTTGTGAAGTGAAATTTGTGTCATTTTAATGGTCTAACTATGAGTATTTTAGGGTTAAAACAATTTTTAATTTGGGTTTTTTATTTATTTGATTAGTTATGGTCAATTTTATATTCAGGAGAAAATTTGCAATTTTTGCAATTCTTGCGAATTAAGGGTATTTTGGTAATTTCGTTGAGTCTAGAATCTTCTAGGGTATTCTATGTATCTTAGGTATATTTTCTTTAGGTCCAAGTTAGTATATATTAGGTTTTATTTTGCTAGTCAAACTGATAATCCTAATTCTACTAGGAGTCTTATAAAATTGACCATTTTCAGGTTTTTAGCAATAGGCACGTTGGCCTAATACATACGTATGTAAATTCCCCAATTTGTCCTATATTAGCTCTTTTGTCTTATTCAAAGAGAAGAAAGGAAAAAAGAAAAAGGGGGGGGGGGGGGTGTGGACAGATATTGAACATGACATTGACGGAAGCCATTGGCTTATTTCCTCAAATGAAACAAGGGATTTTGTGTTATTATTGACGACACCAAACTTGGAGAACCTGATTCGATCTGTGTGTTTATAGACCATATCATATTTTGTGTATCAAGAACCAGAAGAACGGAAATTACTGATGAATATGCAAAAACTACTAAAGATAATTGATGTTTGTAGAATTATGAAGGAGCTTCCATTGTATCTCTCCCGTATCATTAAAAAATATTAAGAGCACGTTTGGTACACTGAATGTGAATTACGACAAGAATAGTAATCTTTATTACTAGGTAAAATGTGTTGTAATGGAATAATCAAACCTATTCATAAGTTTGGTTGTACATTGTAATATTAGAATAAACTTAAAATATATTTTAGGAAATATCTTACCCATACAATTATATTTCATAAAAAATAATATTTTTTAAAATTGAGAGAGAAATTTTTATGATTTTTTATTTCCATAATTGTTATGTGCACATGAAAAATTTGTTTATTTGGAAATATATTAATTTTTGAAATTATTACACTTACTAAAGAATAGCTATTACAACTCTTTTAGGGATGAATAATTATTCCTCATTTTAAAGGATATCTATTCATAAAGAATGATTATTTCTTGTAATAAAAACATAACCAAACTACCGAATAACTAAACCATAAGAATAACTATTACATTACTGTGCCCATTATAGTGTACCAAACATATCCTAAGAATTCTATACAACCCAGTCTTAGAAGTTGTTTGTCACATGCCAAGTTGTTTAGGGATCAGGAGTGTGTGTGGTTTCTTATTTATTGATTTATTACTCTTGATGGTGTGTATGTTTGTTAGTAAGTGTGGCATGGTTTTATAGTGTTGACATTTAACCAAGTTTCAAATAAGTCCACATTGACAAGATAGGAAATGACAATTAGTAATTCATTGAACTGCTGGTACACCAAACGTGCCAGCCCAAAGAGGTTTTTGATGGTCAGCACTTATGCTGGCAGTAATCATTTAGAGAGCCGACATCTAACCAAAAGTTCTTATTAGCATTAAAATATCGACTTATTGTGCCAAGAGCCTTGTAATTCAGTGGCATTGCTTAGTTTAATTTTTTATGAGGAGAACAAAGGTTCGAATCCCTTGCCCAACTTGTTGTAACAATTTATTTAAAAAATAAAAAAACAAAAAAAAATTCAACACATTGTTCACCATAAGTGCCAAACCAAAAGAGGTTTTTGATATCCATTAACCAAAAGAGCTTTGATTAAATTGTAGCACCTACAGATCTGGTTTGTCAGAAGCACTTATTTATTTATTAATCAAAGCTCTGTGTCTGTGTTTGTGTGTGTGCGTGTGTGTATGAGAGAGAGAGAGAGAGAGAGAGGGGAAAATGATTTTTTTTTTTTTTTTTAAGTTGCGAGATTGCAAAATAAGTTTTGGAATCATCTTAAGATTTGGGAAAATTTGCCCATGCAATTATGTCCTGTCAGCAATCAGCAGTGACTTTGTTTCTGCATTTATACCCGATGCTGATATTGTGTAACAAGTCAAACAACTTGGCATTGGCTTTCAATTTCTTGAAGATTACGTTAACTTAATAGGCTTTTCTTAGTCAGCATTGCATGGACCCCTTGCTTGTGAAGACTGCTAAAAAATTAGGACACGCACCAAAAGATTTTTTTAGTGATTGTGATCATGTCTTGTTTATTATTTTATTGGTCAAATTCAATCTCTCTTATTATATCTTATTGTCTTTATTTTCATGTATTTATTGTAATCTTATTGGTTTTTGTCCTTTCCATTTTTTAATATTTATTAATTTTTTTGGGCATTGGTTTCTGACCTATCACACATTTTACAGTTTGATGCCAAAATCTGTTTAGTAACCTCTTTCCGAGACACTTGTTATATTGAGATCCTTCCGAAAGACAAGAATCCCACCAGAGGTAAATATTATTCAACCAGATTTCTTTTCAAATTATGATGTTTATTTTCAGCTGTACTTCTTTATTCTCTTCCTGTATAAATATTATATCTTGTGTTGTTTATAGTACCATAGCTATTTTGTAGCCAAATGCTATCAGGTTCCACCCCCTCTCCCCCCTCTCGACACTACCATGTTAGGTTCTTTCTTTTTTTAAAATAATTAATCAATATCATTAAAAGATGGCTAAAAGCAGCGCAACCCTAGTACAGGACAGTATACAAGGAAAACCCAAAAAAGCAAAAAAGAAATAAAATAAAAAAGTACATAAGTATTTTCTAAAGTTCATATCAGCTAAAAAGTCATAGTATTAGTGTTAAAAGGAGTAGAATTTAACGTCCATTCAAATGGAGATCTAAGGGCACTTACAGCAGCCTCTCCAAAACGACCATTAGTAAAAAAAATAAAAATAGAAACTAAACCCAGCCCCAAACCTCAAACTTCAGACTCAATAATTTGTCAAAAATTATTAACAATGAACAGTGTCCTCCCTAGACATATTGAGACACTGTTCATTGCTACCTTTGCCTCTTCTCTCTCTATCTCTCATATATCAACACGGAATCACAGGCCAGTGGGTTTCTGGTGAGCGACAGCGGTGCTGGATCCCAGAGCTGGGATGCGGACAGATTTCTGGATTTCTATTGGGAATGTCAATTCCATAAATCTTTGAAATCATCCTCTACATTTGGAAAATTTATCTTCTAGGTGTTGATCCCTCACCACCTCTAAAGAACAAAATCCTGTAAAGGATATTGCAGAACCTAACACCGAAGGAAAATGCTTACTGACACAATTTATAGACCAAAGTGGTTTACAGAAATGATAAAATAGTGAACATTGCTGGCTGCAATGGTGAAAATCTTGGGTTGTGAAGCACTTGTTATAATCTTGAGAGCAGTCACTTTATCATAAAATGCTTGACAGGAGTAGTATTGGATAGTGGATAGGCCTTTTAAAAAGAACAGACAAATTGAGATAGTTGAGTACTTGAAACGTGTATTAAAATGATGAAGTGTCCGATACCCTAGTTCTTTGGTATATAAAACTATCGTGAAAGATTTGGACATTCAATTTGGTATATTTTTCCTTTGAAGGTTTCATAACACATATTTGAACTGTTGATCCCCTTCTATTTTTAACTTTCCTTTTTCTTTGCATTCTTTAGTAGTTTCTCTGGGTTCTTTTTTTATTTTTTGGTTGGGGGGAATCAGGTTTGAACTAACTCAGCTCGAGGGAGTTATTCTTCAGAAGTGTATTCTTCTTTGTTTTACTAGACTTCCTGATGCAGGAGGCAGTGGGAAGACAGATTTATTATATTTTATTTGATTTTATATATCAAGGGCAATTTTGTAATTTCCTGATATTCTAGAATGGGCTGTGTTGAGTCTTATTTTAGTTTAAGTTTAGTTATTTAGCTGGGCTTAGTAGTAATAGCCTAAGGAGTCCAAGCCAAGTCTTATTAGGGTTTTAAGAAATCCTAGTTCAACTAGGATTAGGTATTAGACTTCTATTTAAAGAGTTGTAATGCTTTCTATTGAGATGATTAATGTTTTCAGAATTTAAGAGCTATGAAGCTTTCTTTTATGGTTTGTGTGATGCAACCTTCTCCGAGATGTGATGCCAAGGAACCCTAGATGTGATGCTTAGGAACCTAGGTTTGATGCCTAGAATTTATCTTTTATTTTATTTACTCTCAAACCTAGAATTTATCTTTTATTTTATTTACTTCACTGTTCACAGCACAGGAACAGCTGCCCAAACCTTGATTGTTCTCCTTTGTTTCATCCCTAAACCCTACTAATCCTTAGTCCCTTGGAAACCCTATAATCCTATTATTTTCCAGCTCTTTCCTCACCAACATCTACCCCTAAACCCTCAAAACAGAAGTGTTACCAGATCTGCCCCAATATTTCTAAGTCAGATTTTGGTTGTTCCCCCTTGTCCTACGTCACTTCCTTTTCTAGAAAATGTCCATGCAGTTTCAGGGACAGATTATTTTTAAGAATAGACCCCTAGCAAACCAGTAAGGTGTGTTTGGTGTCGGCAACAATTGAATGGTAAATAATTTATGTAGCATAATCACAATTAGGACCATTGGAAAAGAGTGGCCTTCAACTCACAAATTCTGTTAAAAGTCTCTGGTCATTACCAAGAAAACTTGAAAATCTTCCTTTGTTTTCCTCATCTTATTTTTAGTTACGTGTTGTGGTCTGTGGATGCCTTTTATTTCAAATTTGCATTGCTTTTATCTGATGATGTTTACATTTTGCCTCTTTCTGTTTTCTAGAGCTCTGGCTGAGCTTTTGGAGTGAAGTGCATTATAATTCGTTATACGGAAGTGGAGGTGATGAACCCAACTATTTGCTTTAATTGCTGTTTACAATTTTCCCTTCTTTTACACTGTTAGCCCTAAGTCTACCTAATTCACAAATAATCCTGACTATTTTCCTGAATTTATTTACAGATGTTCCCACCAGGGCAGCTAGAAAAAAGTATTGGCTTTTCTAGATTTTAAAACATCATGAGGCCAATTTGTGCGATTCACCATTTGTTTACTCTCCAATACTGGCCAGCCTTTGTTCTTGCAATGTAACTTGTCATTTTTCATGACTCTAGAATTTGTGCAAAAGATATGAAGAATATATATATATATATATATATACATATATAGAGAGAGAGAGAGAGAGAGAGAGAATATCAGATCTCAGTCATTTTTGTATATAAAAGTGCATTAAAATTTGATTGTATCTTTTCATTTTTAACTGTACATGGTAAAAAGAAGGGTGAGTCTAGTCTCCTCTGAAACTAGCTCTCAATCTCCTGATGCACCGAACAAAAAATGAAAGAGAAAATACCAAATTTTCTTTTTTTCCTTTTCTTATTTCTCTCCCGGAAAAATGATTAGATTTTGCTTTTGTTGTTGAACATTATTGTAGTTCAAGAACTGAGCACCATTTGCATCCTACCCGGGAGTAAGGATGCATTAGATATGTGTAAAAGAGCATACTTTATAGAACCAATTTTTCATCGAACCCGTGATCCTTTATAATCCTATGTTACAAGAACTAATCCTAGTTGGAACTAACAATAAAATTGAACATTATCCTAGGTACTGAAAAAGTCCTTTAATTTATTATTTATCTTTGAGTTAAAAATTTCTTATCTTTTGTTAAGAGAACTGTGAATGAAAGTTATGAATCTCAAGTTCCTGAGATGGTATCTGTGATGCCTCGGATTGAGGGGAAATTGATTGATTGTATGTTGTGGGTGTGTCTTTAGTCCCATATCAGGCATAAATTGGGGTAATTTGGGCTTTATTTACAACTTTAAAATCCTCAACTACGATTAGACTAGTCTTTTTGGGGGTACTATATAGATGCGGTTAGCACATTGCTTTGGATCATTATAAATGGTATTAGAGCTAGCCTAGTAAGTAGTAATCCACAGTATGATGATATCATTCTTGTAAGTAGTGGAAGTAGTGGAAATGGGCAACGACGAACACAATAGAATGGGTCCCACTGTACGACTATGTCAGGTTCAGAGTTTGGGTTTGTGTTAGTGTTGAGGGTCTTTTTTACACCTTAGACACCTGTCTTGATATTATTAAACAAGTTCTAGAATGCGATTTTGCTAAGAAAGAAGTTGAGCTTGACACTATCGCAAAATGGTCTCCAGAGTCTCATTTTGCCACTATCAGTCTGTGCACAAGCATTAAATCCAAAGTTCAGGGAGCGATCTTAGAGAATGGGCTTGGGCTTCTCTTCACTTCCTACCAGCAAAGCGGTTGTTCTCCACTTTTTGCAAAAGGAACATTACTCTGGTGTGTAACGAGACCTACTCCACAGTGTGCAAAAGGAACATTATTCTATGCAATGAGACTTTCTCTACAGAAGGGTTTGTTCTCTACAATCTTTAGAAGGAACATTACTCTATTATGGAACGAGACATCCTCCACAGTCTACAGAAAGAACATTACTCTCTGTAAAATGAGACTTTCCCCATAGAAGGGGTTGTTCTCCACTTTTTGTAGAAGTTTTCATAGTGTACACTATTTCTTATTTTCAATGAATATAATATTTCAATAAATGTACAAAAATCTGTAGATTTAACGTACATAAATTTTTAAAGAATTTTCAAAATTCTGCACATTCAAGGAACACAATTTCTCAAAGAATTTACATAATTCTATACGTTTAAAGTATACAATTCTACACATTCAATGTACGCATTTTTTTGAAGAATGTACACAATTTTTTAGACTCAATGTACACAAGTTGTAGAAGAGTGTACATGTTCCTTATTTTCGAGGTACACAATATTCCAATGAATGTACAAATATTTGTATATTCAACGTATGCAATTTTTGAAAGAATGTTCAAAATTCTTCGCATTCAACAAACACAAATTGTCAAAGAATTTACATTATTTTGTATGTTCAAAGTACGCAATTTTTCGAAAAATATACATAATTCTTTAGACTCAACATACACAAGTTATCGAAAAGTGTATACTCTATTCTTTCTTTCTTTTTTCAATCTACACAATATTTCAACAAACGCACAAAAAAACTATAAATTCAACGTACACAATTTTTCTAAGAATGTTTGAAATTCTGCACTTTCAACAACATAATTTCACAAAGAATGTACATAGTATACAATTTGTTGAAGAATGTACACTATTCAGCACATTCAAAGTACATAATTTTTCAAAAAACGCACACAATTCATTGTACTCAACCTACACAAGTTGTCAAAGAATGTACACTTCTTATTTTTCAATGTACACAATATTTTAACAAATGTACCAAAAAAAAAAAAAAAAACAGATTTAACGTACACAATTTATCAAAGAATGTTCAAAACTTTGAGCATTCAACGAACACAATTTCTTTAAAAATTTACATAATTTTGTATATTCAAAGTATGAATTTTTTGAAGATCATTCACAATTCTGCACATTCAACTTACACAATTTGAATTGATGAGAATCCTTGTTTTCTAGAACAAGCTCTTATCCTTTATGTATTTTTTACTAATTTAGGAAGTCGTTTGTTTTCAATAATTTTTTTTTTTTTTTTTTTGAATTCCTAAATATCTAATGAATGATTATCAGTTTACCACCTAGACAAATGATTTTAGAAGTGCCATAAATAGCAACAACAAAAAGTACAGGAGGCTAATGCAAAGATTTGTTTTAAAGTACCTATATAGCATCAACGGGGTCTGTCTGTTAAGGTTAAGCATCATCATGGACAATACGTTGCAGCAAGATAATGCAGTAAATGAGTTTTAGACGGACAACCAGGTCTATTATCTTTCAATCTATAAGATATTTACAAGTCAAAAGGCAATTACAGAACAAGCTAGAAACTTTTCCTTTCCAAACTGTCCATTGCATACGGAATACAGAATCCAACAAACACTAATGATTTGGACTAACCAAGATTAAACTGTGAATTTTAATTTACAAGTTGACATGACATGTTGTATAAATTTCATTTAGTATCACGGGTTTGATGTGTTTCGAGATTCAAGTTTGGAGTCGGTCCCACGCCTGTACAAAGAACCTATTTCTGGAACTTCAGCATGTGAAGATGCCACTGAGGTAAGAGGCTGGAAGTTGGTGTTCCCTATAAACCAGAAGAGAGCCCATTTTAAATTGCAGAGGGTGTACTTGAGAGCTTTGGTCCAGTTTTCCTGCTTGTTGAAGCTTTGCGTGATGGAATATGTTCCAACTTTGTCATTCTCAATCCTGTAAATTAGCCCATAATGATCATAGAGGCATGTAGAAAACAAAAGCATTAACAATCTTAATCCATAATTACACATGAAAAGTGCCTCAACATGCATAACAGAATAATTTCTAGTTGAAGAATATTATCTATCTGCAAATTTTCTAATTATCAATCCAGTACCTTTCACCCCCAGAAATCATTCTCAACTTTTCTCAAGCTATGCACACATTTCTTTTCAGGTTTTTCTTCTAGTCAGCATTTTCTATCACCAATTCCCAATTATTTTTTTGATAAGTATAATCAATTCCCAATTATATGACAAAAAAATCTCAATCAATCTGAATTTTTCCACTATCATGCATTGTTTATTTCAAATCCAATACTACAATGACAGAGAGGAAGTTCCTGAGAAAAGATGTTACTGCATTACAGTTTTTCCACACCCAAATAATTTAAACCATGACAAACTGTCATTTTCACACATTACTGTACAAGCAAAGAAGTTAGCAAACTACTTTGCATGCTAAATGCAAGACTTTTTATAATTCCATAGTTAAATTTGGGGGGGGGGGGGGGGGAGGGGATTCAAACCATGGATGATTTCGTTGGAAACACTAAGCGGTGCCAATTGAGTTTCAAGACTCCTGGCAATACAAGATACATTTACCAAACTCACGATTTAGACAAAAAATTATAAATGTAAAACAACTTTTCCAGAAGATATTAGTTTCCCATTTGATTGAAAACCAGCAATTAGCTCTCACCTGAGAGTATGGCTTGCGCTGTGTGTTTACCTTTAGAGACAATCATTAAGTAGTGACCAACCGACCCACCCGCCCGAGCCGTAGGTCCACGGGCGGTTCCGAAATCAGTCAATGGTCGGTCACGGGTTGGCAATAAAAATAACCGAATAATTCAGTTCGGATTCGGGTTTACAAAAAATTTCACCCAAATAACCCGAACCGACCGAATTATTTATATAAACTCACAAAAAAAAGATGATTTGACATGCCCAGGCTGCCAGCCCACGCATTTTGGTATCAGACTGAGAGAGGGGAAACATGTATTGAGTGTATAATCCCACCAGACATCAGTAAGCAACAGTTACTTTTTCCACACAAATTCCCAACATACAAATCAACCTTCAATCTCAAATTAAAGTTCAAAATCAACGGTGTTGATAAGAGTGGAAGCTAAGACGATTTGACTAATTGCAGTGGCACAATTACCCAATTTCAAATCAACGGTTATAATACAAAATGAAGACCTAATCTAACGGTGAGAGTTTCATATCAAAGATCAGATATCTCAACGGTTATAATACAAAATGAAGACCTAATTTAACGATGAGAATTTCATATCAAAGATCAGATATCTCACCATCTCTAACAAGTCTTCACACTTCAGAGTTCAGATTGCAAAATTCGTGGGTCATGGCTTTACCTTCACACTTCCTCACCTCTTCACTTCAAAGCTTTAAGCTTCGGTCAATCTCAAACTTTCAGAGTCTCAGTTCTGTATTTTGCTCTCTCAAACTTTCTCAAACCCTCACTTCTCTATTTGGTTGGATCTTCAACTCTTTCTAAACCGATTCTCCACATCCAAACCCTAGCCGCCTCCAATGCCATAGTCCACTCCTCTCTTCGCCTCCAATGCCTAGCCGCCGCTGCTGCTGTCCAATCAGTTCGCCCTCCACAGCTGCCGCTGGTGTTGTCCAATTTCGATGTAGGGCTCTCTCTTCACTTGTAAGTGTGACTTTCCTCTCCATTTCAAAGTAGGCTATTAGTAAATTCAAATTGGGGCACCCTTTTCTAGGTTTTCTTCTTTGTTCAATCCAACAAAATGGATGCAATGAATGAATACCCTTCTAATAATAACACAGTCACAATCATTTGCAAGGACCTCATCAGAGATAATGAAATCTATGATGACATTTTCAGTCATGCTTCTAATCAAACTCAAGAAGCTTCTAGTAGCACTCCTGCTTACATACTGGGTCCTACATTTGCTGGCCCTATTTCTAAGAAGACAATTCCTCACTTCCCGTACAATATTTCTATTCACCCAATCTATCAACATAAAAATACAGAGTCGGGCCGTTTTGACTAGGGCAAATGGAATGAAGGCATCACAATCAATACTTGGTACAAACCTAACAAACAATGGATACAATGGGTTCGACACATGCAGTGGCATCGTTTAGAGAAATGGGAAATGCTCGGGATCAAGGAAGCAATCCTTGTTTTGACATCTTATATCTCTTTTCACCTAGAACTCATTGCAGCTGCATTACTGTTTTGGTCTCCTTCTATTAATGCTTTTGTTTTCCCAGAAGGGTTCATGACACCAACAATTGAGGATGTGTTTGCTCTTGTTGGCCTCCCTCCCGATGGAATGGATTGTCATCCAGACATGTTCAAAGATTATAGGAGATCTAATCCATCCTGTCTCTACACATATGGCGGAGATGATATGAGATCGTATCCATCCTATTCTGATTGTCCGTATGGTAGTGTGGTTGATGTGTATTGCAAAAACAGTGGACCAGTCGAAATTAAAGAAGAAATTTCGTTTTACCACGTCTGGATTTGTAAGTTTTTAACTTGCAATGCTTCTAAAAGAAATGTGAAATATATTTTTTGCATAGCTCAATGTTTGGTTAATGATAGGAAAGTAGCTTTAGCACCTTTTTTTCTGGGCGAGTTGTACAACACCATGTTTAGATGTTGTGAAACTCCTAGTTCTGGATTGGGAGGCCCCATGTGGTTCATACAAATATGGCTTTATGCTTATTTCTCAAGTTTAGCTCCCTCACCTAAAATCTCACCTCAACCTTATCACATACGGTCAGGTGTGGATGGAGGGGCATTATCAAGATAAGATTCCTACCTTTGATGAATGCTTTGATGTTTTCTCTAGAATTTCTAAAGAGGAGGGACCTCAATCCTTATGGCCTAAAGGAAAGGATCCTCAATCCTTATGGCCTAAAAGAAGGGATCCTCAATCTTTTAGGCCATTCTCTGAAAGGAAATATGGCTGAAGAGAATCCTGTGACTTCGATTCACTGGAACCTTCTGCCTCGATTCTAGCTAGTTACCTCGTTGCACGTGATCTTCTTGTGATCCGTTACCAAAGATATTTTTTCGAATCTTATATTCCTGTTTTTGCTTCAATACAATTTGGATTTATTTAAGCAATTCCTTTGCCTCCTTTTTGGACTGCTAATGATCCATGGCATACTCGTGAACACTGTACTACCAAAACATGGCGCAAAAAGATGGAGTTAGGCAATTCTAAGATGAAAAATTTCAATCCTATTCCGTACAAAGTAGTTTATGATGCTACACAAAAGTTTGACAGTTGGTATGAAAGTTACATCACTGGATACAATATGCCTGGGGATTTGAGCGATGCTCTTAACTCTTGCCATCCAAACTTTATCATTCATTCAACTGTAAGAGTCTTTCTTCCCTTTCCTTTTTTAACTTTTATTTTTAACAACATTAAGATTCATAACTTTGAAAAGTATTGCAAAAATGTTTATTACAAGTGTCTGACTATGATGAACTAGAAAAAGAAGACGCTAATAAGGTCTCTTCAGCAAAAAATACTTACATTAGAAAAAGGAAGAAGTCGATTGATGTTGTCTCTGCTATTCCAATTAATAAGAGTACGGCTTTGAAGGAACCGATTAGCAGTCTAAAAAGGAGGCAGAGGAATTGCTTGAATAAATCTAAGTTGTCTTGAAGCAAAAACAAGAGTATAAGCTTCAAAAAAATATCTTTCGTAACAGATCACAAGAAGATCACGTGCAACAAGGTAACTAGCTAGAATCAAGGCAAAAGGTTCTAGTGAATCGAACTCACAGAATTCTCTTGGGCCATATTTCCTTTCAGAGAATGGCCTAAAAGATTGAAAATCCCTTCTTTTAGGCCATAAGGATTGAGAATCCTTTCTTTTAGGCCATAAAATTGAGGTCCCTCCTCTTTCGAAATTCTAGAGAAAAACATCAAAGCATTCATCAAAGGTAGGAATCTTATCTTGATAATGCCCCTCCATCCACACCTGACCGTATGTGATAGGTTTAGGTGAGATTTTAGGTGAGGGAGGTAAACTTGAGAAATAAGCATAGAGCCATATTTGTATGAACCACATGAAGCCTCCCAATCCAGAAATAGGAGTTTCACAACATCTAAACATGGTGTTGTACAACTCGCCTAGAAAAAAAGATGCTAAAGCTACTTTCCTATCATTAACCAAACATTGAGCTATACAAAAAATATATTTCACATTTTTTTAAGAAGCATTGCAAGTTAAAAACTTACAAATCCAGACGTGGTAAAACGAAATTTCTTCTTTAATTCCAACTGGTCCACTATTTTTGCAATACACATCAACCACACTACCATACGGACAATCAGAATAGAATGGATACAATCTCATATCATCTCCGCCGTATGTGTAGAGACAGGATGGATTAGATCTCCTATAATCTTTGAACATGTCTAGATGACAATCCATTCCATCGGGAGGGAGGCCAACAAGAGCAAACACATCCTCAATTGTTGGTGTCATGAACCCTTCTGGGAAAACAAAAGCATTAATAGAAGGAGACCAAAACAGTAATGCAGCTGCAATGAGTTCTAGGTGAAAAGAGATATAAGATGTCAAAATAAGGATTGCTTCCTTGATCCCGAGCATTTCCCATTTCTCTAAACAATGCTCCTCCATGCATCGAACCCATTGTATCCATTGTTTGTTAGGTTTGTACCAAGTATCGACTGTGATGCCCTCATTCCATTTGCCCCAGTCAAAACGGCTCGACTCTGTGTTTTTATGTTGATAGATTGGGCGAATAGAAATATTGTACGGGAAGTGAGGAATTATCTTCTTAGAAATAGGGCCAGCAAATGCAGGACCCAGTATGTATGCAGGAGTGCTACTAGAAGCTTCTTGAGTTCGATCAAAAGCACAACTGAAAATGTCATTATAGATTTCATTATCTCTGATGAGGTCCTTGCAAATGGTTGAGACTGTGTCATTATTAGAAGGGTATTCATTCATTGCATCCATTTTGTTGGATTGAACAAAGAAGAAAACCTAGAAAAGGGTGCCCCAATTTGAATTTACTAAGAGCCTACTTTGAAATGGAGAGGAAAGTCACACTTACAAGTGAAGAGAGAGCCCTACATCGAAACTGGACAACACCGGCGGCAGCTGTGGAGGGAAAACTAATTGGACAGCAGCGGCGGCGGCTAGGCACTGGAGGCGGAGAGAGGAGTGGACTACGGCATTTGAGGCGGCTAGAGTTTGAATGTGGAGAATCGGTTTAGAAAGAGTTGAAGATCCAACCAAATAGAGAAGTGAGGGTTTGAGAAAGTTTGAGAGAGCAAAATTCAGAACCGTGACTGAAAGTTTGAGATTGACCAAAGCTTAAAGCTTTAAAGTGAAAAAGTGAAGAGGTGAGGAAGGGTGAAGAGGGGAGAAAGCGTGAAGGTAAAGCCATGACCCACGAATTTTGCAATCTGAACTCTGAAGTGAAGAGACTTGTTAGAGATGGTGAGATATCTGATCTTTGATATGAAATTCTCACCATTAGAATATGTCTTCATTTTGTATTATAACCGTTGAGATATCTGATCTTTGATATGAAATTCTCACCGTTAGATTAAGTCTTCATTCTGTATTATAACCGTTGATTTGAAATTGGGTAATTGTGCCACTGCAATCAGTGAAATCGTGCTCAGCTTCCACTCTCATCAACACCGTTGATTTTGAACTTTAATTTGAGATTAACGGTTGATTTGTATGCTGGGAATTTGTGCGGAAAAAGTAACTGTTGCTTACTGATGTCAGATGGGATTATACACTCATACACGTTTCCCCTCTCTCAGTCTGATACCAAAACGTGTGGGCTGGTAGTCAGGGCATGTCAAATCATCTTTTTTTTTGTAAGTTTATATAAATAATTCGGTCAGTTCGGGTTATTCGGGTGAAATTTTTGTAAACCCAAATCCGAACCGAATCATTCAGTTATTTTTATTACCAATCCGTGACCGACCACTGACTGATTTCAGAACCGCCCGTGGACCTTCGGTTCGGGCGGGCGGGTCGGTTGGTCCAAGTCACTGGCCAGCCCTAAGAGAAACACTGGTGTCATACACATGCCAAACTCTCCCAACTGCTAACCTCCACAAAACCTAGACTCAGTATAAAAGCAAGCAACACAGAAAATAAGAAGATTAAACATGAAAGTCACTCTCCTCTCTTCTAGATGAATTTACAAAGATATCTTCACAACTATACATACAAAGACGTATAAATGGAATATTGTCCATAAAGATAAGAAAACTTACTTATAGGGCAATTTGAATTGTTTGTCAGGAGGTATGTTGTTTTCCATATCCCTTAAACGTGCAAACTCAGCAAAGTCCTTGAGGCATGTGACAAACAATGTCATTGCTTTGTCATAGCGAGTGCTCCAAAACAAGTTCACAGGACCAAACCTAAGAAATACTCATTGTTTAAAACAACAAACAAATAAACAATATGAAAACAGAAATGTGAATGGTGAATCACATACATGGTCTACGCATCTTTTTTTATTAAGAAAAAATCAATAGAAAGGACATCCATAGATAGAAGCAGTACATATAAGAATTAAAAACTAAAAACTATCAATATTGTCCACAAAATAAGGATAAGAAACTCTGCCAATACCAATAGACTACTCATACAAAGACTGTAAAACTAAAAAAACAACTTCATGAGTAGACAACTTAATGTGTGATTATTTCACTCTCTGAACTATCCATCTCACCACTACACTTGCGCATGCAACACTAGTCTATCATGATAAGGTTCTTTTTAATTAGATTATCCATTATTAAAATTTATCCCAAATCTGCTGTCCAAAAAAAAAATGGCAATTTTCCTAAGGACTTCGCTACCAAATATTCCTCCAAGGAAATTGCATAGCATTACAACCTCTTAATGTCTCAAAATAATACCATCAAATTTACCTCCAAGTTTCAGCTTACAACATATCAAGAAATGAGTTCACAGATTCAATTATAAAGGATTCAGTTTCCATGCAACTAAAGGTGTATATGGTGCCATGTTATTTAAAATATCATACCACCAAAGAAGTAATGATAACTGAATTTAAAGAAAAGTGATCCTGTGTTCATCTTTAGATTTGTATATTGCTAAATCTTTATCAATAAAATGGACTCTCTCCCTTTCAAAGCAAATGGAGAGGATCCTTTTCCAAATAAATTTAGGCTTTCAGGATTGACTCCTCCTGCCCACTGAAAAACTCAAATAAGAATACACAGAAGCTTTTTTTTATCTTTATTGATTAAAAATATATTAGGAAATAACTGCTTCAGGCCAATGTCCCCACACCACACATCATGGCAGAAGCGCACCCTTCTTCCATCCCCTACCACATATGTTATGAAACCCAAAAACATCTTCCAACCAACCCTCATGCTATGAATTAAACTTCACCCATGGGCCATGAGGTCACCTCACTAGATTTGTCCACTAACCCCTTACTTCCCCATATTTTGCCCCAAATACATCTCAAGAAGTGATTTCCTTCCTCACTGTAACACCACAACCATTTACCTAATAAAGCTTGGTTGAATGTAGATAATTTTATCAAACCCAATATTTCATATTGTACGAGGGGAACAAACCAACTTTTAATCCACCAAATGAGACTTGAATTCCACAAAGCTACTGCCTACATAGGATTTTCCCATATGCCAACCCTTAAACAGGCTGCTCATAATTTGTAGGGAACAGACCAAATTAGATCATATCTTCCCCCCACTCCTTGCACCATGCACAGCAGGTTACTGATGCCCATGCTCTTTTCATTTTATATTGCACTTAGTTGATCATTTTAAATCAGCTCAGTAAATTTCGGTTCAGTATAAACTATCAAGGGAGTAGTCTACACTTACAGCTCATAAGTATTGTTGTTGCTGTCCATAATTCGAGGGTAGCTCCCCATAGGAATAATTTTTATTCGATATCTAAAGATAAAAGAATTAAGGATACAATACTTATCATTTTAGAGACAATCTTAGCAGAAAAATGCAGAATATATGACAATGTAGAATGCATGTATTAATTAGAGTTTGTGGAGTCCACTAGTCCAACAGAATAGATTCCTTCATTCTACAGAAGCTTATGGAGGATTGCCTCAATAGGAACAAGGCATTTCCTAAAGAGATTATGACTTATAATTAAAAATGAAAATTAAATGCTATGCACTTTACATTCTCTAAATTTGGGGTTGCTTCAAAATCAGTTAGGGGACTTTAAAACTTGCAGTTGACACCCTCAACTGTTACAATAATGTCAATATGCTCCTTCCATTATGGTCTATTGGATTTTTCACCATTAACCCGCAAAAAATGTCTTTCTATTTCTTTGTCCAAAATGTCTTTTTTGTGTGAGTATCAGCAAGATTCTAACGGATGTTAATATAAGGGGCACATTGATACTATTGCAACTTGAGACTGTAAAATGCAAGTTTTCATAGTTAAGGGACCAATTTAAAGGCTAGGAAGCACCTACACGGATACCGGAAAGGGTATGGGTACAGGTACGGTATGATGACAGAGCAATTTTTGAAATAGTAGGACACAAGTTAGAATCTTTTACATTTTTTCCCTTTGTAATACCCAATTTTTAGTACGTTTTTCCAAAACCTTGAGCCAAATAAAGCATGTATGTACATATATTCTATATCATATATCGCTAACTATAAATATCATCATTTTAAACATATAGAATTAATAAATAAAGATGCTCAATTATAACAACTTCAAAAATAAATAAATCCATAGATTTTGTTGATAAAGGATACTGAAACTTTGGCCGGAAATATTGGCACATTGTATGGAGGAGAAGACAAGCTTGGCCCCAAGCAGCATTTATCTCATCCCACTCAACCTATATGATCCCAGAACACGGTAAAAATCATAAGCAAATCATAATTATCAAAGTGTGAGAAAGAAAAGAATTATAAAAGGAGAAATTCAGTTAAGTTATAAACCACTAAGAATAAAGGAAAAGGTAAAACTAAAAGCCATCAAATTCCAAGAGCAGCACACTTTTATTTTTTTTGGAATTCTATAAGTATCAAGAGCAATACACAACTTATGAGGCAAGCAACATCAATAAGGAGAAATGATACAGAAATAAATCCAAGGTTACCCACATACCACATGTATCTTTACAGATTATGACCCATGTCGGGGTATCCCAAATATGAGGCTACAAAGTTGTCCTTAGGCCACTTGCCATATTTTCATCTCAGCAGATATAATATTTGTTGAGTGGATACTTACCAAATCTGCTAAACTTCTAACACCTATGATATTTGTTGGTTACTACCAACCCCAAGTATGAGATTTAAGCTTTATTGAGTTGAATGATTAGCATTATGTGACATGTATTCAATACTACCTTCCATTAAGTTGCATATTGCACAGGGAACATGAGAGAGAGAGAGAGAAATTTAAAGTAAGCAGCTTTACACCCCAGGTGAGACAACACAATATGTGTTTGTCCTAACAGGTTATTGATTATGGTAGGCAAACAACGAAGGTAGATGATGGACAAACTTTCAATTAACTCATATAAAAAAATAGATGTAATAAAGTTTACTTACCGGAACTTTAGGAAGTCGTCCAAGTCGAAAATTGTTAATGGTGCCGAATTCTCCTTCTTGACAGATGGGGAATGCATCATTAAGCACATTAGTTCGCTTCAACAGCTCCAAATGTGCTTGGGAAACCTCAATTTTTGCTAGAACTGCATCTCTCTCTTCCTGTTGACCAAAACAGTTTTGTTCTCAGGAAATATCATATTAAAGGCAGCGAAAGTTCAGGCTTTAAAGTAGATAGAAAAAAGACACCATCCAATTATAGGAGATTAGGACAATAGATGAGTTACAATAGAAAACCGAAGTTGAGTTACAACATTAAACTAAAATAGTCTTGCAAAGGTCAAAATAACTATTTGATTTAGTACTATGAACATATCCAGTTTTTACAAGCAAATACACAATGCTTAATCATGTGGGATTGAACACATGACCTCCACACTTTACTTATGGGGAGAGGAGGTGTCATTCCGTCCAAGGACCATTGACAACATATCTCCATACAAATGCAAACAACCTAGGGATGTCAACATTAACAGCACCAACAAAAGAGAGCACCGGCAACAATACTGGTATTATCAATGATAATCATTCCAATTATCAATGAATTAACAAGTAAATTAAAACCCATATTAAGCACACAAAAAAAGGAAAAAAAAATTATTCCTAAGGAACTTCGAAGACGGTTTAAAATAAATTCACTCAATAAAAACCAAGTGAAGATAACCAAAACTTAGAAGGTTCAGGAGAATTATGTATTTCAGTAGAATATATAGAAATAACAATGGCAAAAGAATAGGATAAGAAACACACCTGATGTGAAACTAACTGAAACTGAAAATTATTGAACTCATGCCAATACCTGTTATACATTTAGATCAAGAATCATTAAAAAAAAAAAATAGTTGAGGATCTCAAGTGTCTACTTATAGTCTTATACAAAGAAACACATAAAGCACTCTGATTTTTTTTAAAAAAAAAAAATTAAAAACAAAATCTGGTGCTTGTTTTTATTTTATCATGGAACATATGAGAAAAATGATTTCACCAAGCATTATGAGGAGAAGAAACTAACCGCTCTTCTAATTCCTTAAAGCGGCTAGATTTTAACTCCAGCTCCTTCAGTTCAGCATTCACTTCAGCGTTCTGTTTCTCAGTTTCTTCAATTGCTGCTTCGAGCTTTCTCTCTTCTTCCTCAATCTTAAACACCAAACAAAAATGATTGAATGACCATTTTGACCACAATATTCTATAAAATCTGGCATCTAATAAGCATACATAAATTAATGTAAGATGTCAAAGTGCATTTACACTCCTTTTTAAAACATTCACTTTATTAGTAATTTCATCTAGTAAAATTGCAGACCCACTAGTATCCTGGTCACATTGATCTAATATACCTTCAAAAAGTACAACGCAGGCATAAAACTACAAATGTGGAAAGCTTTTAAGACATAAAATAATTAACCGACCATTGCTTTCCTTATTTGAAGATAAATAGCTCCTCGCCCCTCTTTTTGTGCAATAGGTAAAATTAACCAAAAAAAAATGAAAACAAAGAATCATTGAGCACATTGTTTACTTTAACAATTAAAAAATCTTTATTCTTTCCAACATGTGAGATCTAACACCCTCCCAAAGGATAAACATTGTTGTAGCACTTATGATAGCATTGGCACTCGAATGTCTTAGATACCAGTGTGGATCAACAAATTTCATCACTAAATTCAATACTCACACACACATGAAGGTAAATTATTTAAAAAAGATGCTGACTAACCTCCTATAAATCAAAAGCAAGAGCATGTCCAACAAAAGTGATTAATAGATTAGAGCCAGTTGCTGAGTAAGCACCTTTAATTTCTCCTTGAGAAAATCAGCCTCACTAAGAACATCACGTGGATCTCCCTCCAAGCGCTTAAGACATGCCTCATATGCTTCAATGTCCCTGTTCACATCTTCAACCTCCTTGTCAAGTTTGTCAGACAACACTCTCATGCATTCAAGACATAAAGGTTGCTCAACCTGTAAATATGAACATGTAGTCAAATTTTCAAACCAACATTAAAATTTATATCCGAGTTCCTCTGCAATAAGCATACCTGGGTCTGAGTTGTGGCAATCTCAAATGCACGTTTGAGCAGAGTAATAGTCGAGTGGAACCCCGAGTTGTGAGGCTGCAGAGGAACATTGGATCCTCCTTCAGGAGAGGGTAACTGAGTGCCGCCTCCATCTGACGCAGACTCCGACTTATACACAACCACGAATGACTCCTCCATTGTCTTCCCAGGCTGGCTAATATCCGGCTGGACAGGTCCAGCCCCAGCCCGAGGACGAGGAGGAATCCCTTGTAGCTGCTGCTGGGGTTTTTGCTTTGGTAACACAACAAAAGAGTTGTCCATCCGCGTCGAACCTAACACACTATTGGCCCCATGAATTGAAGACCCCTGCATTCCTACACATCCTCATTGCCAAAAACCACATACCATACTTATCAACAAACCAACCAAACAAACCAATATCACTTTTCAAACAAAATCATATAATATTAATGTGTAACACAAATACTATAATCAATTTTAAAAAAACACATAAGGCTGATTTTCTTTTCTTTTCTTTTTTTTTTTTTTACAAATCCCAGATGCTAATAATTACTCAAAATACATAAACTAAGGAAAAAAAGGAGTTGTGAGTTGAGTTACTCAAAAGGGTCTCATATCAAAATCTGCAAGAAAATAAAAAAGAGAGAATGAAATTGCGAAATTTGATTGGTTACCGGAGCGAGAGGAATAGTCGTTGTAGAACTTGTCGGCGTAAGAATCGACGCCGACGACGCAGAGGGAGTGGCGGCAATTCTGGCAGACCCATCGGGGCAAATTCGGATCCACGGGGAGGCTCCGACTCTTATCCCCCATGCCTTGCTTCTCCTTCTTCGTTTGATTCGTTCAATTTCTTTGTTTTATATATACACTATTGAGCCTTGTCTTTTGCTTTGATTTGAAAACCAAATCCTAACATTTTGCGTGAAAACCCACGTTTTCGCATTGTACTCTCGGAGGTCCAATTCCAATACGAAAACCCAAATTTACCCTTACAATTTTTTCAAAAACCCAAATTTACCCTTATGCCTGACCACAAAACACAACCCATTTTCAGAAAATCACCGTGTTGCCGGACTCACCTTGCCGGTACATTTTTCTTCTGTTTTGAAGTGCAAAATATTTTACTGAAAATGTTTTCCTTTTACCGTGTTTGGTTGCCAACATGTAAAATGAAAATTTTCCTTCAATCACGAAAAACCCAAACTCAAAATTCTGAACAAATCAAACTCAAATTCTCTAATTTCAGTCAAAGCACAGCCATATCAAAGCAGAAATTCTTAAACCCAAATTTTAATTTCTCTACAAACTCACACAAACTCAAATTAGCTACCAAAAAAAAAAAACTCGATATTGGTAAAAACCCAGCAAACTCAGGTGGTCTTTCACAGTTGTTAGCAAAACAAACCATGCGACTAAAACCCAGTAGTAGAACCCAGATCGACATAGAAACCCGGTGGCAGAAACTGAGATCGGCATCCACAAACAATCCCAAAACCCATATTGAGGAGACAAAACCAGATCGGCGGTGAGATTGGTGGACTCGATTGACGCTGCAAACTGAGAAATCGAACCTAAGAACTGGTTGCGACGACGATGGTGGAGCCGGTGATGAGTTGCGCCAACAAAATATGGAGGGGTAGAGAAGAACCAAGAGATGGAAGGTGATGAGCCCGAGGTTGAGTGACTGGCTGGGTTGTGGGAGAGAAGAGCTGAGAGTGAGAGAGGGGAAGAAAGTATCGTGTCTGAGAGGTGGGGAAAGGGACAGGACGTATTTGAAATATATCAATGGTGTAAGACGTGACATCTCAATTAAAATCTAAAACATTGACTCTAGAAAGCTTAATTATGGTTAATTGTTCAGTTAACACTTGTTAAATATAATTATTAGCAACGCGAGAATATGAGAATTACGTGGTTCAGCCTTATCAACTTACATCCACAGAGGAATTTCTTAAAAGTTACATCTTTATTATATAAGAATGTAGTACAATAACCTGTATTACAATGAACCCTAAATGAGTATATATAGGCGACTAAACCCTAGATTACTAGTACAAGAAGGAGTGGACTTGGGCCTATTACATTGGGCTAATATGTCTATTATATATCTCTAACAACCCTCAGCAAACCTGTTCGATCTGAATATTTCAAAATCTCAAGGGTCGTTTGGTAACATTGTTCTAATAATATTATTTGTATTTTTTAGAAATACGTGTGGGTAAAAAAGTGTGTAGAAATACGTGTAATATTGTTTAAAAATTGAAAAGTATTGCTTAAACTACCATATCAAACGGCCCCTCAATTTCTCTTTCTTCTCCATTACACCTCTCTCTCTCAACTTTGCCGTCGCCACTGCCACAATAACCAACGTGCCAAGCCTATTGCAGAAAGCATGTGCGTGGGAGCATTCTTTGTACTCATCATCCCTGCCCACCTACAAGCAGGTAACATCGCATGGTCATTAGTCGTTTACGTATAAAAATGTGGCATAATACATGATAGCACACTAATTATACAATATATACTTACATCATAGCAAGAGGAATTAGTGGTAGTGGTGGACCATAAACACCCTCAGGTTGGGGTACCATTTGTGGGGACATATGTGGGAACTTGACATATATCCACAATTGGACCAAAATTAATGATCCGCCAATCTACTTTGCCTTCTTGTCGATTGCATTGCACAGCTGTCTGTACAACCATGATAAAGCTGCACTACCCCAACTATACTTGCGTGGATTATGAATGCTCTGCATGAATTATAACCACATGAGATGAACACTATCTTCGGACTTGTCAAGAAATACAATATACCCTAGTAGGGCTAGTATATAGTAGCGAGTGTATTGATGAACTTGAATCTCATTGGCATCCGGAGGCAATGGTTGTCTGATTCTTTCGATAAGTGTGGGTATCATAATCCTTTGACCTTTTAGTACAGTTTGATCATCATTTGGAATTTGAATTCCAAACATTTCAACACACACATTTGTCCAAGTTCTTTTAGTGGGCCTAACCATTGCCTCACCCTCGATGGGCAACCCCATGATAACTTCCACATATTGCAATGTGATTGTCATCTCACCATGTGGTAGGTGGAATGTATGGGTCTTTCGGTGCCATCGTTCTACAAATGCAGTGATCAATGCATGGTCAAGTTGTATGAATGGGACCAAGTGTAGACCCTCTAAACAAACAACCTCACAAAGGCAAGGACACGATCATCTACTATAGGAACTTGAAGTGTCAACTCTTCATGGCGACTTCGACAATCCAGTGTGCCAGGAGGATCCTGCAAATATTATAACAATAAATAAAAATCTTATGCAAATATTTAGTATTTATAGCTAATTAGAGTTGTGACATGAATGCATAGTACAAGAAAATGCCTTAAGGCAATTACTAGTCTCCCAGGGTTCCATAGTAACTCAGATCGATGTTTAACTTGTTCCGTCAATACACTACGATCAATAGGTCCAGGATCTATCGTCATGCTGCAAAAAGTTGGTGTCATATCAGCTATAAATAATAGGTTTGTGTAATGTGCAATATTGGTTAGTGACATTGAATAGAGAGAGACTTACACCATATATGATTTAATATTGTGACATTGAATAGAGAGAGACTTACATCATAGTGACATTGAATAGAAAGAAATTTGAAGCTTAATATTATTTGGATTGAGTACTAGTTTCAATTCCAATCTATCATTCGGGTTTCTGGTAGATTTTCTTGAACCCGAATGACTTAGCCAATAAAGCTATTTAAAGCTAAAGATTTAGAATTATTTACATATGCTTAAATTTTGCAGGTGTTACATCACAAATGAACTCTGCCCGATAATAGACTTAGTGCTACAATGAAAAGCATCTTGAATTTCTTTTAAATTCCCTTTGATAACCATTTCAGTTAGGATCTATTGACATGAAAATAAATAAGATAACACTCTAATTGCAGTAATACTACTGCATGGATTAGTAGGATATTTTCATTAAAAACCAAAACAAGAAAAGGCTTAAAAGTGTATATCTAATCCATTATTTTTTAATCAGATATCTTAGCTATCCAATAGATGATAAAATTAAATTCTCAACAAATAAACCATGAGCAAGAGCCTAGAGTCCCAAGTAACTAAGAGGAATCCATTAGACAAACACATACATTAAGTGCAAGGACATGAACACTATAAGTAGGCTTGTTTGTGTCTCTGATTTTGAAAGAAATGCAGCATAATTCATAATCTTATGACATGACATAAGAAGTAAAAATCTTCTTAAAATGATAAATTCAGTGAGCGAATTGCATAAATTTAACATGGCTAACTAATTGTGCTCCAATTAGTTTTGGCACACTACAATATCAAGCATATAAAGACCAAAAGCTCAGTTGAAATTCTATCGAGTATAAAGAAGTGTTCCAAAAAGAGATGAAAAAGAAAATGAAAGTTACCTTCTATGAGGACTGCGACTTCTTGACTTGTAGCTTGACTTTGAGAACGATTCGCTAATCCTACCTTTGTCACTGCAATAGAAATGACAAACTAGCTGAAGATACAATATCAAACAAATCCTGGATTCAAATCTATCTACATACAATACAACAACAACGAAAGAGCAACAAACATCCACCACCAATGCAAACTTGATGCTTCAACCTAAATCCAACCATTCAACAAAGAAATGCATTGCCTTGAGGTGAAGTGAAGGAACTTTCTTGGTAACAAAGTGAATAATAACCTCATTCAAAAAATCAATATTAACAACATTAGTAATTGCAAATAACATTATAAAAAAAAAATGCAATAATTATAGTAGTGATAAAATAGAATGGCAAAAACTAATATAGTGACCGACCCTGACTAGTATATTGAGATCCAAAACCAAACCCAAAAAAATTTGGGACTAAGGCTTGGTTTTTGTTGTATAGTAGCGAAAACAAAAGGTTGTTTTGGTGGATAATATCCTCTAAATATCTCTTCTTCTTTTTTTTTGATAAATAACGTAAGAATATTATTAATAATAAAATTGCCAAACCGAGTACATTGGGGATGTACTATGGGGCACAAATTAAAAAACAAGAGAACAACGATCAAGAAAAATAGAAAAGGAAGAACAAGAAAAATGAGAAAAGACCACACTCCATTCAAAGAAAGTGCGTAAGAAAAAGGATTTAATCTCCAGCAAAGAGCGTTCGCAACCCTCAAAGCTTCTAGCATTCCTTTCACGCCAAATGCACCAAATCAAGCAGTGAGACACTAATTTCCAAACATCAATATGATGATGTCATGCAAACTTTCCTTGCCAAGCCTCAAACAACTCAAGAACAGTATGAGGCATAACCCATTGAATACCAAACAAGCAGAAAACCAAAGACCACAACTCCCAAGCTATGGAACAATGAAGTAGAAGATGATCCACCGACTCCCCACACCTCTTACACATATAGCACCAGTCAAGCACTAGCACTCGCCTTTTACGAAGGTTATCTATTGTTAAGATCTTACCTAAGGGAGCAGACCAAGAAAAGAAGGCTACCCTTGGAGGAACCTTCGATTGCCATATCATTTTCCATGGAAAGGAAACAAGATTAGGAGGGTAGAAGGAATTGTAATAACCTCTAACCTCAAAACCTCTATTCCTTGCAGGTTTCCAACAAACCTTATCTGGGCCAAACCCCCGCACTGACAAAGAATAGACCAACTCCATAAACCGATCGAAGGCTTCTTCTTCCCAATCTTGTGGTGGACGACGAAATTGCACATTCCAGTGAAATCTCCCTGCCGACCAACCCATAACTTCAGCCACCGAGGAATCCTTTGACCTACTAAGACAGTAAAGCTCCGGAAAGGCCTCTTGGAGAGTACAATCCCCACACCACACATGCTTCCAAAATTTCACTCTAGTACCATCCCCCACATCATAAACAAGAAGTTTAGAGAAGTTCAACCAGCCACTTCTAATGTATCTCCACAAGCTGACCCCATAAGGACTTGTCACCTTCTTCGTACACCAACCACCCCAAATGTTCCCATATTTAGCCTCTATAACCTTCCTCCATAAAGCATCAGTCTCCGAGCCATACCTCCACAACCATTTACCTAGTAAAGCAGAATTAAAGGTACCCAACCGTCTAATACCCAACCCCCCAACCTGTAAAGGCCTACAGACCTTGGCCCAATTAAGTAAATGAATTTTAGGTTCACCTCCAATCCCATTCCACAAAAAATCTCTCTGTAGTTTCTCCATACGCTTTGCCACCCTACCTGGTAAAGGAAGAAGGAAAAGAAAGTATGTAGGTAAAGAAGATAATGAGCTTTTAATGAGTGTCACCTTACCCCCTTTAGATAAATAGATTCTCTTCCAACCTGCTAATCTCCTCTCCATTCTCTCAAGGATAGGATTCCAAACAGATAATTCCTTAAACTTTGCACCTAATGGAAGGCCCAAATATTTCAAGTGTAGAGAAGACTGCCCACACCCCAACAGACCCACCAAGACCTCCAAATTGGGTACCCCACTAACAAGTACCAGCTCAGATTTTCCCAAATTAATATGAAGCCCTGACACCTCCTCAAATCTAGCAAGAATTGCCCTCAAATTAGCAATCTGAGAAGGTTCAGCATCACAAAAAATCAGAGTGTCATCTGCAAATAAAAGGTGAGACACCATCACTGATTGGCCAGCCGTACTACCCACAGAAAAGCCTGATAATTCCCCAGCGGAGGCAGCCACATCCAACATACGACTTAATGCCTTCATCACAATATCAAACAATAGTGGAGATAAAGGATCCCCTTGCCGAAACCCCCCAAAACTTCCAAAGAAATCAGTTGGGCTACCATTGATCAAGATGGAAAACTTTACGGTTGAAATGCAATACCTTATCCATCTTCTCCATTTCTCTGAGAAACCACAGCGCTGCAACATATACATCAAAAAATCCCAACTCACATGATCATACGCCTTCTCCACATCCAATTTGCACAGCACACCCGGAACCCCTGACTTCAACCTACTATCAATACATTCAGAAGCAATCAAGACGGAATTCAAAATCTGTCTACCCTTCACAAAAGCATTTTGTGAATCCGAAATAAGCACATGCGCCACCCTACGAAGCCTATTAGCCAACACCTTAGAAATAATCTTATTAATCCCACCAACTAAGCTAATAGGCCGAAAATCCTTGACCTCCACAGCATCCACTTTCTTAGGAATAAGGGCAAGGAATGAAGCATTAAGACTCTTCTCAAACACCGCCTGCGTATGGAAATTATGGAATATAGCCATAATTTCATATTTCAAAACACCCCAACAAGACTGGAAAAATGCCATGGAAAAGCCATTCGGACCAGGTGCCTTATCACCATTACACTCATGGATCACCTCAAACACCTCTTCTTCCTCAAAATGCCTATCTAGCCAACTTGCATCTTCCACCGAGATGCTAGAAAAATCCACATAATCTAAGACAGGTCTGTGAGCCACCTCCTTAAAATAAAGATGTTTATAAAACTGAGAGATACAGTCTGCTATAGCAGCCGGGTCCGAAGACAGCACCCCACCCACCATAAGCCTATCAATAGAATTAACCCTCTTGTGAGAGTTAGCTATACGGAGGAAAAATTTAGTATTCCGGTCTCCTTCCCTAACACAAAGAACTCTAGATTTCTGTCTCCAACATATTTCTTCCAACAAAGTTGCTTTTTCTAAGTCATCACGAATTCTTCCCATTTCCCCCCTTTCCTCTGCTGATAGTCCCCGACTCTCCTCCATGCTCTCCAGAACACTAAGATCCTTCCACAATTTTTTAATCCGAGCTTCAACATGACCAAACACCTCCACATTCCATTTTTTCAAATCATTTTTAAGGAGCTTTAATTTATTAGCCAGAATAAAACTCGGTGCACCATGAACCTGGTAGGAATCCCACCAAGATTGAACCCTATCCACAAAACCTTCATCCTTAAGCCACATATTCTCAAATCTAAACGACATACACCCTCTCTGAAAAGAGCCATCCTCAAGGACAATTGGGAAGTGATTTGAGCACAACCTAGACATCCGTCTTTGTGAAACTGTTGGAAACTTATCCTCCCAATCTGCAGAAAACAAAAACCTGTCCAGCCTAGCCTTCGAGGCAACTTCTCTATCATTTGACCAAGTAAAGGTACCCCCTTGCAATGGCAAATCAATTAGACCCTGCTCCGAAATAAAGTTGGAAAACTCCCGCATAGCATTAGTGAAAGAAGTAAACCCCAATCGTTTGGAAGGGAACCTAACCACATTAAAGTCCCCACCCACACACCATGGAACACTCCACCAGCTATTCAAGCCACAAAGTTCCTCCCATAAAAACCTCCTGTCTCGGTGTAAATTAGGACCATAAACACCAGTAAATGCCCAAACAAACTGATCTGACACACTTGTAAACTTACAAGAAACAGAAAATCTCCCCACTGCTTCCTCCATTTTGTTCACTACCCGCGTGTCCCACATCACTAACACCCCACCAGAAGCTCCACAAGAACCTAAGTAAGACCACTCAACATGTTGGCCACCCCACAAGCTACGAATCACCACTCTATTAATTAACTCTATCTTGGTTTCTTGAAGACAAACTACATCTGGCCCCCATTTCCTAAACAAATTTCTAACCCTGAGCCTTTTGTCCTGCTTATTCAACCCTCTAACGTTCCAAGAAATAATCTTCACATTCATTGATAAGGCACAACAGCCCGCTCAGAACTTGCACTCCTTGATTTATTGGGATCATACTCAACATTCAAAGATGACAACAAATTCTTCAACTCCCGCTGACCTTTCTAGCCTGACTTGACCAACTTCATCTGATCCCCCACCGCAATTTTTTGTTTATCTTTCTTTCTGGCCTCAATAGCTAATAACAATCCTGTAATCTGCTCCTCAAAACCTTCCAGTGAAGTGCCCACAGATTTCTTGAAAGCCTTTATCCTATTGGTTACCCATTGTGATAGTTGACAATTATCCATATTCTCCGTACACCCAATCTCCTTCACATGACTAGGCACCGACTCCACCAGACCTTCAGTGGCTAAAGGTACCACAACTAATGGCTCCTCACCTCCCGCACAAGACCTCAACCTTTCATCAAAATCCCACATCTCACTCTCTGACCCGGGAACCATAGACAAATACTCTACTAGCCCTTCACCCTCATCTGTAACACACTGCCCTTCTTTAAGACTAGAAGCATTACCTGGTACACACTCTCCCTCCAAACTTGAGCAGACTAACATACAATCTGGAGAACAATACAGTGACAATGGTAGCACTAATTGCCTACCATCACGCAGTTGTAGGATCCAGTCTTTGGAATTACCCCAAGACTTATCCAAATCTTTGACCAATTCCCTTATAGTTGGGCTAGGTAACTGAGCTCCCTCAAAATCAGATGTAACCAGTCCTTCAAAACCCACAATATCCTCATCCCCCTCCTCCGATGCCACTGGAGAAGGCCTAGACTCCAGCTCCGACACTCTCGGGTCAAAAAGGGTCCTTACCGGTTCCGATGTCGTGGTCGGTGACACCTCCGGCACCAACCCAGACTCACACAAAGCAACGGTCGACGAGACCTACTCCTGGTAAGCTTGGGCCACCACCGCTGGTCCTTTCGGCGCAATGGGTGTCTGAGCTGTGTGCTGACCACCCTTATCTACCACCACTGTCACCGTTAAGGAAGAAGAAGAACCCTTCGGCGACATCGCAGGTGGCTTGGATGCGATGGGTGTGACCGTTGAAATCTCCGGCACCTTCGTGGTAGTGAGTTCAGTCCTACTTGAACTTTGCATGAACCCAGTCAGATAGGTAGACTCTAGATCCTTAAGTTCACTAAATGAACACTCGCCGGCCTCAAAAATTTGTGGGCTTGACAGACCCAGGCCCAAGCTAGGTTCTTTATTTTCCATCAAGACTTGGGCATTTAGCATAGATGGGCCCAGACCCACTTCATTATCATGGACCTTATTAGCTATAACCCATCTGCCAGCTTGTTTCCCACCCTTTACACCACCCCAGGATACCCGCCTCTTCCCATATTCATTTACATACACAGTCAACCCCCTCCCTATCCAACGTGCCTTCCTACTATCACGCAGCTTTCCAAACTCAGCCATTTTTGAATTCAAATTGGGCTTCAAAGGAATAATGACATTATTTCCTTCTGAGATTTTCTCCTTATTTTTATTCTTGCCATTAATACCACCCGCAGCTTTCCACCACCCACAGTTGGCTGGGAAAAACTTCTGGCCTGAGTTTCAGAATCACTCGGGACCTCCACAATATTTTTCGCTCTACCAGCCTTAACCTGTTCATTGACGAGGGACTGTTGAGCATGCTTCAACCTTGCCTGCACTGGAGCTTTGACAACTTCCACATAGGGCTTGACAGGATGAGATTTTGGAATCTGCTTAGAACTGTACAGGACAAACTTCAATCCACCCATCGCATAATGGGAAGGTTCCAATATCCTTCTTAATTCAATCCCAAAAGTTCTCCATCCTTGTTGTGATTTTCCGGCAGGAATAATGATCGTACGCCGTAGCCCACCTACCTTAAGCTCTGTCATTGCTAGGTACTACCCAAAGGAATTGGACCCCTGTTGCAAAGTGTAAGCCGTATCACCTTCCCTTAACGTGAAAAATTGCTTCGGACTAGCCCCAATCACAATGTGTTCTAGACTCTGCATTATCCAAAGAGCTACACTCTTGCCCATAAACACCGATTGCATGTAGTATTTTCCCCGTTCAAAAATCTTAAGGGAGAAAAAATTCCTTCCTTCCTCAACCACCAACTGAAATAACTTAGATTCAATAAAGAAACTACGAAAACCCCCCATACAGATCCTAGGCAATGTAAACTAAACAGGATTTCTGGCTAATTCGAGGTAGCCGGGCCTCAAAGAATATCTCCCTCAGTTGTGGTATTTCTAAAGAATGGCAGTAGAATCAATGATATTTAATATTTAACATAAGGCATCAAAATTTGAAATAAAAAAGTAAGCTCCAGCTCTCATAATATCAATCACTTGTAATAGTAACAGTATACCACTACAATTTATATGCAGAAACATATTGATTTTTTTTTTCTCAGTTTGTGTAGGTGTCCTGAAAATAAAAAATCATTTAACTCAAAAGAACAGTATATAGTTATCACCAAAAATGAAAGGACAGAACAATGAAGTAATGAAGAACCAGGCAACCAAATCAATAAATTTTTCCATGTTAAATTTGATTCCTAAGGCTTATCCACAGCCATTGATCAGTTTTGAACTATGTTCTGGGATGACAAATACGGAACCCAAAAACAAATAAAAACTAAACCCAAATCATTAAACCTAAAAAGAAAATCAAAACCCCTTTCGGCCAATAAATAAAGAGAAAGAAACCGCATGAGAGAGAGAGAGAGAGAGAGAGAGAGAGAGAGAGAACGAACCTGCGTAGGAATCTCTAACAGAGGCCAGTTGAGGGGGACTAAGGAGAAGAAACAGCAGAGGAAGAGAGAGACATCGGAGAGAGTGAAGGTGCGAAGAGGAAGAAATCGATTATAGTATACTCGGAATCCTGTTTTTACCCCCATGAAATTTTTTTAAATCTAAGCATGAAGCTGAGTTTGGTATAGTTGACTAGGGATGGCAATTTTGCCCCGCCTCGTTTGACCTGCCTCTCCTTGCTTCGTCCCGTGTGGGTTTTCCCCACCCCGCAAAGGTGATGGGGCGGGAATGGGGCGAGATTTTAGACCCGCACCACGGGGTGGGGCGAGGATGGGTTTACACTTTTTAGACCCACCCCGCCCCGCCCCGCAATAATAAGGGTTAAAAGGTAATTTTTTCATACCCTAAAACCCTACTATTTAAACAAAAATATCATCATCTTATTTTATTTAAGTGGAGATTCTTTTTGAAGAATTAGGCAATTTTTATTTTGTTATGTATTAGGAGTTTAGATTATTTTATTGTGTCATACTATGAGATTTTTGTTGTGATATTATCTTGTTAAATATTTAGATAATATTATTTAGTATTTGCTAAAAATTAGTTTGATTCGATAGAATAAATTTATTTATAATTTCAAGTATATTTTTATTATTGAAACATGTCATTTTATTTGAAAAAATGGTAATAGTTGTAGGGAAAATTAACAAGAAATAAAGTTTTACGGTGTAGGGCGGGGCTTCACGGGTTTTCGCGGGGCCTTAAGGGGCGGGGATGGGGCAAGAAAAATCCATGTAGGGCGGGGGCGAAGATCCCATCCTTCGGCCCCGCCCCGCCCCATTGCCATCCCTATAGTTGACTTTCATTGTAAGTCGAGTTTAGCAAACTCGACTTCTACTTGGCTTTTTTTCCTTTTTTTTTTAATCCATGTCAGACTTATTTACTTGGTGGATGAGGGGTTGAATTTGCCTAGAAGTCGAGTTTAGTAAAATCGACTTCCAAAAAGAGTCCAACTTACTAAATAAGTTTGAACCCGTGCAATCCGGCTGAAATATTTCGGAAATTATACTGTTTGGCAAATTTTGCCGACTTTCTCTCATGGGGAAATTTTCAGTCTTTTTTTAGCAAATTTTTGCAATTTACTTATTTGTGTATTCACTTTATGTGTGTGTGTATATATATATGTGATTACTTTATAGGCTGAAAATTATTAATCTTTAGAAGAAAAAAAAATGGAAGAGTCTCCGAGCACGTGCATAAAGACTAGTAGAAGATTATGAATGCTTAGGCCTATTTTTTAACAATTCATGTCCAAAATAAACAGTTTTTTAAAATAAATTATAATATTTTCTAGAGTATATATTGTTTAACAATGACATGATATTCATAAAAGAGATTATATATAAATAAGTAAACAATCAAACTTTTATGTATACTCTCAAATTGAAATAGAGTGCTAACCACAATTGATAATAGATTACAAAATTATTTTTCAAGACTGTAAATTTTTTATGTGTTTTTATTTTTTGTCAAATTAGTTATCCAATAAGGCATTTGTAATTTTGTTTTATATTTTGGGATGTTGCTATTGTGTATAAATGAAATTTATGTATTTGTTATACTTATCCTTTGTGTTATATTGTTTTGGTTAGTAATTTTAGGATGTGTATAATTTTAGATTTATTGAACAAATATTAATTTGTTTAATTGAACTTAATTTTTTATATGAGTGGTAAATTCAAAATAAAAAATACAAATCAACCCAACCCGACCCACCCCTTTCCCACATCTAGATCATTGTTATTAATACCATTCCGTTTCAGCTGGAACGATCGAAAAATTTCTTACCAGTCCTTCAACTGGTACGAATCACCCTCTTGTTCCACCTTGGACCAAATTTCGGTTTGTTTCGGCCATTTTGGCCTGTTTTGGTGAATTTCGGCCAATAGACATATTTTGGCCGGTACTGAATCTACTGATAAATGCAGAAAAATGTTACCTTTTCAAGTTTTAATAGCTATTACCTGAATAGAGCCACCAATCGCAGTTCATCTCACTTCGTCAGTAGCCTCAGCAACTTAGGGCCCATTTGGTACATGTGTTTAAAAACTGAAAATTATTATTTGAAAACATTTGTAAAAATACATGTGAGTGAAAAAATACATTAAAATACGTAAAATATTATTTAAAAACTGAAAATAATTGTTTAAAAACACAAACCAAACACCCCCTTGACCCTCATTAGTTCTTCTCATCCTCTCCGTTTTCTTCTTTTCTTTGTACATTTCCTTAGTTGTCCGCCCATTTGTTTACTCAGTTACCCTCCACTTTTTTTTTCATTGAGCTTTGTATTTTGGCATTTCTGTTCCAATTTTTTAGTTTTGTGAGCCACTTCACGTGACTAGCATTATAATAATACAATTCAAAAGGAGAGTTAATAGGTTGCAGGCTTTATGTCTTTTCGATCCTCTGTGATTTTTTTTTTTTTTTTTGGGTCTAGTAAATATTATTGTTATTATATTTTAAAAAACTTGTTAATTATTATAATAATAATTATTAATATTAAATATGGGCTTATAACTTTAAGATTCATGGTAATTTTTATAGGTTTGACCAAAAATATATATCAAAATGGTAAATATATATATTATGATGGTATTTCCGAAATAGTATACCGATATTGACTAGTATCGAAATATTCTGTTCCAATGAACAAACTGAAATGGGATTCGAAACGGTATTCATAACATTGGTCCAAATAAAGGTTAAATATGCGTTTGGATAGTGCTAAAAGTAAAAAGCACTATCTTGCATCTGTATTTTCCTTTTTTTTTTTTGAAGCGCATTTTAGTAGGATTTTGGTGTTTCTAGTGGATCCATGTACTGTTTATAGAACCCACAAATCTCTTTTTTTTAACAAAACTTTCATTAAAAATGGGTCCTACGATACTATTCACATATTTAAAAATTATTTTCTTACAGTATTTTCAGTTTTCAGCAAAATAAATGGTATTTAAACACATCCTAAGCATTGGTCGCAAAAGATTATTTTAGGCGAAGAATATTAATGTCGTCGCTAAAAGATTATTTTGATAGGTTTGGGTTATTTTTTGAATATCAATATGTTCATATTGGTGTCTCAATGTGTGTTTTGTTGATTTATATGGATTTTGCTTTTTTCTTTTTGGTATTTTCATGGGTTTTTATTTCCCCAGAGTTTTTTTATAGAAATATTGGATGTGTACCTAGATTTGTTGTGTGAATCTGGGCTTGGAGTTACTCTAAAAAGAGAGACATTGGTAATGTAATGATACTGTCAATTAATTGAATAGTGGAAAGGTCCCTGGGCCCTGGCTAAGATGGTAAAGGTCAGCAGTTGGGTCAGAGAAGATCTTAAAAAGCCACCTTGCAAGTGAAATTTTGTACTGCGTACATGGTTTTGAGAAGAATGTTTTAGATGGGTTTGGTTATAATCCTGTGTGTTATAGAGTGACTGCTTCCTTATTAAATGTCTGATGTAGCAGCTCTTGATTGGTGGCGTAAACAAGCCATTTTGTTTTATTTAAAAAAGAATTTCACGTAAAAAATACAAATCAACCCACCCCTTTCCCACGTGTAGATACAGGTTAAGCATTTGGTCGCAAAATATTATTGTAGGCGACGAATATTAACGTCGTCGCTAAAAGTCAACCACTAGTGTATATGATATGCCTCTCTCTCTCTCTCTCTAAAACTCTAAAACTCTCTCTTCTCTCAGATCTAACCAGAGAATTCGATTTTTGATCGAAGCTTCATCCATGGAGGAGGACAACAGCAGCAACAGCAACAGCAAAATCTACCATCTCTTCGTGAAACTATTAGACGGAAAAACCCTAACCCTAAGACTCACTTCCCCAACCGTACCAGCCCTCGCGATCAAGCACCGCGTCCATGAAATCACCAAAATACCCTTAGGGCAGCAACGCCTGGTCACAACCGGACTCTGCTGCGCGTCAGACGAGACCCTGATTCGGTGCCCCGAGGGCACATCGCTGTTCCCGAGCGTGCAATTGTCGGGTCGACTCGCGGGCGGGAAGGGCGGGTTCGGGTCGCTGCTGCGTGGGGCGGCGACGAAGGCCGGGCAGAAGAAGACGAACAACTTCGACGCGTGCCGCGACATGAGCGGGCGGAGGCTGCGCCACGTCAACGCGGAGAAGCGGCTTGAGGAGTGGAAAGCTGAGGAGGAGGAGAGGAAGCTGGAGAAGATTGCTGAGGACTTCATCAAAAAGAAGGCCAAGAAGGGGAAGAAAGGCGTCGGAGACGGCCTTGCTCATAAGTACGTCGCCAAGTATCGGGAAGAGTCCGAACGCTGTGTGGCGGAGGTGCTTGATTCTGTCAATGACGCCCTCAAGAAGCGCAAGGCGGGTCCCGTGGCGCCCCTCGAGGCGAAGCGCGCTAACATTTGGTATGCATTTCATGGTTTTGATTAAATTGTTCTGTATTTGTGTGTGTTTGTATGTATGTATGTTTCTCTTTCTTTATGTATTATGTTTTGTTTTGATTGGAGAAATTCATGGTACTCTCTGTGCACTGTTAAAATGGATGGATGGAATAAACAAGACTTGAAATAGAGAGGGTCATGTTCTGCATTTATGTGTGTATGTGTGTTGCTATTTATGTTTTATTGTTTGGTTTTGATTGGATGAATTTTTGTGGTTGGTTAGGATGGGAAAGAGAAAATTGGGCGAAAGTGATAGTGACGACACGGATGAGGATGAGGAGGAGAGGGAGGAGAAATCTGTTGTGTTGAATGGCGAGAATCATTCTGATTCGAGTAAGGAAGTTGAGGGGAGTTCTGGTTCAGTTACTGGTGAGAAGCAGGTTACTTGTGAGAGTGAGAGTGGCTCTGAGGGAGAGAAAGAAATTGTTTTGCAAGAAATAGTGGACTCTAATGGATGCGCTGAGGTGGTTGAACCTGTGATCTGTGACAAGGAGATGTCTGAGACTACAAGTGTATCTGTTTCAGTTTCTACAACTGAGGCTGTGGCTGTGGACGAAACTGCCAATGTTTTGAACTTTGGAAATAGGGAAGCTTGTGACAAGAGCTTATTGGTTGATTCTCAAACCAATGGTAATTTGGACTCTAAATCGAGTGTTCATGAGGAAACAGTTGAGACTACTAATGCTGCAGAATTGGAAAAGCCGCTCAATTTTGATGAATTTAATTTGGCAGCAGAAATGGAGGTTTGTTGTTAAAACTTAAATACAATCTCTCATTTGTACCTTTTGTATTTTCTATATGCGCCCACAATTGCTTTACTTACAATTCTTGTGTGCATTTTCTTTTCCTTTATTTTCACCCCAAAAATGGATTCTAGTTGTTTTTATTCATAAACTTAATTTATGTATAATTTGTGTTGTTGAATGTTTACATGCTTAAACAACTAGCAGTAAAATTAAAATAGATAGAACTCAGCAGTGCATCTGAAAATTTGGTGTGGATCCCATTTGTATACATCTTGTATACTTGGGTGAAGTATTTTTGTCAATAAACTGATATCAGATTATATCTTTAGTCAGGACCGGGGTCTGTATGCATCATTTGGTGAGTGAGTATAGGATGAGTACATTCAAACCATTTGGATGAGATCTAGTATGAACTTTGGTCTTTAAGGCATGCACCGTGCACAATTTGGGATTTACCAATTTGTGACATTCATTCCGTTTAACATTAGAGATTTGTAATAGAAATTGAAAATGGTGCTACACTTGGGAATTTCACATCCATACGCAATTACACATGGAGGATTTCATATTCATGTTAGAATTTATGGTTAACATACTAAGAGCAAAGTAATCCAAACATGGTCAGAACAAAGGACCAAATGTCCTAGGGCCAGGCTACTTCACAGTGGATTAACAATGGTCCACAGTTTTACCACTATACTTACACATGCAACACCAATATACCAAAACAGTCCCTTTTTAATAAGGTTATCACCCATCAAGAGCCCATGTTGCTGTCTACACAAAGAAAGCAACATTCTTTAGAGCCGTTGTGCACCATGTACTCTTCCAGAGCCATTGTGCAGGATATACTTCTCCAAGGAAATCTTGCATTGGACCCTCTTAGAGACTTATAGAAAGCATGAACACTAAACTTGTTCAACTTTATCCTCAACTGATTAAAAATCCATCTTCATTCAAGAAGTTTGAATGTAAGATGTCAAACAGAGAGTCAAGTAACTCCAATTACTAATCTTTGAAAGCTGTTGCACTCATAAATATGTTATTGTAGGGACAACACAGGATATTTGCCAAAGATGTGAATACCTTCAAATTCTCCCATAGGAACAATCTTGAATGCACTTTTAGTTTTGACATTGCTTCTAAGCATAATAGGAGAAGCTTCGTTGTGAAGACAAATCACCGCGCCCACCCAAATTAGTGCTTCACCCAACCCATTTTCAAAAAAAAAAAAAACATAAATCAAAACAAAAAAAGATCAGCGTGGCTAGACTCTGCCCACTCCACTATGAAAAGATACTTGCATCTGCCTTGGTTTGTTAAAAACCCTAGGCTTGCATTTGACCTGACCTATAAAGCCCACCTGACCTTTTCAGAAAACAAAGCCTGAACCTTTACAACTCAGACACATAGAAACCAAGCCTTTCACTCAACTTAATCCATTATCAACCCACACTTCTACCTAAACCTGCAATTGTTTCTTAGTTGGTGAACTTCAGCCCTGAAATGGACACGTACCTAAACTTCCTGGCACACAAGCCTTCCATTTAAAAGGGGAAAAAACAATTGATAACTTAACCAAAAGAAAGGATTGCATTTTGGATTGGTGTTATATGTGCAAGTGTAATAGTGAAACTATTGACCATCTTTTCCTTCATTGCCCGGTTGCTTCGGAGTTGTGGGATATGGTTTTTGGGTTACTTGGAGTTTGCTAGGTTATGCCATTCTCTGTTGTTGGGCTTTTGGCCTGTGGCAAGGTCGTTTTGGCTGCCATCGTAATGGAGATATTTGGATGGTTGTTCCTCACTGTTTGATGTGGTGTATTTGGAAGGAGAGAAATAGTAGGTGTTTTGAAGACAAGAAGCGTTCCATGCCTGATCTCAAGCTTCTTTTCTTTAGAACCTTACTTGATTGGTTCTCTGTGTGGAGAAACCATCATTTTTCTTCAATTTTGATTTTTCTTGATTTTTGTAATGTTCGTTTTTGATTTGTTCTCCCCAGTATACCCCCGGTGTACTTGGGTGTCTTTCTCTTTTTGATATCAATGAATTTTTATTACTTATCAAAAAAAAAAAAAAAAAAAAAAATCAATCCCAGTCCAAATTATTCCTTTACTCAACCAAACCCTTCAACCTACCTTGACCCATGCATACAAAAAAAAGGCCTCTCCCAAGCACACCTTAATCCTACCCAGCACAAGGTCTGTGACCCATCTAGTGTTGCCATGAGCTATACTCGATGGGTCAAGTTTCTGATTCTCCCACCTCGGGAGAATTAATGAGTACACAAAATTAGTCCTATTAATGGTGATTGATTTTGTTTGACCTAAGTGATCGTGATTTTTGTTCATTGACATTGATTGATGCTATTAGAGATATTTGATTGTTATTTAAATTTTATTTGCATGTTTGATCTAATGATTCTAATCTCATTATGAGTTTACTTTCTTTTCATGTTTGATGGAATTTGGGGACTCTATTTAAAGGCCCGAAGTTCATTATTGTAACTAGTTGATGATGGATTTAAAAATTTGGGTTGGATGTTTTCTTCCAATGCTTAGTGCTAATTCAAAGCAAGTCCATGTGCTGATTACTGGGTTCCTAATATGGCTGGTATTGATGCTTATGTTATATTATCTGTGTTATTTGCTTGGTGTTGATTCCATGCAATCTAGTTGCTCATTCCTAGGTCATATCCCTTTGCTTTATTGTTTTTTGTTTCTAAAACTGAAGTTCCTCTCCTAGAGTTTATTGTCTTGTATCATAAGGACTTGGCTTTAAGGTTGCCTTTTGCCTTTGACTACACTAGGAGAATTGCAACTCATCCATCTGTGGTGTCCAATCTTTTGGTTCTTTGTAGAGCTTTTCATAGAAACCAACAATTTGTTTCTTAACCTCAGTTTCCTCATTATAGACATCCCCATCCATATCTAATTTTTAAATGTACTTATAAAAAAAATTCTAATTTTTAAATGTGATATATTCACCAGTGTGTGTTTGCTAATGATCAAAGGATCTAATATTGCTGACCCCCTTCCTAAAACCATATTGCCCTTGATTTTTAGCACCATTAAACATCCTCCAATGTAGCCAACCTCTTTACTTCTGATTCCAACTCCTCCTTATTGTGCATTTCCTCTTGATTCCTCTCTCCCTTCACTTCTAGAACAATTTTCTTACTGAGTTATCTTCCTTTATTGACCTCACTTCTCAAAATTCCTAGTTCCATAACTTTAAGTCCTCTGTAGTCAACATTATAAGTTATTATGCAGTCATTTTATAGGTGATTCAGCTTTTCTATGTGCTTTCCTTGCACTTTCTGTCTTTATCTTACTAGTGACATTTTCTTTGGACTTGCATTGTGTTGAAGTTTCTCCCATGGCGATTAGAAAGCATGAGTGATGCAGGAAAAATTCAAAGGGAATAGGAAGGAGATTATTGAAGATACAACTAGGAGACAAAATGGGAAGATACTAGATGGGTGTAGGAATTAACACCAAACAGGTTGCTTGATGTAGGCCAATATACTCTAAGAGGGGGACTTGTGTTTGGGAAACAAACAAAGAAAAAAACACAGTGATAGACCTAGGAATCATTACCTAGAGTTTGCTTGAAATTAGTATCAAGCCATAAACAAGAGGAAAATAGATAGAACCTAGGCATCAACACCTAGGTCTGCTTGGAAATAGCACCAAGCATGATAGGAAGCTAGGTTTCAGCATCTGAGCTGAACCTCACGGCATTGGCTGATTGTGGTGGCAATAAGTCAAAATTCTTATGGTGGATTTTCAATCAGTCATGAAAGAGATTTAGCATGACTTGGCTTAACAAGGTTTGATTGATTGGGTTGATTCTGGTGTGGTGGGCTGCTATTTTTGGGGTTCGTGGATGGAGCGAGTGGGTTTAAGGTCGGGTTTATGGGTGTACTGTTGATTGTGATTGCCATGATGGTACTTGGTAATTTGATTTCGATATTTTTTTTCCCCTCTTTTTTGGGTGATCTAGGTTGTATTATTGACAGCAGCTAGAGGTTTTATTGGTTCTGAATTTTTGTGGATGGTGAAGGGATGGATTCATGGTGGTGGTGGAGAATTTTACTTCTTGTTGTGGCTTCAATGGTTTTGCAAGGAATTCGAATCGGGGTTTGCACTGATACCAAATTTGATGCACGAAAATATACTCTAAGAGGGGGACTCATGTTTGGGGGAAAAAAAAAGAACAAAACAAGGGGATATGGCCTAGAATCAACACATAGGGTTTGCTTAATCAACATTTATCAATAAAAAGAGAAAAATAGATAGAACCTAGATATCAGCACCTAAAGTTGCTTGGAATCAGCACCAAGTATGATAGGAATGTAGGAATCAGCACCGCAGTATAAATAAAACTTCCAATGTGTGATGAGGAAACTGTGGATCACCTTTTACTCCATTGTAAGTTTTCTCATGCTTTGAGGAGTGAGGTGTTCCTCATGTTTGGGGTTCAATGGGTGATGCCGTATATGGTTGTCTCTCTTCTTTTCGCTTGGAGGAATTGGTTGGGGAATTATTCTTCAATTGCTTGGAATATGTTACCGGCGTGTCTTATGTGGTTAGTATGGAAAGAATGCAATGTCTGAACTTTTGAGGACATTGAGAGACCTATTGAACTGTTGAAGACATCGTTCTAGGACTTTCTTTGAGTGGTCTTGTATTTGGGGCCTCATGCATTGTATTTCCTTGTCTTATTTTCTTATTTCTGTTAGATCTACCATTTGATTTGTTTTTATTCTTTATTTGCCGTGTGTTTACGAGTTTACAATCGTAAACACGTTGCATTTTTGCTATTAGTAAAACTTTTATTACCTATAAAAAAAAATAAAAAAATAAAAAAAACTTCCAACCCCAAATTTTTTTAAAATCTGTAGGCCATTTAAATAAAGTCCCCAATTTTTTTAGTGGTAATTTACTAATTTACTCACATACCCAATGGTTCTTGAATCTATGATCTCACCCTTCACCTAACATTGCAAGGAGAGAAGGTGCCAGTTGAGTTAGAGCTCATTGGCCCCCCAAATTACACCAAAGACGCAAAGGAGGTAAAATCATAATGAGATTGCATGATATGTGGTAGCAATTCAAATAACAATCAACCTCTCTAATAGCATCAATAGCGATCAATTAGGTCCAATGAAATCAATCGGTATGTATGGGTCTAATTTGGTAATCGCACCACTAAGCTTACTCTCCAAATATCAAGTAAATAAAGAAGTTTTTGCATCAAAAGGAAGGCACTTTATTTTTCTGCATTTTGTTTAGATCTTGAGACTGAATTTTTATGCATTATGGCTTTTGTTGAATGTATCAACTTTATTTCCACCCCATTTAATTTATGAACATGACTTTTTTGAAGGCCACATGTGCAAGCAATATTTATTTTCATGTTGTCAATCTTATTACCAGTAATGTCACTATCATTTCTTATTCTAATCCCAGATTTTTGTCAGTGGGGCGCTGATTCTACAGCATCAGTCTAATGTTTTCTTTTTCCGCTACTATAATGATAGGTTCTTGGCATGGAAAGGTTAAAGTCTGAATTGCAAGCACATGGGTTGAAATGTGGAGGTACTTTGCAAGAGCGTGCCGCCAGGCTTTTCCTGCTGAAATCTACGCCTTTGGATAAGGTTCCTAAGAAGTTGCTGGCAAAGAAATGAGTCTATGTAATGTGTTGGGTACTATCATGGAGGAATTTCTCTCCTTCATTGTATGAGAACTAGGTTGAATCTTGTAAATTTTTTGAATTTCGTTCAGTTGACTGATCATGTAGTTTGTATGATGATAAATGCTTAAAGTCTGAGCCAAAAAAGGAATGCTAATGATTGTGTGTGGAATATAAGTGTACAAACACGTAGGATGGATCTTACTTCTCTTTAATCTTTTCATTAACCATTTCTAGATTCTAAGCAAGTGTCGTATCTTTTATCCTTTCATTAACCATTATTATCTTTATATCTTGGATCCTTCAGAATGAAAATCTAGAGAATATCTGTAATGTTCGCATCAAATGCAGATCTATAACTCTTGGTTCATCTTGATTCTACTATAATTTACTTAACCTTTGTACGTTTGCACTGCTGATAGATAAGTAGTCCGACCAAATAGAAAAAAAGAGAATCTGATTAAGGAAATACAATGCATGTCCCATATCATGCAATAATTATCTTATGTGTCTAATAATTGCATCATCTCTCACAAAGTGCGAATCTTCGTTCATTACAAAGTCCTCATATTGTGAGAAAGACATTACATAGTTCACATGAACGAAGTTCTTATATTGTGAGAAAGATGTTACATAGTTCACATTTTGTGAGAAAGATAGTGTTGCCGTACTTTCTCAATATAATGAGATTAAGATGTCATGCTATTGTGATATATAGACTAAGACATCGAATTGCAAACATACTGACTTTATGATATGTGAGTATTTGCATGCCTTTCTAATCTATTAAGGGGCTAAAAATCATTTTCATTGTAAATTATGGTTTCACATTCTTTGGTTTCAATAAGTTGTAGGGTGTTCACTAACATGTTATTTTAAAATTAAAAGGGAAATTAGAGGAAATGATAAGACATGATAAAAATGGATAATTATACCCATCTTTTACCAATTTTAAAGAAATAGATAAGGGTAAATTTTGATAGTTTATAGTATAGTTAGAACACCTCCCCTCCAAATTTCTAGATGCCCCAAGCTAAAAGTTCTGCCATATTTTCTTCGTACAACTCCATTGAAGAAATTAGATATCTTTCAATGTCCACTTCTGGGTGAACATTGCCAAAGGGAGATAGAAGAGGATTGGTCCAAGATTTCTCATATCCCAAACATCAAAATTGATTGGAAGTTTATGCAAACAGATGATGGTGAATGTGATGCTTGATTAGGTGCTCCAAAGCCTCATCCTTTCACAGGTTACTTCTTCTCCTTTATTTTCTTCTTTTATCTGGATATTAATTTACACAAGTCATTAAATCAAAATAAATTTAATAATTAATTATATGTTCTTAGAAATAGAAAAGTAATCTCTGTAAAACAAGTTTTCTTTATTTTCCAAAAGCAAAATTTTATTAGTTTTTTTATTTTTTTTTATTTTTTTATATTTTATATTTGTCATTTAGAAAGTTAGAGATATGGACAACATGTTTTTAACTTTTTATTTTTAGAGGAAAGGACAATTTTGGGTTCCTAGGTTAGGAGCTAAACATGGATTTTTTTTTTTAAATAATTATAAAACCTAAACTATATTATTAGTTAGACAACGTTTGAAACTAATTTCGTTTCTAACAATTCAAGTCCAGAGGACTCGATTTTGGAGAGCTGAGATGTCCACGTAGGCCTGGAAATCGAGTTCACTGGACTTAGTTTCTGTACATGGAAATTGAGTCTAATGGACTCGGTTTCTGTACATGGAAATCGAGTCTAATGGACTCGATTTTCATTCATGGAGATCAAGCTCAGAGTACTCGGTTTTCTTCGTTCAGCACACGGACATGAAATCACCAAGGAAGAGAACACTCACATGAACACATGCTCTGTTTTTACTCTCCTCAAAACAGAGCATGTGAGTAGAGATTAAGAAAATAAGAAGAGTGTAAAATTCATCTGGGTTTCTAAAAGCTGCTTTCTCCTTAAGTTTCTGTAGAGCAAAAAAACAAAAAACCCATTTACAAAACAACCCCATTATGTATTTGACAGTTTGATTACCAACTAAACAAGAAGCAAGAACACTTACCCACAAAGTATCCTCCTTTTTGTGAAATGCTTGTGCATGCTTAACATAGTCCTTGTGTTTTTCAAGAAGCCCGAATTAAGCCCGAATTTTTTCCTTGCATGTCTGGATATGAAAAAGAAAAAATATTTATATATATTTGAAAGGGTACAATATAAAAAGAAATTATTACTTCTGGTGAGACTTACGGTTGAGCTCGCTCCTTATGAGCTCGTCTATTAACAGCATTCCTTAGGGACGACATGTTGGATAAAACAAAGCAAGCAACACCTACATGCTCTGTTAGCCACCACTCTTCTTATTTTCTTAATCTCTACTCACATGCTCTGTTTTGTGGAGAGTAAAACAGAGCATGTGAGTGTTCTCTTCCTTGGTGAGTTCATGTCCAGCCGAACGAAGAAAACCGAGTACTCTGGGCTCGATTTTCATGAACAAAAATCGAGTCTATTAGACTCGATTTTCATGTACAGAAACCGAGTCCAATGAACTTGATTTCCAGGCCTACGTGGACATCTCAGCTCCTCAAAATCGAGTCCTCTGGACTTGAATTGTTAGAAATGAAATTAGTTTCAAACGTTGCCTAACTAATAATATAGTTTGGGTTTTATAGTTATTTTTTAAAAAAAAATCCGCTAAACATCATTATTGCATTTGTCATCTATGAAAAAGTAAGGAATTTCTTAAGTTTTTATTATTGTTATGTTTATCTTATATTGACTTATATATTTTAGGCATTTAAAGAGACATTTATTATTTAAAATTAATTAAAATTTTATATGTTTAATAATTTTTAAAACTATACCACCACAAACCCTTGGTGTGATGATCATTCTACAAGTATAAGAACTTATGGGGTATGAGGGGAAAATGTCAGGGTTCAAGTCTTTAGGAGAGAGTTTCACACACATATACACATAGATTTCTTATATAAAAAAATAATAATAATAAATAAATAAAATTATTTAAAACTATTAGTATACTTTAACTATGCAATCCCTAAATTATTATACAAAAGATATTGATTTAATATATTTAAAGAACATTATTTGTGGTTAGTATGATTTTAAATATAGTTCACAGTTTAATAACTAATTGGATGGAAAAAAATATTATTATTTTGTCGGTGTGTATAGTAGATTATTCTTTGATTTTTATTTTTATTTTTTTAATCTCCCACCCCCCCCCCCACCCCACCCCACCCCCCCCAAAAAAAAAAAAAAAAAAAAAAAAATTCTAGGTTTGCCATTGTCCTAATGGTTTGGCCTAAATCTCATAAATAAAAAAAATGAATAACAACATTAGTTAATAAATTTATTAGACTTGGCCAAAATGGCAGATATTGACATTAGCATAAAGTAAAATTAGTTTTACTTCATTTGATTTTTTTTTTTGGTTCTCTGATGAGGATAAAATAGAGATTACTCATAATAGGATAAGCTGACGGTTTAAAGTTGACAGATATGACTAAACCCGTCAGCCCTCATTTGAAGACTGTCGACGGAAGAGATTTGTAGGGAGAAGCACTGGCAATGCATACCTTAAGGCTGACGGGGTCATAAAGCTGAAGGGATCCTAAAGCTGACGGGATTAAGACTGAAGGCATAGGATAAGCTGACGATATTAGTAAAAGATTGCTTGCCAATCACGGTTGCGTATATAAGGAAATGTCTTACTCTCCACGTATTGAGATACCTAAGAGGGATTCCTATATGGAAAGGATCCCGCAAAATATGCTCAAGAAGATTCCTATAAGGAAAAGACTTCTACTCCAAGGAAAATAGGTCAATCCCCTACTACTATAAAAACCCAAGCACCCTCACAAACCAAGGTACACATAATTTACCCTCTCTAGCACTCTAGAGTTATGAGAATAGTTCTGACTTGATCTTCGGAGGGTATTTGGCCGACACCACACTAGTGCTCTCTGTTAGGTCTTCTCTTTTTGCTGTGCATGTGCTGTTTCGAGTGCGCGAGGACTGTGTGGCTTACTGGTGATTTTTTTCAGCATCATCAGTTGGTGCTGTCTGTGGGAAACGTAGTGTAAGTCATATTACCGGACAAAAAGTTGCATGGTGCTCACTTGCTCAATGGCAACAACTAATGACGTTCAAGAAGAAGAACCACCCACGACCGCCCTCGAGAGACAAGTTAAAACTCTCGCCGCTGTCGTGGAACACCTCACCAAACAAAATCGCGACTTGGAAGAGTAGCTACGCCAGAAAAACGCAGCACCAGATAACCAAGGAGCAGACCAAGAAGGGACCAGCGCTGACAGAAGGAATCAAGAGGGACCCCAGGCCAGTAATGCCCCAAGCAGATCGGAGCGACAGAACGTGAGCATCCCTTCCCTCGCAGATATGGCTCCGCCACCTAGTATCGCGAAGATGCAGGCGATAAAGGAACAAATGGAAGTTATGATGAACGCTCTCAAGGGACGAGTGTCCAGCAATCTTGACGACCTTGTTAACCGAACTGACTCGCCGTTCATTGTCCCCGTCAACTCCTTCCCCCTGCCGAGTAAGTTCCGCATGCCACAAATAGATAGTTATGACGAGGTCAGGGATCCTCTAGACCACCTAAAGACCTTTAAGACCCTGATGCACTTTCAAGGAGTAGCGAACACGATCATGTGTAGGGTCTTCCCTATAACGCTGAAAGGTGCGGCAAGAATTTGGTTCAGCCGGCTGAAACCCAACTCTATCAGCACCTTGAAGGAACTAAGCGCTCAATTTACTGCGCACTTCATCGGAGGACATCGGTACAAGAAGTCTACGGCTTGCTTGATAAGTATCAAGCAGCGAGAGGAGAAAACGTTGAGGGCCTACATTTCCCGCTTCAATAAGGAGGCACTCTCGATTAACGAAGCCGACGACAAGATACTTGTAGCAGCATTCACGAATGAGCTGAAGAAGGGTAAGTTTTTGTTCTCCCTGTACAAAAACGACCTGAAGACCATGTCAGAAGTGCTTTACAAGGCCACCAAGTATATGAACGCTGAAGACGCGCTGTTGGCCCGAGAAGAAAGGCCCAAGAAAAGAGAAAGGCAAGAAGACATCCGGCAAGACCAAGGCCGGAAGAAAGCAAGGAGAGGAGACCGAAGGTATGAAAGATGCCCTAAGCCCCTGGGGGGAAGATTCACAAGCTTCACTCCATTAACCACCCCAATAGATCAAGTACTAATGCAAATCAAGGACGATGGGGCTCTGACGTTCCTTGGAAAGCTGAAGAATGATCCCAACAAACGGTCTAGGGATAAATATTGCCGCTTCTACCATGACCATGGTCACGACACGACCGATTGCTATGACCTAAAGCAGTAAATTGAGGCTCTTATCAGACAAGAAAAACTGCAGAAGTTCGTTAGTAAGGAGAAAACAGATCCACCCCCATAAGACCAATACCCCCGACGGGATAATGAGCGACCGAGACCTCCCATAGGGGACATAAGGATGATCGTAGGAGGAACGACCACCGCTGGGTCTTCCAAAAAGGCCCGCAAAACCTACCTTAGGATAGTACAAAATGTTCAGCTGACGGGGGCCGTGCCAAAGATAGCACGGAGAGAAAGCCCCATTATCGGGTTCTCAGAAGAAGATGCAAGGGGCCTTCACCACCCACATGACGATGCGCTCGTCGTCAGTTTACGGGTAGGAGACTACAACATGCACCGGGTGTTGGTCGACAACGGCAGTTTAGCAGATATCCTATACTACCCGGCGTTCTAGCAGATGAGGATTGACAAGGAACGATTGATTCTGACAAATGCCCCGCTTGTTGGTTTTGGAGGGAGCCAGGTATTCCCCCTAGACGCGGTCACATTGTCCGTTGTGGTAGGCAATTACCCCTAGTAAATCATCAAGGACGTAACATTCCTAGTGGTCGATTACTCGTTTGCCTACAACGCTATCCTTGGACGACCCACGCTCAATTCGTGGAAGGCTGTAACTTCAACTTACCACCTGATGATTAAGTTCCCTACCGACTATGGAGTGGGAAAGCTGCGCGAAAGTCAGATGGCCTCACGTGAATGCTATGTAGCCATGATGGAAATGGAGGATCAAGTCCAGGCCTTGAATATAGAAGAGCACCGGACGGTGACGCTGTTGACACCTTATTTTGCAACCCGCATTTAACCTCATATGAAGGGTAAAAGGGTAATTTCACCTTGAAAATATGCATCTTGATTCTAGTCATTAGATCCGTAATCTCATTTCACCAAAATGATCTTGATGTTGTAATGATTAAATCGACTGGTCATGAGCCCGAATCGGACCACCAGATTGAAAGTTATCATTAAATCAAATTTTAATGGCTGAGATGCACCATCACAAATTGAGTCCGACTATATGTGATTATGAACAATTGATTTCAATTGGTTATAAGTATAATAAATTTGAGATTAATGATGTGTCATAATTTGATTGGTTAGGACTACATTATATGGTAAAGTTGCACACACCTAATTAACTCGATAGTTAAACATTAATTATTTAATGAGTAATTTGTGCAATTATCTTTTAATTAGAGTAAATTTGAAACCATTTAAGTTTGAAATGGGAGTGATTGGAGCCATTTAATATTAATTGGGAGCTAATTTGGGACCTATTAATGTTAATTGTGCTGAAACCATTTTCTACAAATGACCTCTGCTCACTATTTCATCAATATTTCTCAGAATATTTTGAATCTGTGAATCAAGTTAATTTTTCTAGAAACTAGATATCCGGGGTTTCAATTTGAGCATAAGAATGAAATAATTCTGATTAGAATTGAGTCAGATATGATTTTTTTAAGTTGGCTCTACAGGCTGTTATAGAAGCTACGGGAAAACCGAACTTTGCTTGCTCCTCACTCATCAATCTCCACATTTAATGCACCAAATTTCCCCAAAGGCTAAAATGAGGTCTAGGTTCATGATTCTTTGTCAACCCTCATTAAATGACCTTCTATTCATATTTCCTCCACCACTACTATATAAACCCCTCCTCTCATTTATTTCAAAGCGCACAAAAAATCCCCCTCTCTTCTCTTCTCTTGAGTTCTAGTGAAGTTGAGTAGTCTTGTCATATCTTGGTCTTCTTGAGAGTCAAGGTATTGAGTGAGACTTACTCTCCCTCTCCTAACACTTCTTTTCCTCCACCCTTAGGACCTCCATCAAGAGTTTCCTCCTCCACCATATGGATCTTGCATGAAGGTATAATCCCCTTCCCTAACTGTTTGTTTATATTGCAATGATGAGAATTTAAGATTAAAGCATGATAATTCCCTTGAATATGTTTGAATGTTCTTAATTATTTTTATGTGTTCTTCACATGTTCTTGGTTGTTCATCATATGTTCATGCATATCACTAGATTTAATCTTAAATCCACATCAAAATATGAAAAACATGTTTATTTAATAATTCTTTCAAATCCTTGAATCTAGGTTATCACCATCCACACACATTTACTAGAATTTATTTTTTTAATCCAAATGCAATGCTTAATAAATTGAATTAGGGTTTGTTACATACACACACATTAAATTCAACATGCAAATTGATTAATAATATATTGGATGATGTGATATGAATGTTGGCTACTATAATCTAGAAGACCGGTTTCACCGGGTAAGGTGGGTGCCTAACACCTTCCCACCTTGTAACATAGCCTTCGAACTTAGATCAAGGGTTGATAGACCAATGCTTATCCATGTAATTTTTGATTTTTAGATTGTAACTAGGAAACAAAGTTATTTACTTTATCTTAGATTGTATCTAGGACCAAAGCCATGTAATTTTCCTATGATCAATGTAAATTCAATTATAAATTAATAAAATGATGAATTTTTCAATTTTGGTTTTCTTATTTATTCCAATAATTAAATAAGTGGCGACTTCATTATAAAACCCTTAATCTAAAGGGGAAAATCTAACTAGTTGAACCTCCATTTTGAGTGGCAATAACGCGACTCCACCCATTCACATGGGTTTGGCCCAACATTCCATAAAAACGAGCCGGGGGTGCGGTCTCTCACAGATGGAGCCGGTAAAGAAACTAGAAGAGATACCCCTTGACAGTTCCGATCCTGACCGAACAACCAAAATTGGAACCCTCGCTAACCCCACAATCCGTCAAGAGCTCATAACTTTTCTCAGAAGCAATTGAGACGTATTCGCCTGGAGCCATGAAGACATGCCAAGAATAAACCCTTCAGTCATGGTACACAGGTTGAATGTATCGCCCTCCTTTCCACCTGTCCGATAAAAGAAGAGAGTGTTCGCCCCCGAACGAGATCGGGCCATAGCGAAAGAAGTCCGCAAACTACAGGAGGTGAGCTTCATTAGGGAGGTTTATTACCCCAACTGACTGGTAAACGTGGTGATGGTTAAGAAAGCTAGCGGGAAGTGGAGAATGTGCGTAGATTTCACTGACCTGAACAAAGCCTGTTCCAAGGACAGCTATCCTCTCCTACGGGTCGACGTTCTTATGGACTCTACGGCTCAGCATCAGCTGTTAAGCTTCATGGACATTTTCTCAAGTTACAACCAAATCCAAATGCACGAAGATGATCAGGAGAAAACTTCTTTCGTAACTAGCCAAGACCTCTTCTGTTATAAGGTGATGCCCTTCGACCTAAAAAATATAGGCGCAATGTATCAGAGGCTTATGAACAAGATGTTCGCACAGTAAATCAGGAGAAATGTCCAAGTCTATATTGATGACATGCTAGTAAAAAGCCGAAGGGAGAAAGATCACTTGGAAGACCTTAAAGAAACATTCAACACCCTTCGCTCCTACAACATGAAGCTCAATCCGGGAAAGTGCACATTCGAAGTGACAGCGGGAAAATTCCTAGGATTTATGGTGTCTCAAAGGGGGATCGAGGCCAACCCGAACAAGATCCGAGCCATTATGGAGATGCCACCACCGAGAAATGTGAAGGAAGTACAAAGCCTCAACGGAAAAATAGCAACACTGAATAGATTCGTATCGAGGGCAACAGATAAATGTTTGCCTTTCTTCCGCACGTTGAAGAGATCATTTGAGTGGACTGCCGAATGTCAGCAGGCATTCGAGGAGTTGAAGGCCTATCTCTCCTCCCCACCGCTGCTAAGTCCATCGCAGCCAGGGGAAGAGCTTTTCCTCTACCTGGCTGTTTCCCCCGCAGGCGTCAGCGCTGCCTTAGTCAGAGAAGAAGAAAGAGTACAAAAACCTATGTACTACGCGAGCCGAGTGCTTCGCAGCGTCGAAGAAAGATACCCACCTATGGAGAAACTCATTTTTGCATTAGTAACGGCAGCTCGCAAGCTCAAGCCATACTTTAAATCCCATACAGTCAACGTTCTGACGGACAAACCCTTGCAACGGGCGATAAGCAATCCTGAAGCTGCGGGTCAGCTAGCGCTATGGGCTATAGATTTGAGCGAGTTTGATATCCAATATCGCCCACGGACTGCCATCAAAGGACAGGTCGTCGCGGACTTCATAGTAGAGTTCACTCACGGCGAAGACAAGGGGGCAGAAGAGTCCCCTCATTGGAGTATATATACGGACGGATCATCCAACAGACAAGCCAGAGGGGCCGGCATTGTACTATTGTCGCCCGAAGGAGATACAGTTGAATGTATGGTCTGTCTCGACTTCCCCACTACCAACAATGAATCAGAGTATGAAGCGTTAGTAGCAGGCCTCGACCTTGCCAAAGCAGCAGGAGCCACGAGTGTAGTCGTTTACTGCGACTCTCAGGTCATTGCTAACCAAGTAAATGGAGACTATGAGTGCAACGGTGAGAGGATGAAGAGGTACCTTGATCAAGTAAGGGCAAGAGTAGATAACCTAGAGGCCAAAATCGTCCAAATCCCCAGAGGAGAAAATGAGCGAGCCGATTGCCTTGTAAAGGCCGCTTCAGCAGAACATATGATCATTCCTGGTAATGTACTCTCTTTTGTTCAACTTTCTCCACTAATAGATTCCAGCAACATATAGGAAATAGGCTCTGAAAGTAGCTGGACCACACCGTTAATTTCATACTTAAAGAACGGGGTCTTGCCAGACGGAAAGGAGGCTGCAAGAAAGCTGAAGGTCCAAGTAGCGAGATTCGTCTTGATAAGAGACGTCCTGTACAAAAGAGGCTTCTCCCGTCCATATCTGAGATGCTTGGGTACGGAAGAGGCAGACTACGTCATGAGAGAGATACACGAGGGGATCTACGAAAACCATTCAGGGTCAAGGTCATTAGTGCACAAGCTTGTACGAGCAGGGTACTATTGGCCCACCATGCAGAAGGACGTCGAGGCTTATGTTAAGACCTACGAAAAATGCCAAAGATTCAGCAATGTTATTAGAAAACCAACCGAATAGCTGACCCCAATGACGGCCCCATGGCCGTTCGCTTAGTGGGGGTTAGATATCATGGGACCATTCCCTGCAGTAGTACGGCAGCTGAAGTTCCTGGTAGTAGGCATCAACTACTTTACAAAGTGCGTGGAAGCTGAAGCTTTGGCCACCATTACGGAGAAGAATGTACGGAGTTTTGTCTGAAGATGCATCATATGCTGGTTTGGCATTCCTAAAGTCTTTGTCTCGAATAACGGGAAGCAATTCGACAACAACTCCTTCCAAGATTTTTGCTCGCAGTTAGGGATAAAGAACCACTACTCCTCCCCCGCCCACTCTCAGGCTAATGGCCAGGTCAAAGTCACAAACCGATCCTTGCTCAAGATTATCAAGACTCGGCTCGAGGGGGCAAAAGGTATATGGCCTGAAGAGTTGCCAAGCATACTATGGGCATATAGGATGACGGCAAGGACGCCCATAGGAGAAACACCATTTCAGCTAACGTACGGGAGTGAAGCAGTCATACCAGCCGAGGTCGGACTTATAAGCTATAGGGTGCATAACCATGATGACAGCAAAAACAATAAGGCCATGCGTCTACAGCTTGATCTAGTGGATGAAGTTAGGGCAGCGGCAGAACAAAGGCTAGCACAATACTAGGACCGTATGGCCAAGCACTATAACTCACGGGTCCAACGCAGAGACTTCCAAGTTGGAGATCTCATTCTAAGAAGAGTCATGGGCACTGCTAAAGACCCCACCCAAGGGAAGCTTGGCCCCAATTGGGAAGGACCTTACCAGATCACGTCATGGCAAAAGAAAGGCACTTACCATCTGGAGACTTTAGACGGATAGAAGCTGCCGCATCCGTGGAACACCGAGCACTTACGGAAGTATTACCAATAGAGATGGCGACATGAAGACCAACCCTTTCTTTTTACAGTTTACCGTAGTTAATTTTTATACTCCTCAACTCTATCATTTACTTTAGTTTTTGCTACAATATCTTTTTAAAGCCCAAAGGGCAGGACCTTTTTCTTTTTCCTTTTTTAAGAGCTACTTTTTCTATGAATGAATAAGAGGAGTTTATTTAGAATTAACTGAGGTTTCTTTCTACAAGTTAATAGTCCGCGCAAAATGGATGACCTTAAGTCTATAAAGTGGACGGTTCTGAGTCCATAGAGTGGACGACCTTAAGTCCATAAAATGGAAGATTCTAAGTCCATAGAGTGGGCGACCTTAAGTCCGCACAAAGCAAACGGTCCTAAGCCCATAAGGTGGACGACCTTAAGTCCACAAAATGGACAATCCCAAGTCCATAAAGTGGACGACCTTAAAGCCCACACAAAATGGACGATCCCAAGTCCATAGAGTGGACGACCTTAAGTCCGCACAAAGCAGACGGTCCTAAGCACATAAGGTGGACGACCTTAAGTCCACAAAATGGACAATCCCATGTCCATGAAGTGGATGACCTTAAAGTCCACCTAAAATGGGCGATCCCAAGTCCATAGAGTGGACGACCTTAAGTATACACAAAGTGGACGGCTCCATAAAACGAACGGCCTTGAGTTCACAAAAAGTGGACAATTCTAAGTCCATAAGATGGACGAACCCACCCCAAAAAGGATAAAATGGTAAAAATCCCTCAAAAAGAGGAAATTGTAAAAGTGACAAGTTCATCAAGTCCATAACATGAAAACTAAAAGCTGACGGTCTCACCAGATGGATGAGACCATCGCAAAACCAACGGACCTACAAAAATGGAAGATCATTCAGCCCACAAGTACGGACGGAAGCCAAAAAGCTGACGGTCCCACCAAATGGATGAGACCATTGTAAAACCAACGGGCTTACATTAAGTCCATAAAATGATTGGAAATTAGAAAACTGACAGTCACATTAAAGTAAGTAAAATTGTAAAAGTGGTGACAATTGATGGGTGAGGCTGTAAAGCCGATGCGCTACCAAAAGCGACGGAACCATTAAACACGACGTGGATAAAGCTACCAAGCCGACGGTCCTTGAAAAATGACGAGCAAGGTTGTAAAATTAGCAATATAATCAAATACCCAAGGGGAAAGCTCATAAAACTGAGGAGACTATCCAACTCAAAAGGATAAGATGGATAGGCTCATAAGTCGGACAAAGACCATACCAACGGAGTTTTCAAGCAAGTTCAAAAAACTGACAGGGTTCCCAAAACAGACGAGAATGCTTACCAGGACTTTGCCTAGCACAATCACTAATTAAAAAATATGAAGACGACGATTTCCTCCACTAAGACGACCCTACAAGATTTCAACACTTATGAAAATTCTCCAGGCATTCGGAGCAATTTGAGTGACGGACAGGCCCAGAAAATCAGCTAGCTGACGGTGCAAGGCCGTCAGCAACAATCTTAGACCCGCAGCAAACATGGCATCATACATGCCAACGTCAACGGTTCTCCCTGAGTAACATCTCTCGTTCTCTCTAAGGAGACGAATCGAGATATGGTCTGGAATTTGATAACGAGCACGAAACTCCCTAAAAACCTTATCACTCATCATAGGTAAAAACTTGTTGACGGCCCAATCCTCAGGAAGAATGAAAGGACGGTTATCCCTGGGACCCTCTGAGGTCCCCCCACTAGATTCCTCATCACCGTCACCATCACCCCCGTCAACATCAACATCGTCCCCGTCACTTCCACTTTCCTCTCTTCCCTCTTCTACTTCATCCTCTCCTCCGTCTTCCACCTCCTCACCCCCCTCAGTATAACTCTCATCACCGTCGGGAGATTGGGCCGACGTCTCTTTCTCTGACGAAGGTGAGAAGTCCTTTGACTCATCACCTGAACCAAAGGCCTCGTCGTAGCCCGCTCCTTCGTAGAGTGATGACTCCTCACATGACGCGTCACTTGACATCTGACTACCTACAAATGATGAATCCAATCTAAGTACCTAAGCTGACGTCCTCACTAAGGAATTATTTAGGCATAAGCAAAAATGAAAGAGAAGAGGAAATGGAACTTACTGGTAAGCTGACTTTCTGAAGAAGAACGGCTTCAAGGGCAGCAATGGACAAGCTAACGGAAGTAAGGAACGAGTTGACGAAATTAAGGGCGACGGTTTCTCTCTTTCGAAGATCAGCAAGGATGAAATAGAGGAAATGAGGAGGAGGTGCCATTTATATATAGAGTGGAAGTGCGCGGAAGACGAAGCGACGCCCTCGTCAGAAGCGGAGCCAATGAAAACGCGCCATTTGTCCAGAGCATTAAATGCACGGCGGCTCAAGGAGTTCCTTGTAAATGATTTTCCCGCTCCCTTAAAGAATATAACAATAGTTAGTCAACAAAAACATTAACTCCATAACCCGTCAGTATAGAAAGTGACGAGGATATGGAGTAGGGGGCAATTGATGAGGATAAAATAGAGATTACTCACAATAGGATAAGCTAACGGTTTAAAGTTGACGGATACGACTAAACCCGTCAGCCCTCATTTGAAGACTGCCGATAGAAGGGATTTGTAGGGAGAAGCACCGGCAATGCATACCCTAAGGCTGACGGGGTCATAAAGCTGAAGGGATCCTAAAGCTGACGGGATTAAGACTGAAGGCATAGGGTAAGCTGACGACATTAGTAAAAGATTGCTTGCCAATCACGGTTGCGTATATAAGGAAATGTCTTACTCTCCACGTATTGAGATACCTAAGAGGGATTCCTATATGGAAAAGATCCCGCAAAATATGCCCAAGAAGACTCCTATAAGAAAAAAACTTCTACTCCAAGGAAAAAAGGTCAACCCCCTACTACTATAAAAACACAAGGACCCTCACAAACCAAGGTACGCATAATTTACCCTCTCTAGCACTCTAGAGTTGTGAGAATAGTTCTGACTTGACCTTCAGAGGGTATTTGGCCGGCACCACACCGGTGCTCTCTGTTAGGTCTTCTCTTTTTGCTGTGCAGGTGCTGTTTCGAGCGAGCGAGGACTGTGTGGCTTATTGGTGATTTTTTCAGCATCATCATTCTCCATTTTGGCAATGATTGTCTTTTTATTTTGGGCTTGTAAGTAGTAGCATGCTTAAATTTGATTTTTTTTTTTTTTTTTTTGCTTTCATATTCGTTTATGTTTTGATAGTATAAGGGTCATGTGATTTTTCTTGATTTTGGGTATGTAGACTAGTCTAATATGTCATATGGTTTTCTTTTGAGCATGTAGATGGATGATGAGGAAATCAATGACAAAGATTATGTGGTTGAGTTGTACAAAATTAAGGATGGTGATAATGAGGATGATGATGAAGTAGACAATGATGAGGGGGGTCTTAAAAGCTCGAGAGTACAAGATGGTCGCTGGTCATGGAAGGGGAGAACTTATGGCCACAAGCACGGTGATGATGACAAGGATAAGGATGAAAAATGGCGAGGCTAGGTAAGAAGAGGAAGTTGTTGAAGAAGAAGAAGAAGAAGATGGTGAGATACCCTTTTAACTTTCATGAACATTACCTTCAAATCTATTGCTATGTTGCTATTTTGTGTCTTTTATTTGTTTTTACCTTAATACTTTTATTTTGGATTTGTTATTTGAATTCTATTGTGTATTTAGATTATTGATTATAATCTTTAAAATTATATTAGTTATATATTAATTGGTTAGTGTGGGATATTTTGGAATTTTACCTACAAGGTTTTTTTTTTTTTTTAATTACAAAAACCTCCCTTGCGATTTAGTTGAATAACACTCCACTCAAACAGTAACAAAATTGACAATCTCTTTCTTTAAGACTTGTAGGAAATCAACATATAAAATTTTGTTATTAATAACCTTAACAAAAATATTCCATTTAAAAAAAAAAATTTCTTGACTAAGCACTAACAAAGTAACAATGGTTAGTGATGTTTCTTTTGTTAAATCTTATTGTTTAACCGTTAGTAACTAGTGCTGGTGTTGCGATTACTTCATAACTTTACATTTGAAAATTGATTCTTTAAAGTTTCGGTGGTTACTCAAAGGTTAAAGGTTTTTAAAAATAAATTTCTTGTGCTCATTTTTTATATCATTCACTTTTGTTTAATTGATTTTGTGTATGATTTTAGTATCCGTGTAATTCTAAAAATAAAAATAAATTGGGTGTAATTTGTGTAACTTGGTCATGGAAATTTGATGTTGTGTACCTTACTAGTGTAAGTAACTCACAAAACAAAAATCAAGTGGGTGTAAATTATGTACCTTACACGTGAAAATTTGATATTGCTTATGATTTTGTTACCCATGTAATTAACAAAAAAATTTGTAAGTAGACATAAATTGTGTACCTAAACTGTGAAAATTAGATGTTGCCTATGTGTATCCGTGTAATTGAAAAAGAAAATTATATCTTTAACTTTTCTTTTAAATTTTTTGGTAATGAAAGTTGACTTTAAAAAAATCTTGATATTTTTGTGGTAATAAGGTAGAGAATGTCATGTCGAAGCATGTGTGAATAAAGTGGTTCTTGTCTTAGATTGAGAAACTAGACGTTTTTACGTGAGCAGAGTGTTACTTAAATGTTAATTAAAATTGTAATATGGCAATGTGAGAGATCACGACCTCAAGGAAAAATATGCCCACATGAATGGTTGATGCTGTGTTTAGTCACTGAGCTTAATTCTTCACTTCTGCTAGGCTCACTTTTAATGCCATAGGTATTTGTTTCATTGCATAGGAGGTTTCATGCCTAATGGAATTGCAAAACAGTGTCTGCTGACCATCAAGGGTCTGTTTGGATTAAGGGAAAAGTGGAGAGGAATAAAGCAGAGTTGACTGTATGAAGGAAATTGCATAGAAACTCTCCTTTGGTCATATTTGCATACTTTTTAATTAGGCAAACATTTGTCTTTTGATTCAAATTTTGACTAGATAAGGAAAGATATTGCTGTTCTGACTTGCTACAATCATTGACCTAGAGACTTCAACTCTTTTTGGTTTTTGTTTTGGGTACCAGCAGGGAGAATTCACAATGTAATTTTTTTTTCGTCAAATCCGTTAGTTTTTAATCTGTTTATGATGACTTATTTCTCCAAGTTGTTTGTTGATATTTTTGTAGCTTCGTGAGATTCGGCACTTTCAGAAGACTTGGAATCAGGTCATTCTAACTGCTCCTTTCATCAGAGTTGAGTTCATTATCTTATTTTTTTATACATGAACATATATCATATATGCATAGATAAACGAACGTTGGTATATTGTGAGCTAGAATACACATTTTAGAAAAAATGGGGCTCTGTTATTGGTAAATGAAATTACTCAAGTAAGCATTGATTTTTGTATAATTGGGTTTGCTTTTATGAATGCTCTTCTTCAACTTATTGGAGTCATGAGGAGAATCGACCGTGTTCAGCTGATGTTAGTGGTGCTTATGGCATGATATGTGGTGTGCTGAGAAGCCTAATGTATGTATACATATGGGTAATATTCTAAGATGACCGATTTTTTTTTATATAGATAAATATAGATAAAGCAAGTGTCAAAAACATAATGTGGTCAAATTTTCCCCCCTTGACCCTTGCACGTAGCAACTAATTTCCAAGATCTTCGCTTGATCTTTTGAGAATGTATGTGTTTTTTATTCATTATATTTCCAAGTAAAAGAGAAAGTACTATTGAGAGAGTTTCTAATCTTACAAGCTTTGTAGGCTTATAGGGATAATCATCAAAATAGTTGTACTATTGTATCTTGGAGGAGACATACATATTGTAAGTCTATTACACATTTACACCTAAAATTTCATCAATGGCCTGTATTGTCTCAAGATAGTGACCTGATCCATTCCTTAACTTCGCTGCTTAAAAACATTCATGAATTGACGATAAATTGTTTATCATAATATGATATCTAATTTATGTGAAATGTTATTATTTAAATGACAATTTGAAAATTATTTATTTCCCGATTATTGTTCTCAGAAACAACATACTGTAACTATGGATATACAGAGTAAAGTAAAGACACAAAGTTACAACCTCCATGTACAATCAAACGGAAGTATACCTCCAAAAATGCTAATTACAATTATCAAACAATGTCTGAAGTAGCCTGATGAGCAGTAGATGGATAATTTCGGCAAACTGGACAAGTTTTATTCATTCGGAGCCATTCATCAATGCATTCAACATGGAAGCAATGCTTGCACTCCGGTATACATCTCAGTGTGTCTTTGGGGCAATATTCTGATAAGCATATTGGGCAAGTGTTGTCATTGGGTCCAGGAAGTTTTTGGCTTTCTTCAATGACTAGCTTTTCATAGGATTGAATGGTGGATTCATCAAGACCCATCATGACATCAGGACGTTGTGGTGTCACTATAGCCGCGGGGTTGGACCTCCTGCCTCTTGCACTTTCCATGCAACATGTGAAACATGCAATCGCAATAACACATGTGATGGTTGGTAAGGCAATGGAGAAGCAGACAATCCTAAAAATTCGGAGACCAGTAGATAATTGGCCTGAAATTTGAAGCAGTTAATGTCTAAATTAAGTAGCAATCAGAGGGATCAGATGCAGTTTAGAGCTAAATTATCACCTAATTCTACATTCATTTTAGATTTCATATTTGAATGCTTTGCAAAAGGATGTCTACACTCTATCCCATGTGAGGGGAGAGCAAGCACAGAATTTGTAATCAAAATAGGTATGTAGAAGTTTTTTTAGGCTTTGCAATCAATGCCAAGTATATGTAATGGAAAAGCTGCTGTTATACTGCAATTTGGTACAAAGGTCTAGAATCTTTTTGTATTTGGTAACAGAGATTTTCGAACTTAATGGGGGCTTTTTCTTGTCCTTAGGAATATAATATGCTCTAAATATATGTAGGTCAGTTAAATCCAAATAAATAGTTTGACTTGAGTGAGAGATCTCAACAAATTAACTACGTAAATAAAAATTAACATGATTAATTTAATTTAATGGGGCAAGTGAGTTGTTGCATCTTCCAGTTCTAGCAAACGGAAACAATAGGATAACCACCAATATGCTGTTGTTCAAAGCTAAAGGAACCTAAAATTTTAGAAATCTAACAATACCCTTAAAGCCAGTTCAGAAAATAAGTGCCGATTAGGATGTCTAATGAGACGTCATTGTAGCTTGACAGACTGACAAGAATAAAGGGTTGGCAATTAAAGTCGGTTAGAACCTGAATTTTAGTGATGGACTATCTAACTCATTGTTTCACAAGTGAATCTTGAGTTTGACTCCTCTCTCCATTTTTTTTAGAAAAAACAGGTAATCTCTGTTCTAACATTATGAAGCACCTAGACATTTAGGCCGATAAGTGTGTTAAATTTGTTAAATATGAATTAGAGATGGAAATTTTGTTAATTTTTTAGAACTATTCAAATTTTGATTATTCGTTTAATAAAATTATTATTAAGAAGAACTAGAGTATATTTTATTAGCATATCAATTCTAATAAATTGGAGGAATTCTATTTCCTATATTTTAAGTATAAATTGTAAATTCTCACATACCCTACCTATATTAGAATTACTAATGTAACACTTGAATTCAACATTTCACTTTTTTTTCTTTTCTTTTTTTACTTAAAACTACCTATATAGAGTTAAGTTTAGAAAATATATCCAAAATTAGATATTTATTAATATGTTAGAACTTTTTTTTTATGGTTAAAAAGATTATACTTAGTGGTCAAATTATCAATACCAACTGAATTTGTTTAAGATTATCTTAAACTTCAAATTTTATACTTCTTAGATATAGTGTTGTCTAAAGACTCTAAACTACAATATAATTGTCAATTCTATCAATCCTACGGCTCCCATTCCATTGACATTGTCTTCTCTCTCTCTTTTTTTTCCTAATCAATACCAAAAATATATAAAATACGAAGAATGTGATATATAAACATTATCCTTTTTGAAGTCAACGACTTTAATAAGCGGTACAGCATCGTTTCTGTAGGCCCAAATACGAATACATAGACCTAGTCCGAAAGCTGACATGCCCTCTCTCTCTCTCTCTCTCCGATTCATTATTCATTTTCAAGATCAACGTAGGGCCTGATGATTCTAAAAACGATTCTAATTCTATGTTAAAAGAAATTATATATGTCTGTTATCAAATAAATAAATAAAGAGAATATATAAGGAAAATGTTAATTAATTACCTGGTTGAGGTGTAAAGAAACAACCAATTTGTTGAGTAGTATTATTGTTTGTCCTGAATCCACACACACCGCCTTGTGTTTCACAATCTCCACAACCAGGTACGTACCACGTTAAAAGAAGATCCTGATTAAGGTCATGGTCTATGAATCCCTCGTAATACTGGGATGGCCAGGCTACCGGAACCGGCGATATGGTAACGACTTTGCATGTAGGAATGGTGGAATTAGCAAGAATCAATGAGGATGTAGCTAAGATAGAATGCGTGGAATTGCTAAGGCAATCGATGACAGTGAGACCAAACTTTGTGAACTGAGATGGGCAGCGGAGGAAAACGATTTCCTGAGTGAAAGCAGCAACGAAAGGTGAGCCAGAAAGGTTGAAGCGTAGGAGCCTTCGTGCAAGGCAACGACCAGGGTCATACAACTCTATCCGTTGGTTCGTATAGTCGATGTTGCGCACTAAGAATTCACCAGAATGAGGAAGTTTTAGAACTGTTTGACTCTGGCTATTGCAGCTGAGGTCGAAACCTGGATATCCACACTCATTACTATCATTATTACCCCCAGATTGAGACTGTAATTCGAAGGGAAAACGAATAGACGGGCTGTTCTCGTTTTTGCCACACTTGGAAGCTGGGCAAGGTCCTGTTCCTGCAGGTCCTGCAGCTCCTGCAGCTTTAATTTTAATAATGATAATAATGGGATTGGGAGAGAGGAACAAGAAGAAGAGGACAAGAAACAAGACTTGGAATATGCTCATTTTTTTTTTCTCTTTGTTGAAATTGAAAGCCCCTCCCCTGAATCCAGGGCCTCAGGGGTGAGATTGGGCACCCCTTGCACATATATAGACTTAATTAAGTAGCCTGTTTTAACTTAAGACTCACCATTATTATTAAATAAATTTCTGAACAATTCTAAAGTTAATGTCTTAATTTTGATACTGATCTGGCATTTATAACTAACTGCTTTATCCAATCAACACTGGTTGGTAGCGGCTACTGACCGTTATTTTTACAGTTACGTACGTACGTGTCTGTCTAGTACTAGTACAACATAATGGTACGGCTGCCAAGTTACATCTTATCTCAAGACCGTTATTTTAATATATATGTTTGCTTCCGGTGCTAAAAATTTTGTCCACCTAATTATTAGGGGAAAAGTCATACATGAACAATTTAAAAAAATATTACTAAATATTAGGTGGAAAGCTGCAATTGAGCATAACAATATTAATAGTTTAATATCATGTAACATCTTATCTCAAGACTCAAGTAATGTGAAATACTCAATCATCAATCTACACATTTCATGTCTATAAGACTATAACGCATGACCGAACCTGGTTTTGTAGACTTAAACCAATTTTTGAAGTAAAAAGTTTTTTTTTTTTTTTTCTATTTTTAACCACCCACTTTTCATTTTCAGTTCTTATACATTCAATTAAAATATTGATATTCTTCTCAAAAATATATATATATTAAAATATTAATTATATTTTTTTTAATTTTGTTTAGGAAGTAGAGAGAAAGGAAATAGAATAAGTTAGAATATAAAAACAGGAGAAAAGTTTTACAAAACGCTACAGTACTCTCCAAACTTGTTGAGCACTATAGCATTTTGCAAAATTGTGAATAGCGTTGAAGAGCCAGATGTGAAACAATTTTGGTGATTCTTGATTCCTATACTCTTCTTGGCTGAAAAGCCAGATGTTAATGCTCATTGCTCAATTATAGCCTTACCATTACTACTTCGCACTATTCATCCATGCCACCCAAACATAGATTGGCCGCCCCATATATTTTTTATGCATGCATATCCACATGTAAGTGTACAGTACAGGTTCATATACACATACATACCTATAGCCTATAGGTGCAAATGTTTGTCATTTCCATGCTACCACAGTATAATACGGTACAGTACAGTCCCAGTGGAAACCGGACTCAATGTTTTATGTACTTTTAAGGAGCAACACAAAGGATATTATTATATTACCAACTGAATGGATCAACGGTTTAAGTAGTACTCTGTATGAGTTGTCGAGAAGGGGAATTTTATTTTCCTTGAAGAGGAAAACTTTGCTAAGACCAAGGGATTTGAGGAGAATTACAGGAGTTGCTGAGAGATTCTAACAGAAACTACTTCTCCATTAGTTCCAGCTCTCATGGTGTGGAATTTGACATTAATTCCTGTTTCCAAGAGAATAGACAGATCAGATACAAGTTAATCATAGAAAAGATTATTGCAAACTATATGACTAGTTATGAAATTAATAGTGGGGGGCAGAAATTAAAAGACGGCTTTGAATTTTCTTTACCATCATTTTCTTGTAAATTGGTGTTGACTGCAACTGCATGGAGAGTGATCATAGCCTTTGGGTGCAAGTCATTGATTTTCCCTACCCATGAGTTGAGATTAAAGACAGCTGCCAATTCATTTGGAAATTAGACAATGCCATATTACTTTTAAATGATCAGCAATATAGAACAAGACACTTGAGTCAGTTTTCCTACAAGAGAGTTAAATTACACTCTTAAACCCCTTCTAATCCCATTGAATAAGCATAACTCATGAAATCATTATGCCTGACTAGTTGAAGAATACCATTCTAATGTTGTTGGTAGTTAATAAAAAATAATTCACTCTTTGATGTGAAAAAGTATGTTATCTGTTCTCAATACATCAGTTAAGATCAAACAGCATTTTGAGGTGTGTCATGTTATAGTATAATTTTTTTTTCCTCTGGTGACAGCAAAATGATACAGTGACCTCAATTAGTGTAGAGTATAAAGAATTACCACACGATGAAATGTCCTTCAGGTTTTTGACATCAAAAATGGCCCCAGAAGCTCCAGCTACACGCTCTTTGACATCATGAGATCCAATTAGCTGGTATTCCCAGCTTCCCTTTTGGTACCCATCACAGAGGAACAGCTCTATATGCCTCGCATCTAAAGTCTGCATCGTTCCTACATAAACAACGATATTAACTCATATCATGGAAACTTGTGCAGGCTTTTTGTGAGACATCAAAATACCAAAACAAGTGATGCTTTATGCAAAATTTTGTTTTTATTGATAATTAAACACGCGTCCAGTGGATCATGAACCCACAAGCTGACCCTCCACCTTACTCTTACAAGGGGAGGAGGTGCCATTTGAGTTAGAGCTCGTTGGCTTGGAACTTGTCTCTTAGTTGACAAATTTGGCTACTGCATTGTAAGATTCATCGAACAATAGCATGAATCAGTCAATGATAGGATGTCTCGGTTATCCTAACTAACAACAGTATCAGCAAATAAGACATGCATGTCAGCTCATTTAGTATGAAAGTACATTAATATGATATATAGATTCATGGATTAATTATTTTGCAACAAAACAGCAAAAATACACTACTGAATAGAATTCTAAAAAAGGAAACAAGCTTATGAGTGATTGATTCATTGCAAAAGTAGCTAAACCTGTGAAGATTTTTCATTTATAAACCTTGCCATAAGTTACCACCACCCAAACTCTAAGCTAGTCAAGTTAAGTATTAACTCACAGAAACAAACCCAGATTATCTAAGTAGTCACATGTCTCTTAATAGTATCCCTTAGGCACTAATCTCATGAACCAAATAAACCAACAAGGGCACCATCACATGTCTCTTAATGTTTTTTTTTTTTTCCTGCTCACCATCACATGTATTGAGTTCGCAGACAGGGCATCGAACAAGCTGCAGATCTGAAAACATGAGCCCAGAAATAAAACAAAGGTTAATTGTGGTGATAAATTTTGAGCATAAGATCCTTTTTTTTTTAAAAAGACTTATTAGAAGTACCAGCTATCCAGATCCCAGATTTAACATTGTCTAAAACGCAACAGCCACTAGACTGCAACATCTTCTCTACAGTATCTTCATTTGGGATTTTGGGAGGAGGGCTTAACTTCTCTGTCAGGAATACTGAAGAGTCAAGCAAAAATGCACCAATTCGCATCCAATCTGACATTCCCATCACAACAAAATATTAGTTAATGAACCAGCTGGTCTACTAATGCAGGGAAGCGAAGGTTGTTTTATTACTAACACAGATTCATAACATTCGCATCCAACTGAAAAGATGAAAATTGCGTTCTTCCTCCTACTGTTCATATTACCACTACCTACAATAATTTTTTTTTTTTTTTTTCAATAACAACATTCAATGCATAGCTCTTATGCAATTCAAAATAATAAGTTCAAGGGTCCAATATTTTTCACAACTACTAATTGGCCTATTTTGATTAGTGCTAATAAAAGTGATGATAGTTGTAATTAATAAAAATATTATGTTACTTTAAATATTCCATTTTATACTTTACCAATCATAGTACGCAATTTTTTTTTTTATTCCTTATAAATTTAGCAAAGTTTAAAATGAAAAAAAAAAAAAGTTGGAGCGTCAATTGTTGCGAAAAGAATAATAATAATAATATTCAGCCAAAATTATTTTAAGTGTTAGGTAAATGAACTTCTTTCAAATCCAATATGCTCGATGAATCAAACTCACCAATATGCTTCTCTTTTTGGTGGAACTTGAAAGAGTGACTTCCATCTGCAAAATCAAAAAAAGCTGATGATTGAGACGTGGAAAGCAAGCAGAGTAGAGAGGCCATGATAGTGTGAAATTTTTATACATACCGAAGGCAGAAGTGTAGAGGTCGAACCATTTGAAATCCACGTGTTGAGGAGCAGCAGGGAGCTGAAGATCGCGAAGGCACACGAATTTCCAAATGCTATCATCCATGATCACACGCTGGAACCATTTGCTCGTCACAGCCAGCTTCATCAGAGACCTTCCGTCTAGAAACTTCGCGATCTCTGACCACACGTCCTCTTCGTACCTTCAAGGAAACAATTAACAATCAAAATATTTTTTTTTTTAAAATCAAATCAAATTAAATTATTAAAAAAAAAAAAGTCTAAAACTCAAACTCTGTTATTTGAGTTTTGTTTTTAGGTTCTCTTTTAGTTGTTTGACTCAAAAGTTAGTTAGAGAGAATTCAAAAAAAAAAATATCTACATGAATTCGCGTTTGGCTTCTGAGAAAACGCAAGAAATTTACTAAACTTGAAAATGTTTCTTAATTCGATTTTCTAACCGATTCAAACAGAAACAGAGTTCAAAAATTTTCACCTAAAAAAAAAAAACAACAACAACAACAACAATATTTGCCGCTAGTGAATAACAATCATGATTCGAAATCAGATCAATCAGTCAAGAGTATAACAGGCATTTCTCTTCAAATCACAGATCGGTACTTCAAAAATCATTTCAGAAAAAAGATTTTCCAGATCATAATCCAAACAGCCGTACGAATATGTACGAAATTCATCACTGAATTGAGATTCAAAGGTTCACTAAATGATCAAAACGTTTTCTCCAAGAACAGATTTACGAATCAAAAATTAGCTTCTCTAAACAAAAGAAAGAATTGATTTCCGATCATCCTAATAAGCACAATCGGATTCAGAATCTCACACACTCAAATACACACCAAAACCTTTACAAATTCAACGTAAAATTTAAACAAAATTATAAATAAATAAATAAATAAAACGGAATCAAAATGAATGTACCAGGAGAAAGAGGAGCGAGAAGGTTGAGGAGGAGAGGTGCAAGAGCAAATGCGTTTGGATGATCGCAATCGCTTTCTCATGTGCTCAACTACGCTCTGCAATTGCCGCTTTCCCATGCTTTCGATTTTCGAAGCTCACAACTAAAACAAACTCTCACTCTCACTCTCTGCCTCTATTTATTTCTTTCTTTCTTCGCGCGCCAAGTACTCCCATTCAAAACAAATCCACCAAATTATTATTAATTATTTTTTCAAACTGTCTAATATTTTAATGGGCCTCAGGTTAGCCCACAATTTGCTACTTTTGTATGGGGCTTGCTTTATGGACCCTATGTTCATTTGAAGAACTTATTCGCTTTTATTAATGACTTTCAGGCATAACATAAAATTATTTATAGGTTTTTCTTCTTCTTTTTTTTTTTTTTTAATACTACTTTGTATCGATAACTTTTTCTACAAATTTCAAGTTGTGAGTAGTATTTCCTCAACCAAAAATAAATAAAAATAAAAGTTGTGAGCAGTAGAGAATCATTTTTATATAGATTCATCATTAACGTTGCTTTTCTTTCCACTGCAACCTATCATTTTAAGAAAAGTGTCACGTTCACATCATTTTCACAATAAATTCTATATAGAAAGTTGTTAATGGTTCTAATTTAAACCCACTGCTAATTTTTTTTTACCCACCAATAACAGCCTTCCACTTAAAATTTTTTGTGAAGATATTGTGGACAACATTTCTCTATATTCAATGTAATTTCTAAATATTACTACCAAAAAAAAAAAAAAAATTGTCCCTATGTTCATTTTTTTTTTATAAGCATACAATTTACTCACTATAAATTTGTTGGATTACCATTTTAGTACATTAAGTTTAAATTTTATCATCATAGTAAGTTAATTTTGACAACACTATATTTTAGTCCTTCTATTCCATTCTAATGTCATTTTAAATCATTTTTTGATGTTATAAAGGTGAAACAAAGTAGTAAAGTCTCTTCTCTTATCATCAAATAAGAGACATAGTGTTCAATCATTGACTATATTAAAATCTAATTAGTGTTTAGGTCTAATAATAAAGAGTAAAATCAAAAATGGATGTCATAGGTTAAAATTCTCTCTAAAAAAAATCAATTTAATTCCTTCCAAGAATTCTTGTCAAACTCTTTTTAAAGTAATCTTGAAAGAACTTTGGATCCTAAGATAATAATATATAATAAAGGTGATGTACATAGAGATCATGTGATATTAGCTTAGTCCTCTCAATGGGAGAAACATAAATTCCATTTAGAAGAACTAAGTATGATGGAGAGGATATGCACTTATATATCGATATAGAGATCCATTGGTTTAAAATGACAAATTTTTCCATAAGAAGGAACTTCCATTCCATTCTCTATTTTACTCTTTTTCCATAGCCACTTTAATTCCCTCAATTCCTTAATTGCTTTTCTATGCATAAGGTTTTGGACAACAATTAAGTTTCAATGAATGACTAATTTGGATGTCCCATTTTGCACTGATTAATAAATTCACATATGCTATCTCAATGAAGAAGTAATAAAGGTGTAATTGACTCTTTACATGATGATACTTTCTTCAAAGAATTTAAGATAATCCCAAGTCAAAAGTATTAAAAAGTTATGTTGACAATGACATTTACTCACTCTAATACATCACTTTACAAAATACAATGAACAGTTAAGTGATTTTATTTTTACTATTAGAAAGTAGCCATCTATGAATTTAAATGGACACAAATTTGACATATTTAAGATTTAAATAAGTAAGATATGATCGTTTGAGGTTAATGTAACTGTATTATCTACGAATCATTGGCATGCATATGCGCTTAATATGTATTGTAAATATAAATGAGTCATGAGTATACAAAACATAGACAAATTTTCAAAAATTGATTTCATAACTTAACCTTTTAATTTAATTTAAAATTTAAGATTCTCAAAAAAAAAAAATTAATTAATTTAAAGTGCCCACACAATGGGAGACTCCAAAAGAAAAACATTACTTTTGAGGGGAAAGACGAAGCTCAATAAAAACACTCATAAAAGCAAAGTTTTTTTGGGGGTGGGATTTTTAGCTTACACTAGATAAGATAATAGGTTTGCATTGATTCACCGGTGAAGCTCCCTTGCCTTTGGGGATTCGGCTTAGAACTTAGAAGGGTGACCTCTGCTAAAAGAAGCTTTATATCGCTTCCACCACCTCCCATCTAGTTACGTGCCGATGATACTCATAAAACAGAGTCAAGAAGCCATCTAGACCCAGAGGATTTGTAATTATACTTATTTAAAATGTCTGCCTCATTAGGAGCTTGACAATAAAACATCATTTTTCCAAAGTCAAGATCTTTGGAAAGATGATATTTCTAAGACCTCTAGAGCTAGAGTTTGACGTTGCGTTCAACAAAACAAAGCAAGAACCAATAGCCACTCACATGCTTCCTTTTAAAAAAATCTATTGAATTCCTCCTGTCCCTGATGAGTGATGACTACAATCAGGTAGGAAAAACTAGTCTCGAGATCATTACTGCCTATCACTCAAAAGGTGCTGGCTGCAGCTTATACATATATAGAATAGATGTACTCAAATTCATTGATTGGCTTGGCATTAAGATTTAAGACCTCTCATCATTTAACATTTCTAAAGCCTTTCGATATATATTACGAAGCTATGATTCTGCTTAATCAAAGAACAATAATATACCACTCAACTGTTAGGCGGGACGGTACCTCCCCAAGCCTTAGAGCTTGGGTGTGAGGGGGTCACGGGTTCTAGCTCCAGGCGAGTACGTTAGGATAAATTTAAGATAAATTTCCAACCGGTTTAAAAAACAAAAAAGGACCATAATGTAATACTGCTGGAGTCTTCTGCTACGTTTCCCTCTGTTTCTTGTCCATTCAAATTCTGTTGCTTGAGTTATTTTTTCTGTTCTGCGTTCTTGATTATAAAACTACACAATTTTTTTTTTTGCTAAGCGTACAAATAGACAAATTTATTTACAATACAAATGGTAACTCATTCAAATTTGGGACCAAATTGGCATGGTGCGCAGTCATGATATATAATACAAAAATATAGTAATATGCAATTTTTTCAGAAAAATGGCACCAACAAAAAAGTTGGTGAATTTACATTTTATTGCATCTAAATTACTATAATACAAATGTGGGTTAAAAAAATTACAAGCTCACTCTGAAAAAGAATGAATCCTCATGGGTTAGGACTAAGGAGGTAAGCAGCCAGTGCAAGCTGCTCCTTGCAGAGATAAAATGGCAAAAAAGAATGTGCAACTTAATTCATGAATTTCCTACAATTGGGAGTTCTACATCGGCAAGGAACTTTCAACTCATCAAGCTCATCTGGATCGAACAAGTAATCATACCTGTGGCAGAAAGATTAAACAATTGTTTATTCCCAAACTGAATTTTAATGCATAAAAGAGGTTAAATTTGAAGGCAGCAAACTCATTCATGCACAAATGCATACATGTGAGTGTGCGCACACACACACATGGGAATAATTCATACGTTAATTCTTCACCAGCAGAAACATTTGTCTTAGCAATAAGAACTATCCTGCTCTCCTCATCACCCAAACTCATGATCCTTGCATAGCAGTTGGGCATGCACTGCAGTAAAATGTGATTGAATGGTTAGCATTGTAAGATATAAGATGCATGTATAGAACCATCAAAAAGAAAAAATGCACGTATAGAAATTTTATTTGCTTTTTATTTCTCTTTGTAAAAAACAAAGGTTGGATTTGGGCCGCATAATATCTAGAAAGGAACCCTAACCCAAGCCAAATCTACTTTAAGATCATTACTATGGTCTTACATGTAAATCTGCTGCTCTACTATTATAGTCTGTCAAAATATAAGCTAATATCTTCTTGGTCAATGCCTCAACAGGCAATGTGACCACAATGCAAATTTGACCAACATGACAAAAGCCAATTAAATTCCCAGTTGGGATCAATTCAAGTTAAGGTCAAACCAAGCTATTAACAATACATTGAGCATAAATATATGAGCCTATACTTTTTGAAGCAAATGAAGAATAGATTTTCTCAAAGTCAATCAAAAACTTCAACACAAGAACTTACCGAATGATTTATTAAACGTGCTATATTCCCTTTATTTGTGGCATCAATTACTACTTCCTCACTGATCTTGAAGAGCTGCATAAAATTTTTCATTGGACTTTAAAAACCACAGTTAAGAGAGATAAATCTGATGAGATAATACAAGAATTTAACCTGCCAAAAAGAGGTGTTTGGGTAAAAATAAATTAAAATGGGGCATACTTAAAATCATCAGGTTGTCAGTAAAACAAAACGTAAGACTTATTGTATTCTATATATGGTTTATCATAACCAGTCCCTTATATTTAAAAATAAAAATAAAATAAACAGACCGGTCATAAGACATAAGAAAGTAACTTCACCCTAACTTAAAATTAATTCAAACATTTAAATAGTCACTCCTATACTACAACACTTTCACCTAATTATCAAATATGGAGTAAAAGAAATGCAATGGGTACCTGTGCCTAAACTAAACATAGAATGGGAGTTCCCCAAAATTTCCCTTACTGCAATTGAGACATCAAAATACTTTTCACGACTTCCAATATAGGCATATGGAGGTCTAACGATATTAGCAATTGCCAAGAGAATGCACATGCAGACAAAGGGAGTATTAAACAAAGACTCACATAGCAATCTTTGCCTTCTAATTGGTACTTTGCCTCCCTCAAATCTGCAACACTACGCCGCACCTGCTCACCACGATACTCAACAACCTGGAGACATTCATACCTAGCATCAGTTGTCTGACCTTCCAAAGAAAAAAAGAATGACGCAGAACAAAATCAAAACAGATGCAAGAACAGAAAAATAAAAAGATAAAATCTAGGTGTCAACACCAAGGCTTGCTTGGAATCAGCATCAAGCAAGGAAGAGCAAACCTAAGAGTCAACACTTAGGGTCCGCTTAGTCGGAGAAGTGGAAAAGTAGGAGGATAGAAAATTGTGAGAGGATGGAAAAGTGAAGGGATTAAAAAGATTTTATTCTCTCATTTTTGTTTGGTTGAGAGTGGAAAAGTGGAGGGATGAAAAATATGAGTTTGAATAAATTTACTCATATATCCTTGTTAAAGAATAATGTTCAATTAAAACAAAAAAGTGACAAATAACCACACAAAAAAAGTGCAATCACCCAAATTTATTAAAAAAATGAAAATCATATCCCAAAAAAAAATCATGTCTAGTTAAAAAATAAAAATAAAGAAGATGAAGGGCAACGTTATTGCCCAGAAGAGGGGAAAAAAAGTGGGGGGCGGGGGGGAACAAGGCAACGTCAGGGGAGAAGAAAATAAAAATAAAAATAAAGGCAACCCATGTGCATATGCGCATGGGTATTTTTGTCAATCAAGAAAAAATTCATCTTCACTAAGTTCTCTCCATTTTAGGGAAAAAACATTTTGGTGAGCCCGGAGAGAAAACACTTGAACCCCACCATTTATTTTCTTTTCTTCCTACTCAACCAAATACACTCCAAAAAAGTTTTCCTTCCCATTTTCTCTTCAAAATTTTTCATCCATCCTATTTCACCTCCAAACAAACACACCCTTAGGGAATGTTTGGTATGTTGTATTAGGTCCTGTAATGGAATGGTTATTCTTGTTAAATAGCTGTTTCTTTCTAAAAGGGCTATTATATTCTTAGTAGGTGTAATTACTTATAAAATTAATATATTTCCAAAAATACAAATTTTCCATATGCACATAACAATTATAAAAACTATCTCTCAAAATTTTTTTTAAAAATAAATTTAAAAAAAAAAATCTGTTTTTAGGAAATATTTGTATAAGATATTGCATAAAACAGATCCTGAGCTATCCTAATGTTACAACCAAACGTATGTATGAATAGATTTAATTATTCCATTACAACATATGTTATTCCAAATAACAAAAATTATCATTCTTATTGTAATCTCCCTAAGTGAGCCCTAATGTTGGTTGGAATAGACTCCAGATCATTGAACAATTTTCAAGAGAACTATTCTTAATCAATCATATTATAAATTCTCCATAGGGGTATGATAGCATGCTTATATAAACTATTAAACCCTAATTCTAGTTAAAATTGACTTAGAAAACCAAGTTTCAAATGATTGGGAAAATCCCGCTTATTGAATTACAAAAATACCCTTGACTCTAAGAAATTAAATAAGATCCTAACTAACCTAATTAACTAATAAGACTTAAAATAAAATCCAAGTGACTAACAAAAATGCAATTGACTTCCAAAATTACATAAAGACTAAATCAAAATAAAAATTGTATTCCTCCTCCCGCATCAACGAACCAACCCAGTAAAATACTTAATATCTAAAAGGGCAGAGAAAAAGTAGACAGAATGCTATTATGTCAACTAAACAAGAGAAGAAGAAAGCTACCACAACATTGTCTATTGATTTATCAAAAAATCTTTGGGAAGTGGATATCCAAAGAAAAATTCTCAATATCAGAAATTATGGAAACAGTATAAGCAACGCATATACATGTGTGTGCGCGAGTGTGTAAAAAGCATCCAACTGAACATAGTACCATTTCTCCTTCTTGAATATTCCTACGCGCAAAGAGACCCCATCCATGTATACCAGATTTACCAAAGCAAACCCGATAACATTCAGTTCTCTGAAGCCACAAACAAGTGTTAATAAAAAAATACTAGACCAAAAGTTAATGAAATTAGAAATTACACCAAGTAGGCAGTACACAAGTACCCATTTCATATTAAAAAACCATAGCTACCTGTAAGTGGCAAAGTCGTTCCTTGAAAGATGTGAAATCCTTAGAAACTTCTACTTCCTGTTAAAAGAGAACAAAGTATGTAAATGGATATTAACATGTCGCATTACACAACCAAAAAAGCAAAATAAGGTTATTTCCATCCAAAATGCAAAAAGTTTAATATCTGAGAGGTAAGAAAATTTTAAAAGACAAGAATTTACATTTTTTGTGCTCAAGCTACTTATTGCATCTAAAGAATGATGGCTTGGCCCCATCAGTCGGTGGAATATTGGCTGACCATCAGCCTGCTGGCAAACAAAAACAAAATTGAAATGAGACCAACAAGAGAGACAATTGATGATTTTGTTGGCAACATACTAACAACAATACGGTCAATTGGGCTCATCCCTAACAAAAAAAGGAAATTAAAGCTTTGCAGTGTGGAAAAATTCTACTGAACTGAAAATTACAGAGACAGATATAAGGTTGCTACATAAAGTAACCTTATTCTTGGATCTTTTGAAGGCACGACATCTTGCAGAAGAAAGGGGCTCAAACTCATTAATCTCTGATGTTGGAGACTCAGGAAGTTCAGTGTTCTTCAATGAAGCCAGCCTTGAACCCCTGAAGCACCCCTGCTTGTTTGGCAGCAAGCTTCTGGCAGAAAAAACCCCTGCAGGAGTATGAACAACAACGACAGCATCGGGGTTTGGCTCTCTGCATGAAAACCAAGGTTTACACCAATAAATGTGGTGCATAATGGAGTTGAACCAAAAGTAAAAAATATAAAATAATTTCCACTGGTAAAGAAAATATTGAAACAAATTGTGGGGCACAACCCAAACCTGTGATCTGCACAATATATCAACTTTTTAGTCATTTGTGTCCCATTCCTTTCTGAGCAGTGCAACTGAAAGTTCAACAGATAATGTTAATGCAGTCCCATTTTCCATCCTCAATTTTTTCTCAAAACTTACATGAAAATATTTTGAAAAATAAAGGCATGCATCATACAGACATGCAATGCAAGCACCAAAACAGGACAACACAATTCAATTCAAGAATATCTATAATATTAGTAGTTTCAGGCAGACCATTGGTCTGTTCATAATAACTGTGAAGACTTACTTCCATGCTATATCCTGCTCTCGATGCACACATTACATGAAAATAAGTAGTACACTTGCAGCACTGGGTGCAGGAACCATGACTCTGCTGGCAGATTACACAACGCTGCAGTCCAGAAAAATAGGGTATATTTAGATTTCAAGCACCAAAAAAAAAAAAAAAAAAAAAAAAGGCATTACCACACAGCAAATTAATCTCATAAAGCTTGGTTTGCTAAAGAACAACCCACGGGAATTTCCAAAGCCTTCTACTAACCATCAAGGAATTGAACTCAATACTATGAAATTTTACAAGAGACTTAGGCTGCGTTTGTTTTTATGTAAATTTTATGCATTTCCGGGTGTTTGGGAGGACTGAAAAGCCCGGTCAACCTGAAAATGTTTTCCCTTTGACCATAAATCAATTTACACATGATTCAGTCACAAGATTTTACACACTCACACTCTCCACTCCTTCAAGCACAAAGAACACAGAGCACCCAACCAGCCTTGCGCCAACCACCGTGATCCACCCACAAGACTGCCATGACCCATCAAGCCACCATGAGGCCCGATCTTCCCAAACCAACCTCCGTTAGCCTCCATAACCACTGCATAACCCAATCCCAGCCACCTCCCTAAACCACTGCAAAACCCACTCTCTTCATGGCTGTTGTTGCTGATTGGTCATTGTTGTCCACTGCCAGCCAATTAGCGAAAATTTGTCATCCTCCACCAGCCACTCAATGAAACTTTGCCATCCTCCACCAGCCATCAATACCGCTGTCCTAAGGCAGATCTCAACATCATCAGTCGTTGTCACCAATCTCTCTCTCCTTCTCAATCTAGCTCTCAATCTCTCTCTCACACAATCTCTCTCGCAGAATCTGGTTTTGTTCTCCATTTTTTGTTTCTTTGGATTTCTATATTGGAATTTTCTATTATCTCCTTGTCAATCTAGCTCTCTATCTCTCTCTCTCGCACAATCTCTCTTGCAAAATCTGGTTTTGTTCTCCATTTTTTGTTTCTTTGGATTTTTAAATTGGAATTTTCTATTATAGTATCAGTTAGGAACCTGGGAAAATGTGAGGTAGTAGTAGTAGTAGAAAATGTGTTTTTTGAAGCATTTTCACAAACACAACCAAACACCCAAAAATATTTTCTCAAACATTTTTACGAATGCAACCAAACACTTGAAAATATTTTCTTTTCCGGAAAATGTTCAACTGAAAATATGTTATGGTCATAAATTGATTTCAGTCAAAACAAACGCAGCCTAACATAAATTCATTCATAAAAGATTTTGCAATTGAAGCACCAGAAAATTAGAAACTGTCTAGACAATTATTAGGAACACAATTTTACCTTCAAAAATGAATTGGATGGAATTCTGAGGATTCCAACAGCAGGTTCCATTTTCTCATGATTTAAGAAACCAACTTCAGGCCGGAACCAAGCACACGTGACATGAACCCACAGCATCTCAACATCAGTTGGCTTCAGAGCACCCCCTATAAAAGCAGTTTTTAGAGATATTAACATGTTAGCATTTGAATACAATCAACTTTAATAATCAATTAGCACAAGCATTTCCAAGTAAGAATACTCAGCAAACATCCTTAAAAAATTTATATACAGTCATATTTGCATGCAACTTAGTGGAAAAAGAAAATACTAGTAAATTTGTTGGGAGAGGGGGGGGGGAGGGGGGGGCTCTTAATGAGTATCATCCATGTTATACTGAAATCAACAAAAAGGGATAAGGAATGCAAATATTCCAAAAAAAGGTTCAAAAAACTACTTTTCTGGACAGACAAAGTAGCGTTTTAATAAGAACTTCACAATATAATCATATAAAACTTTCAACACAGATTGAATAGGAATTTTTTAACACACTAATCTAGATGGCATACCTTGTACAGGACAAAGGCAACATTCTCTCTTGAGATCAGGTGATTCACATGCTCTGCAAACCCATGAAGTAAAATCCTGAACAGATTTTTCCCCATAGCATTCTTGGTGGACAGCTATTTGGCATCTATACACCCAAGAAAAAAAAAGTCAGGGAACTTCTTTCAGCAGTGAAGCTTGTAAATAAAATCCATTCTTCTACCAGCAAGGAAATTTTTATTTAAGCGTCCAAAATACACAAAGTGGGTATTACGATCCAATGAATTATGGAAACACCTGTTGCAGATAATAATTTTGTTGTCATCCCAATCTTCAACCCATCTACAAATAGCACATCTTTCTGTGGTCCATTTGGCACGAACAGGTTCATACTTCTCTGTAGCAATTAAAATAAGTATCCTTGCTGTTGAGAATTACAATCAAAAGACACCATGGCTGCAGATACAGCACCCACACAAACACCAAAGATAGGACTAGCCTTCAACATGTAAAGATTCAAGTGAAGTGCATATTTTACCTCGCAAAAACCCAACTAACTGCTGCTTGTCTAACTTCAAAGGATCCACACCATGTGTATTATACTCTTGAATCTGAAGCATCTTCAATGTTAGTAGAGAATTTTATAGGGGCCATACATATAATTCATTAGCTTTAACCAAAGATGAAATGAGGGGAAAAAAAAAAAAAAAAAGAAGGAATGCTTATAAAGTCATACAAAAATTTCCTTAAAAAATAGCAGTTGTCTAGTATCACACACATTGAAGCCAGAATTTCTTCTTTTTTTTGGGGGGGGGAATCATTTGGATTGAGGACTATGTGTATGTGTGTATATATCAACATTAGATAATTTTTAACATAACAAAATATAAATTTCTTTTCATAGATTAGTCCTAACTTAGCTGAGTCATTCTCTAAGTTCTTTCATTGTGTTAAATCATGGATACTTCACCCTATACTAAATTTCAGAGTCATCTCCCTTTCTGTATGCACAATCAAGCAATGACCCAAAAACTCATTGAGAAGATGCTACCAAAACTTTGGGACATCAAAATTTTTTTTAAATAAAAAAAAACTGTAAAAAATAAATAAATAAAAATAAAAACCCACTTTCTCAAGTTGTTTTACGAAGAAAAGTTACTTTTATTAGTTTTATAAAACTAGAATACCATAAACAAGTCAAATACAGAACACGGAGAAACTGGTTGTGCTTTCAAAATGAAGATAATTGGTACAGACCCATTTTTCTAGTGGCAGCATTGTGCCCTTCACTTTCACACTATACTTCCACTTTTTAGCTCTGCAACCTGTGTGCCGTTCCCATTCACTAGGTGTATACTTCTTTGACCCACATGAACCGCACTTGCACATAACTCTAAGATGGGGGAAAAATAAAATGATAAATAAGCATCTTAATGAATCCTTCAACAAAACAAACAGAAAGTTGCAGTAAGGAGTGCATAAGAAGAAAATGAATGTGGTGGTGAAAAAGGAGGGCATAAAGGTCCTACAAGAATATTAAAGAAAAATATGTCAACATACATGTAATATTTAGAAACTAGTTCAAGGCTTACATATGAAGGTTCGGAATATATGTTCCTTCCATGCCATTGCACACCACAGCTACCTTCTCAGGTAGAACATTTTGTCCACTATTTTCTAAAGACCTGCTTCAAAAATTGTAAAAAAATTAGGCTTTAAACCTGACGATAAACTCCTTAGTCTATAAAGTCAAATATACAATTGCCCCAAAAATCAACTGGAGGGAGAAGAATTGCACATGCACACACACACAAAAATAGCGCAGACATACTTCACATTTGGCTGGCATTTTTCTGAAGCTGATAACTCATTATTAGACTTTGCTTTACAATCTGGGCAATAGTAATCTACATTCTCCAGATCCTTTAAACCATACACAAGTCAGTGAGTAAACACATATATGGCAGGAACAGAAATTAACATAACAATTCATAAATCAAGTATATTAAGCACACCTTGAAAAGCTTGCTAGAAATATTCTCACACTCAGCATGCACCCAAACATTACAACCATCACAACACACCTGATCAACATCTCTGAATTCATTGAATTGTTTTTTAAAAGGAAAAAGAATAGGAAAAATTATAAACCTAATTCAGATTTGCAAGTAATCTCACCCAATCCCCACCATCTGAATGGTGCCAAATCTTCTTGCAAATGCCACAATATTGTTTTGATTTACATAACTGTAAAAATTAAGAGGTGAACATCATTTAGAAAACAAGAAGATTAATGCTCTTCCAGAAAAGTTTCTCCACAGTTTTTTTCTTTTATAAGTACAACACTTATAACTGACCTTAGCACAATGTTTACACAAAAGCTGGGTTTGACGGGTAGAGCCCTTCATTTTCTTCATATTTTTCCAAGGCAGAAACAAACCACAGCCGTCACAGGGTCTTGTATCCTTGCAGAAATCCTGCAAACATAACTAAGTCATGGAGGAATTCTTTAACTCAACAGATCAGATTCCATAAGCATTTAACTGATAAAGTAGTAACCCCAAAACACGGAACCAAAAATTGCTTTTGAAAGTACATGCACACAAACACAAACCAAAGAAAATTCTCACACGTCTAGATGATCTGTTGCTAATAATAAAGCAGCATTTTGACATGAAACCATCACTAAAATGACTGCAACCAGTCCATGATCAACCAATTTTAGTGCCTATCAAGCAGCATCTAAGATGAATAACCATAGAAATTACAGAATGAAAAAATATCTATGCTTCTCAGTACAAGGCCCCAAATAAGCATGTACATGCAGTTGCCATGGACAAGAGAGTAGTTTATGGAAGGGTATTGGGGCAAGTTGGGACAGCTTTTATTTATATATAACTTAAGAAGCAACATATCCATAGAATGAGTGTAGCTGAAAAGAGAATGTTAAGATGGATAAGTTGAAATACATGGAAAGATAGGGTTCAAGGAGGAAAGGTTAAAGAAGAGGTAGCATAATGCAGGAAATTTCAAGATTAAGAAGGAAATATTGAAGACTGAGTTGTTTGTTTACAAACAGTGCACAAAGTTCAACTCTTCAAGAGGCTTACTCTAGAAAAGAAACAATCTGTCTTTATTATCAAAACTGAGTATTTGATACAGTCAATGTCTTATTTATACAAAGCACTCCAAATTCTAATCACTAAGCTAGTAAGCTGCAACTAATTCAAGATCCAGCTGGGATTGGCTGACATCAGCATACCTGAATTCTATTACATCCTGATGTAGGACAAATTAGGGATTTGTCTAATGTTTAGTTGTGGCAGGTTTAGGATTAGGAAAGAAGAAGAATTAGAGAGAAATTAAGGCTGTTTAGGGGCTGTGTGAACAGTATTCGTGAACAGTATTCGTGAACAGTAACCTTAAAAAGAAAGAAAAAAGAGAAGACAAAAGAAACAACACTATATATATATATATATATATATATAAAGACTCTTACTTGTACTGATAGTATTAGGATTCCTACTAGTATCAGGGTTCCTACTAGTATTAGGACTACAATTTTTAAACCTACAAGATATATATATATATATATATATATATAAAGACTCTTACTTGTACTGGTAGTATTAGGATTCCTACTAGTATTAGGGTTCCTACTAGTATTAGGACTACTATTTAAACCTAATAAATTAAATCAAAACCCATGCATAAAGGCTCATAATTAGATAAGACTAATTAATAAAACCCATGGCTTATAATTGTGGCCCATACCCAACAATTGTAAAATTACTAAAATACCCTTGACTCAAGAATAACTAAATAAAATACAAAGATTTAGTTAACTACCATGGGCACTTATTCTTGGGCTTTCCCTTAGCCTTAGGCTTCCAAAGAGAATATCCTTTCTTTAACCATGTTATGATTCTGCCATCACAGCCACCCCAGATGTTGCTTGTAACTAACTGATCAACTAACTCACTTATCTAACTACATATCAAGTTTGACTATTTATTACAGATCAAGACACTCAGATTACAATTGCTCATCACTTGTGAGATTGCTAGATAACTTGTCAAGCTGCTGCCTTAATGAATTGCCAAGTTACTTAGTGACAGATAACCTGCTGCATCATAGCCCCCCATTGATGAAAAGATGAGGGAGAGTCACTTGAGATGGTTTGAATCGTATGATCATGTTCAAAGAAGAGTGATTAATGCACCAGTAACGAAGAGTAAGTTGATCCAAGTTAAAGGATCAAAAAAGGTCGAGGAAGACCAAAAATAACATTAGTGGTAGTAGATTTGTAGATGTGGGTGATAAGCTGAAATGGAGACTAAATAGGAGTAGATTTCATGTTTGTTCATATTACGAGGCCATCCAACTATCCAAGGTACCATGGCAACTTCTTTCCATAGGAAGAGTAATTGGTGTATTAAGAATCCAAAGAGAGTTTCTTTTTTTTTATTTGGACAGCAGCATGAGGATTCTTACTTGTGATTATCTGATCAAGAAAAGTTTCTATTTTTTTGGTTGGTGCTCTATCTTTCGTCAATATAGTGGGGAGACACTAAATCATCTTTTGATACATTGTGATGTTGCTTTTGCTTTGTTTTGTGGAACTTTGTACTTAGAGCTTTTGAGATTCAATGGGTTGATCTCTTGTTTGGATGAGAAATTAGTTTGGGAAACACTTCTCAAATATTTGGAACCTATAGCCAAAAATAAAAAAGAGTAGTGTGCAATGGTTTCATGGCCAAGCTATTTGTTTCAAGTTAACTCATAGAACCTAAACCAACACAAGTTAATAAAAGTTCAACCATCCATTTTCTCCAAATTATACACATTCAACACGGAGAAATTGACTTCCAAATCTTCCAACTCCCAAACATAGAAAGCTTGCAAACAAAGCAATTCCAAAATAGTGTTCCCCACCCTAGGGTTGTAAACAAGCCGAGCAAAGCCGAGTCTTAAAAATTCATGCTTGTTCATTTAATTTTATTTCGAACACAGGCCAAGATCAAGTTCATCATCAAACTAGATTACATGTTCAAGCTTGGTTCATATTCTTATCGAACAAGCTTGAACTTGTTCACGAGTTACTTAATTAACTTATTCTTTTCCCATATACGGTAATACCTTAGATAAAATTTCTTACCACTTCACAAATCTATTTTATTATGAATGAACTGTTTTATTATTGTTAAATTATTGATTGTCCCAAAAGCTTAAACTATTGGCATAAGGTAAATTTAATCACTTAACCATACAATTCTAACACTCGCCCTCACGTTTGGGCCCAAATCCTCTTAATAGGTGAGGCCCAACACGTGGGATTTTAAATCGAAGGTAGAGTGGAGGAGATAGGAATTGAATTTGGGATCTTTGACTTTGGCCCACCACATTATTATCTTTGAGTTTGGCTTGTTTAATAGTCAAACCTAAACTTGTGTTTGAGCTTGACTTGTTTGCTAAATAAACGAACATAAACAAGTTTTTTCCCAACTCGAGCTCAAGCTATTCATAAAAGAGCTAGGTTCATTTACAGCCCTACCCACCCCTCCAAACTACACCAAAAAATAAAAATATGATAGACGCCTCCTAAACTACTACTAAGGCAAATAAATTGGCAAAATTGGCCTCATAAAGGAGAGTTCCCACAACACAACTCAAGCCAAACAGAACTTGAAAACCAGGCCCCTATGACAAACTTTATTAAACACGAAAGTAAATCACAGCCACGTCCAATGCCTTTCCATAAGCTAGATATATGCAAACCCCTTTCTACTGTAGATGCTCAACAATCCAAGCCTCTCCATAATGATAATCCACCCCAGTGACACATCTTTGCAACTGGTCCTATTCTGAACATGCCTCAAAAGTCGCTTTCCTGATAAAGTTTCGGTTAAAGATGCTTAATTTTCTATCATCCAACAACGAAGCCAACATTTTAAGCACTAAATATCTGTAGTTTGATGGTTTTTTATTTCCTTAAACGATGTGCTGAGGGTGACCTAATTCTAAATCTTTACAGCCCTATATTAATAAAAAATTTCTATAACTCATAAATCGTCACTCTGCTTATAAGTGCACAAACCACTTAGCAGAACTAAGACTATTTCTATCCATGCACGTAAAATAATACCCATTCAATTAAAACCTCTCCACTTCAAAAGCTCGGTCAACCTAAGCAGATATCCATCCTCTACGGTAGAAACTTGGAGCTACCCAAAAAATAACCAACTCAGACAGTTACATGGTCGAGCCAAAATTTTAAAAAACAGACAAACAGACAAACAAAAAGAACACACGGAGAGACATCCAGATCAGGCGAATGGAAAGAAAATTAAGTTCTGAGGAAACCTGCCTGATTCTGATAGTAATATTCGTCCAGATTTGAAGCAGTGGCTTCTTGGAATCCATTGGGAGTTGCATCTGAATTACCCATTTGCCCAGCCCCAAGGTTTGCGTCCAGAATACCATTTTCTGCCAACAATGCCTCCTCCAATGCCATTTGAAAGTCACTCGGTTTGCTCTTGTACAACTGGGTCTGCCCCTGATATCTGAACAAAGCAAAATTCTAGTAAGTGCTCAACGAAAAACTACTCAGAAACATCAATCAAAGACCAGTTAGCAACATACCTGTCCATGAATTCCATAAATGGAAATATCATTCCCTGCTTCACCCACGCATAGTCCTGCCCATCAGAGTTCACTAACAAGTTAAAACCCAGAAAATTTTTAACAAAAAAAATTATCAAAGCCAAAGAAGCAGAGCGAAGAATTTACCCTTTGTGTTCCATTCTTGGAATAGCCAAAAAACATGACGCATATGGCACCAGGAACACAACAACTAAGAACAGTTTCTGGAGCCTGCAAAATGGGATCGATCACTACGGCCGGCCAAGCCGGATATCTCCTCCCACATTTTGCCCAAACAATATCTCCCAAAGCAAAATCCTCAGGCTTATACAATTCCTTCCTCTTCTGAACATTCTCTTTTGACATCATTCCGCTATAACTAAACCCGGTTTTATTCACACCAAATGCATTCGCCATTGAACTACTCGAATTCAAATACTTTCTATAATCAAAATTCTTACCCTCCTCAAATGTACAGAACTTGGAGCTCTTAAACCAGGCCTTTTCCTCGTCGCTCTTTCTAACAAACCCCATGATTTCATCGTCTTCCAAGCTCGAATTCTTAGCGTCCAACTTCAACTTCGATTCCCCAGTCTTCCATATATCGACAACCGAGTCATATAGCCTCGAAGGCAGCGTCTGAACCCGCCCTCGCGACGATTTCAACAGCGGTGGTTGCCGCAACCGCTCTCCTCTTTTACCACTCACTCGCTTCGAATTCGACTCCAACACTCCGACTCGCCCCCAATACGAACCTCCACTCGACCATGAATCACCTGAGACATTGCTCATATCGGCATTACCCACTGAGTGATACCCATTGCTTTTCCTTTTCTTCGGATTCACCGAATACGCGCAATCTTCTTCGCAATTGGGATCTTCTAGCTTGCAACGCTTCAATTTCGGCATTTCGAGCTTCGTAGTTCGTTTGATTATCATATTCCTAACCATTCAACTCGAACAATTCACACTCCCAACCCTAATTTCATTCCGATAAATCCGAAACACTTGGAACCTAATTTCCCCCCGAGGTTCCAAGTATTCGCACTTCGATTTTGAACACCAGCACCGACTCTCACCGGCTTGAATTCAATTTAGAATTAAATAAACCCTAAATTCGGATTCGAAACCCTAACGAGGTAACCTATAAAATTCAAACGCTTCCCCGTAAACTTTTTTCTAACGCAGAGAGAAAATTTGAAAGAAGAAAGAAAAAAAAATTATAGAATTACGATCTCCGAGAAGATTTCTCACAGAGAGAGACAAACAGATTGTAGAGGAAAAATTTTCCGAGAAAGGCGGTGGATATTACAGAGAGAGAAATCTCGGAACGTGTAAAAGACTCAGGATCGGTTCGGCTAAAGCAACAAACGCCATACAATAGCAATTTGCTTTTATATGAGCCTGGCCCTCGACCCTGCTTGTTAATGTTTTTTTTTTTTTTTTTTAATATATATATATTCCTCGTTATATAATCCTTATTCTTAAAAAAAAAAATATATATATATATATATATAGTTCAAATTGTAACGGAATAAAATTCAAAAAAAAAAAAACCCGGCTAAACTTTAAAAAAAAAATTAGCACACTTTCTAATTGTATATATTTTAATTTTTTTTTAAGTAGCACACAATCCAGTAGTTTATTTTAAATTGTAATTTCTTAAAAATTCATTTCTATATATTCCTATTGACAATAGATAAATTAAAGTTAAAAAATTATATTAAACATGAAATAAATAAATAAATAAAAAAGCCTCATTACACGTGCTCTGCACATGTAATGAGGTTAGAAATAGAATTAATTTTTGTTGTTTTATCTTTAGCAAAAAACCAAACAAAAAAAAAATTGTTGTTCTAACAAGAAAATAACTTTGGTAGCCTTTCTTGATCAATGGACTAAAAAGATGTGTTGTTATAAACTAAAAGTTAAAATATAAATTACATCCTTTAAATTTGATTGATTCTTTAATTTTATTTCTGTTCAATTAAGTTATTTAAATTTTAAATTAAATAATGAAAAAAATTATCTTTAAAAAAAGTTCTCACATAAAAAATCTATAAATATATTTTTCTTAATTTTATAGATTTTTTTTCATGTGAGAAAAAAATAATAGCAATTTTTTAACAAAATTGAATAGAATATTTAAATTGAATAAATATGAAATTTAAAATATTTAATTGTATAAAATAAATTTAAAGAATTAAAATAAATTTCTATCAAATTTTCATCAAACTTAGATGATGCACTTTAAATTTTAGCTTAAACTAAAATTAGGATGTCCTAAGTTCGATGTAATATATTATCAATTTATTAGATTTAAAGATGTTTTATTATCTTCCTATTAAAAATATCAAAAAGTAATAATTATAATATAAAAAAATTAACTACTCCATTTTAAACGTAAATGCATACTGATAAGGCCCACTCTTATTATAAAAAAATAAAATTAACATTGTTAATTAAAAAGATAATATATTAAAATGGAGAAAATCACTTTTATCCAAAAAAAAACACGGAACGTGAGGTAGTTTTGGCTCCAAAAATTGGGAGTCTAATTTTGAGGAGGGAAACGCTGAATTTTTGTCTGCGTGGGGAGCGCCAATTAAAATTTTGGGAGGTAGGATGGATTTTCTGTGCCACCTTCCGTTATTTTTACAGTTGACAGTTGGGGACTTTTTTTTTAATTTTTTCAACTTGTGGACTTGGTAGTTTGGTATTTGGCAGTTGCATGTTCCTCTTGCTCAGTTTTTGGGTAGGTGGGCTACCTGCTGGGTTGACTTGTCCATGTACTAAGAATCAGAGAATGTACTTTTCTGACTTTCTATTGGAACTTTGAACTCCATAAGTCTCCACAAGGAATCTAGAATGGAATGAAAAACCAAATAATGAACTTGGAACTCCATACGTCTCCACAAGGAATTACTAAAAATTATTCAAGATTTTTTTTTTCATTTTTTTTAATTGATAGAAATGTTATTCATAAAATTAAAAAGATTGTTTATGTACATAGACACAAAAAATTATTGTATGAGACGGTAGATACTTTCTCCCGTACCCACTAGTCTAACACACTTTTTATTTTCTTTCTAATATTCAATACTTATTGTAGTTGCACGATTTTCCTGGCTCAAATTCTATTGATCAGGCCATGGCCCAAAGCGCAATCTACAATAAATATTTGTAGAGGATGGGTCAAAGAACTTAGCCTCAGTGAGCCTATTCGGTCTGGTACACGGACAGTATTATTTGCAGAAAACAAAAGCACAAGAATGGATCTCTCACGTGTAATTCTATTTCTTCAGTTCATAATACAGTTTTTCCGTCCTCTTCTTTGAGGGACTCTACTACATTATATAGTTCCCCTTCTCTCATCTCAACCTTACACTTGTTGATCATCTAAGCATCTACTTGAGTACCTATCCCATCAGACGCCCTCATCTCTCCCTTTGTGAGTTGTAGAGGCCAAGACGGTACTGTTTAGGGGTCTTTTCCTCATTAATGTGTCCAAGAGGATGGGTCAAAGAACTTAGCCTCAGTGAGCCTATTCGGTCTGGTATATGGATAGTATTATTTGCAGAAAACAAAAGCACAAGAATGGATCTCTCACGTGTAATTCTATTTCTTCAGTTCATAATACAGTTTTTCCGTCCTCTTCTTTGAGGGACTCCACTACATTATATAGTTCCCCTTCTCTCATCTCAACCTTACACTTGTTGATCATCTAAGCATCTACTTGAGTACCTGTCCCATCAGACGCCCTCATCTCTCCCTTTGTGAGTTGCAGAGGCCAAGACGGTACTATTTAGGGGTCTTTTCCTCATTAATGCGGCCAAGAGGGTGGTTGGGGCGCAATTAATGTGGTGGTAGCTCTCCATGAGATATTTTGGATTTTATTCATTTTATATGTTGGGAGGATGAACTGAAATGCTGGGGAGAGTTCCTCGTTTGGGCTTCGTGATGTCCGAGGAGGAGTTACTCCTCGGACAGGTTTCCTTGGCGTTTATTGGGATTGAGTAATGCTTCATATGTGGTTTCTCTTCGGACAGGACGCTCCTCGGACGGGCCTGAATTTGGAATAGCCCATTATTTCTGGGCCGGGCCCCACACTTATAATTTGGAATTGCTATATTTTGTGATCACAAAAATACTTAGAGGGTGTAATGAGATTTATAAAGTACTCAGATGATAGTATTATGAATTTTAAGTGTGTATGAGTTGAGATTAAAACATATGTCTAAATCTGAGAGTGTCTAATGCATTATTACACTGGACACAAGTCATGTTCATTAATTTATCATGGGATTTACTAACGTATACCCTTGAAGCATACTTTATAAAACTTTTTATGGAAAAACGAAAAAGTAATTCATTGTTTGGACAGTTTTTCAATTTTCTATAAAAATTTTCCCAAAATGAATTGTTAATGTATGTCCACATTAACCGAACCCATTTATCATATGTTTATAAAATTAACTGGGAATTAAAATAAAATAAAATTTTTAAAAAAAAAGGAACTTGTACTGCCATTTTATTTGTTTCTCACTTCTATTGCAATTAAGGATTTTGTTTCCATTATATCTCTACAGTATCTAAGAAAAACAATGCTCCTATAGGGTTAAAACAAAAGATTTCGTTATCCCAAATCTCTCTAAACTATCTAATGCTCATAGCTTCTTTTCTTTTTTTCTTTTTTTCCCCCTGAATGAGCTTATAGCATTTATTTATTTACTTAAGTTACAACAATTCAATGTAATGAACAACTTGATTTAAAGTACAAAACATTTTAAAAAGAAAAGAATAAAATTTCTATAACAACAGTGTGTATAAATTAACAAACCCAAATTTATATATAAAAAAATCCTAACAACGTTAAAACATATGCAAATGTATATGAAGCACAATCTTAAGAAATGACAAAAAGTCCACCCCTTGAACTGTAGAGATAGGATAGGGGAAAAAAAGTGTAAAAGCATTCTCATCAGATGTGTCAAATGCCAAATCTTTGGCATTTGACACACTAAATACCAAAAAACCATGCCAAAATATTTGGCATGAGTGAATAGTACAATCTCAAAATTGGAAGCGTACGAACAGAAATGGTAAAATTTTTAATATTTTTTTATTCTCTTTTCTCTCTCTTCTCTCATCACTTTATTCTCTTTTTTCTCTCCTCTCTCATAACGTTCCTAATCTCTTCCTCTCCCATTCTCTATCAACCTCTCCTCTTTTATTTTTTCACTATTTTTTCTGCTCACTCTCGTTGCTTCTCTATCTTCCTCTCAGCCTTGCCATGCCACCTCCTTAACCTGATGTCGATCTTTGTTGCTGTCGTTTTTTTTTTTTTTTTTTTTTTGTGATTTGATGGGTGGATTCAATAGTGGGTGGGTTTAGGTGGTGATGGGTAGATCGTTGGTGGTGGTTTGCGATGGACGAATTTAGTGGTGTGGCCAGTGGGTAGGTTGCAATGGTGATGGGCGAATTCGATGGTGGGTGGGTCGGCAATGGGTGGGTGGGTTGGTGATGGATTTTGTTCTGGTTGTTGTGTTCTAATGTGGTGGGTTTGATTTTGGGTGTTTATGTGGTGTTTTAATGTGGTGGTTTTGGTGTCCTCAACGGTGAGTTGTAGGGTGATGGACAGTGGTAGAGTGGGATGTGGGGCGTTGATGGGTGCTAGTGGTGGGGGTGGGCTGTAGGTTATGGTGGGGGTGGTGGGTTTTTTTTTTTTTTTTTTTTTGTATTTTTATATATTGTTGGTTTTTTTAATGTTATTTTAATATTTGTATATATTATTTTAATGTATAGAATTGAAGAATAGAAGATGTGATGAATGGTGAATTGTAAAATGGTGTGTTAAAATAATAAAGTAGTCTTTTTAATGTGTCGAAATAGCATTTTTATAGAACATTTGATGGGAATGCTCTAAGGTGAAGCAAAGTAGTTGTAGTGTGGACCATGGAGACAATAGTCAAGATCAAGGTCCCTATTTGACTCCAAGCAAATCCACAGTGCACATTGTTGTTGGTTCTTGGTTCATGTTAAGAGGGCGTTTGGTTTGCTGTGATGTGCCCTTGATGTGATGCATATTACAATGATGTGACATTAAAATTTTTGATTTATTTTATTTTTTTCTAATATTACTATAATCTAAAATTACAAAATACATTACATCATCTTAATCTCACCACTATCCTAAATAATATAATGTAACATCACGGTGTAATGTAACATCACGACAAATCAAATGCTCCATAAATGCTTGTAGATCTGCAAATCACCTACACAAAGAAAGTGAAATATATATATATATATATATATATATTTTATGTGTGTGTGTGAGAAAAAATGAATGAGGGTTTAGTGAGAGATACACAAAAATGAAAGAGGTTGTAGTAAGTGATGCATTTATCAAATCAAACTTACAAGAATTACAATGGCAAGCCTCCCTACACTTTTACATTTTTCAAATTTAAAATCTAAAATCAATCATAAAGAAACACGATTTGGGTGCTTTATGTATAATAGGACATTAAGACGAGAAATTTGTAATATAAAAAATTTAAAGATGCAAAGCCCACTTTTATGAAGGCTTTGGGGGTGTAACAATTAGAGAAAGGGAGACAAAGAGAAAGATAAAGCAATATAATGAAATTTATTAAAAACAAATTATATGCTCATAACTTCTTAGTTGAGTTTTGAGTGACTGTCTTCCTTTGAAGACTCTTTCTAGATCTCTTCTCTCTTAAATATGCCTATATGCTTTATCTAATATTCTAATGTAGTAATTTAAAAAATATATATTTATATAAGTCTAATGTAGTAATTGTTTGTTATTGGGGATATTTGATATTGGTGGAAACATGAGAATAGATGTGTTGAATTGAATTTGTTTTTTTATAATTTGAAGAAGAAAGAGAAAATATGATGAGGATGGAGAGACCCGTAAAATGAAGAAACTGGTTGTTATTGGGATAATAAAGTTTGTTGAAATGTGAGAGTAGATATGTTCGAGAAAACACAAGGAAAGAAATTAAAATTGTACGTACACTCTGTTTGTTTCGCTAGAAAACCTTCTATAAAGATAATTTTTCACATTTTCTAGTGTTTGGCAGCGCAAAAAAAAAAAAATAATCAATAGAAAACTATCTTTAATCAAAGGAAAATTCTAATAAAAATAAGGCTTATTTTCTATAGGTTGTTTTTTAAAAAAAAGTTGGAAAAAATTTTCTCTTTCGTACGTCACATCTCTTATAAATATTATCTTATTTTATAGCTTCTATAGCCGCGGGAAACAGGATTTTTTTTAGCGCCCTCTCTCTCTCTCTCTCTCTCACGGTAAGCTATCTTCCTTTTTCTCTTCTCATATTCTCACTGTCACTCCCTCTAGTCTCTCATCTTCCAATTGACCTCTCTCTATCTGTCTCTCTTTTCTTTTTTCTCCATGTTTCTCTTCCCACGGTGGAGAATGCCTAAATTGATCATTGATACAAAAATTGATAAATGAATAAATCAAAAGGAAAGTTTAGAAGACAAATAAACATAACCACAACTTGGAAGCTCCAATGTTTTGGAACTACAACAAAATGGTTACATAAGAAATAATACAAAACTTTAGCATAAGACCTCTACAGGGCTATCAAAGAAACACAAAACCATAAAAAAGAATTTGAAGGTTTACCACTCACAATCAATTGTAGCACTAAACAATCAAGTGAAGCTTAGGGTCCGTTTGGTTAGGCATTTTGGTTTTTAAATCTCAAAACTCTATTTCACCACAGAAACTCCTGGTAACTTCTGGAAATCTAAAAGAGCGTTTTTAAATCTCAAAACTCTATTTCACAACAGAAAACTCCTAGTAACTTTTTTACAAACGAAATTCATACTTTTTTTTTCCTGATTAAATAGGTTGGGTTTACATAAATTTCATATTATACATGTTTTAAATTATACGAGAAATGTTACAAAAAGTTGTGTGCACCAAATACTAGAAAACAATCTCAAGCCCATTTTCAACGTCATTATGTAACATCAGAAAATTAGATAGTTTTCCAAAAAATGTTCTTTGAAAAATGACCCATTTTCCAAAAAACATTAATACTGAAACAAACAGAGCGGTAAATGTAACTGATTTTTTCTTTCTTTTCATAATTGGCTTTTTTAAAAAGAAAAAAAGTTTGTTGATATTTTTTTTTCTTTAAAAAAGAAAAGAAAAAAAGAAGTTCTTTTATTTTTAAATTTGAGTTTAACAAAGAAACGTGGAGGAGTGGTTTTTTTTATTGTGGTTGTTGTTGATGAAAGAAACTTTTTTTTTTTAATTATCTAAAATTTAGGACTTTTAAAATATAGGAGCTATTTTATTTTCTTAAAAAAAAATTTATTTTTAAATTTGAATTTGTCAAAGAAACATGGAAGAGGGAAAACATAAATGGAAAAACTATTTTTTTAAAATTTATCCAAAACTTAGGAGTTTTAAAATTATTAATTTTATACTAGCATCTAAGCACGCGCTTGTAATTTGGGAAAAAGTTAATAATTTGCATTAATTATAATTTGAGATTATTACATTTTCCAATCATAAAAATATCTAGGCGTGTGACGAGTGTTATACATTTGTGGGTGAAATAATTTTTTCATCACACGCCTAAATATTTTTGTGATAAGAAAATGTAGTAATTCCAAATTATAATAGATGTAAATTATTAATTTTTTTCCAAAAAAAGTAGAAGATCTGAGCACAGAGGCTAGTACGCACTTAAATATAAACACGATCTTTCATAAAATTAAATAAATAAACAAAATTGCATTTGGTGGTAATGATTCCTCTTTTACATTTGACTTTAGAACCCCTAATGTAGAAGAGGAATGTATACATCCAAAACAAATTAACTGAAGAATGGAAAAAAATAGATAAGAACCTAACCCTACAATCTCATGTTTATTCCCCCATAAAGTGTATTAGACCCTGTGGGAGGTAAAAGACCGAGAAGCCCATGTCAATATCTACATTGGGCTAAGGGCCCAGTTCAAGAAAGAACCCCTCCTCAACCATGAGAAGAACTCTCCTCGGCCATGGATGTAGTTGAGGACAAAGGGAGCAGCCTACTATTGGGAGTGACACACTCCGGGTCATTCCATGGAATATGGTAAGTACTAAGACAGAAAAGGACAACAAGAAGAATGGAAATATCTAAGGGAAAACTGCCATTATTGCCTTCAAGGCCCCGTACCTGACAGAGTCATGCCTTTCTACCTTTACAACCACTCCTAACAACTTTGGGGATGGACGGATGGGACAAGTAGCAGCGCTAGGAATCTAAAAATCGATGGGAGGGAAAGGGGAGATAAATAGGATGGAATTGGAGGCAACAAGGGGGACTCTAGAACCTCTATCACTTACCGTGCAGAAGAAAAAGCCCCTCGGATTATGTCGATGACCAATTTTCTTTGATAAACTCAGTCCATCTTTGCTTGACTGTCATGAACACCATATTAACTGTTATCCATGCACTGAGGCCTAACTCTTCGACCCACTTTCTATAAATTTATTGTACTGGGTTCACTAGTCCAAGATCCTATACATGTTGGGCTTGGGCTGAAAAATGCGACCCTACAATTGGCGCCGTTTGTGGGGAGAGCTTATGCGTTAGCGAATGCAACGGTTAGTCATGGTGGGATCAAGCTCCTATCAGCAAGAGTCCCTCGAGAAGACCATTTTGGCAGTGGTGCAAGCTGCACAAAAGCTTCCCCATTATTTCCAAGAACATACCGTTGTTGTCATAACTCAACTTCCACTTAGGTATACACTTCGAAGTACTGATTACGTAAGAAGGATTGCTAAACAGAGTGCAGTTCTAGGGACTTCTAACGTCAAGCATGTGCCCCGTGCACTTGTCAAGGGGCTAGTTCTCGCGGGTCTAGTAGTTCGGTTCACTGAATTCCCTTCGGAGAAAGAAGCTAAGGGCTAAAGCAAAATCTTTTGAAGTAGTTAAATAGAACCTTAGCTATGTCGAGTCCTTGGGCCTCCTACTTTGGGGAAATTAACACGCACCAGAATCTTTTGAAGCAATTAAACAGAACTTTAGCTATGTCGAGTCATCGAGCCTCTTGCTTTGGGGAAATTAACACACACCAGAATCTTTTGAAGCGGTTAAACAGAACCTTAGCTATGTCGGGTCCTCAGGCCGCCTGCTTTAGGGAAATTAACACGCACCAGAATCTTTTGAAGCGGTTAAACAGAACCTTAGCTATGTCGGGTCCTCGGACCTCCTACTTTGGGGAAATTAACATGCACCAGAATCTTTTGAAGCAGTTAAACAGAACCTAAGCTATGTCGGGTCCTGGAACCTCTTACTTTGGGGAAATTAACACGCATCAGAATCTTTTGAAACGGTTAAACAGAACCTTAGCTATGTCAGGTTCTCAGACCTCCTGCTTTGGGGAAATTAACGCGTACTAAAATCTTTTGAAGCGATTAAACAGAACCTTAGCTATGTCGGGTCCTCGAACCTCCTGCTTTGGGAAAATTAACGTGTACCAGAATCTTTTGAAGCAGTTAAACAAAACCTTAGCTATGTCAGGTCTTAGAACCTTAGCTATGTCAGTTCCTCGGACCTCCTGCTTTGGGGAAATTAACACGCACCAAAATCGTTTGAAGCGGTTAAACAGAACCTTAGTTATGTCGGGTCCTCGGACCTCCTGTTTTGGGGAAATAATGCGCACCAGAATCTTTTGAAGCGGTTACACAAAACCTTAACTATGTCGGATCCTCGGACCTCTTGCTTTGGAGAAATTAACACGCACTAGAATCTTTTGAAGCAGTTAAACAGAACCTTAGCTATGTCAAGTCCTCGGACCTCCTGCTTTGAGGAAATTAACACGCATCAGAAACTTTTGAAGCGGTTAAACAGAACCTTAGCTATGTCGGGTCCTCGGACCTCCTACTTTAAGAAAATTAACATGCATCAGAATCTTTTGAAGTGGTTAAACAGAATCTTAGCTATGTCGGGTCCTCAGACTTCTTGCTTTGGGAAAATTAACACGCACTAGAATCTTTTGAAATAGTTAAACAGAACCTTAGCTATGTTAGGATCTCGGACCTTCTGCTTTGGGGAAATTAAAGCGCAACAGAATCTTTTGAAGCGGTTAAACTGAACCTTAGTTATGTCGGGTCCTCGAACTTTCTGCTTTGGGGAAATTAACTTGCACCAAAATCTTTTGAAGCGGTTAAACAGAACCTTAGCTATGTCGGGTCATCGGACCTCCTGCTTTGGGGAAATTAACACGCACTAGAATCTTTTGAAGTGGTTAAACAAAACCTTAACTATGTCAGGTCCTCGGACCTCCTGCTTTAGGGAAATTAACACGCACCAGAATCTTTTGAAGTGGTTAAACAGAACCTTAGTTATGTCAAATCCTCGGACCTCCTGCTTTGAGGAAATTAACATGCACCAGAATCTTTTGAAGCGGTTAAACAGAACATTAAATATGTCAGGTCCTCGAACCTCCTACTTTGAGAAAATTAACACGCACCAGAATCTTTTGAAGCGGTTAAACAGAATCTTAGCTATGTCGGGTCCTCGGACTTCCTGTTTTGAGAAAATTAACACGCACCAGAATCTTTTGAAACAGTTAAACAGAACCTTAGCTATGTTAGGTCCTCGGACCTTCTGCTTTGGGGAAATTAACGCGCAACAGAATCTTTTGAAGCGGTTAAACTGAACCTTAGTTATGTCGGGTCCTTGGACCTTCTGCTTTGGGGAAATTAACTTGCACCAAAATCTTTTGAAGCGGTTAAACAGAACCTTAGCTATGTTGGGTCATCGGACCTCCTGCTTTGGGGAAATTAACACGCACTAGAATCTTTTGAAGTGGTTAAACAAAACCTTAACTATGTCAGGTCCTCGGACCTCCTGCTTTAGGGAAATTAACACGCACCAGAATCTTTTGAAATGGTTAAACAGAACCTTAGTTATGTCAAATCCTCGGACCTCCTGCTTTGAGGAAATTAACATGCACCAGAATCTTTTGAAGCAGTTAAACAGAATATTAAATATGTCAGGTCCTCAGACCTCCTACTTTGAGAAAATTAACACGCACCAGAATCTTTTGAAGCGGTCAAACAGAATCTTAGCTATGTCGGGTCCTCAGACTTCCTATTTTGGAAAAATTAACATGCACCGGAATATTTTGAAGCGGTTAAACAGAACCTTAGCTATGTCGTGTCCTCGGACCTCCTACTTTGGGGAAATTAACGAGCACAAGAATCTTTTGAAGCAGTTAAGCAGAACCTTAACTATGTTGGGTCCTCGGACCTTCTACCAGAATCTTTTGAAACAGTTAAATAGAACCTTAGCTATATCGGGTCCTCAGACCTCCTACTTTGGGGAAATTAACGCACACCAAAATCTTTTGAAGCGGTTAAACTAAACCTTAGCTATATCGGATCCTCGGACCTCCTGTTTTGGGGAAATTAACGCGTACCAAAATCTTTTGAAGCGGTTAAACAGAACCTTAACTATGTCAGGTCCCCGGACCTCCTGCTTTGGGGAAATTAACACGTACCAGAATCTTTTGAAGTGGTTAAACAGAATCTTAGCTATGTCAGGTTCTTGGACCTCCTGCTTTGGGGAAATTAACACGCACTAGAATCTTTTGAAGCGGTTAAATAGAACCTTAGTTATGTCGGGTCCTCGGACCTCCTGTTTTGGGGAAATTAACACGCACCAGAATCAGACCTCCTGCTTTGGGGAAATTAACGCACACCAAAATCTTTTGAAACGGTTAAACTGAACCTTAGCTATATCGGGTCCTCGGATCTCTTGCTTTGGGGAAATTAATGGGTACCAAAATCTTTTGAAGCGGTTAAATAGAACCCTAGCTATGTCGGGTCCTTGAACCTCCTGCTTTGGGGAAATTAACACGCACCAAAATCTTTTGAAGCAGTTAAACAGAACCTTAGCTATGTTGGGTCCTCGGACCTCCTGCTTTGGGGAAATTAACACGCACCAGAATCTTTTGAAGCAGTTAAACAGAACCTTAGCTATGTCGGGTCCTCGGACCTCCTACTTTGGGGAAATTAACATGCACCAGAATCTTTTGAAGCGGTTAAACAGAACCTAAGCTATGTCGGGTCCTGGAACCTCTTACTTTGGGAAATTAACACGCATCAGAATCTTTTGAAACGGTTAAACAGAACCTTAGCTATGTCAGGTTCTCAGACCTCCTGCTTTGGGGAAATTAACGCGTACTAAAATCTTTTGAAGCGATTAAACAGAACCTTAGCTATGTCGGGTCCTCGGACCTCCTGCTTTGGGAAAATTAACGTGTACCAGAATCTTTTGAAGCAGTTAAACAAAACCTTAGCTATGTCAGGTCTTAGAACCTTAGCTATGTCAGTTCCTCGGACCTCCTGCTTTGGGGAAATTAACACGCACCAAAATCGTTTGAAGCGGTTAAACAGAACCTTAGTTATGTCGGGTCTTCGGACCTCCTGTTTTGGGGAAATAATGCGCACCAGAATCTTTTGAAGCGGTTACACAAAACCTTAACTATGTCGGGTCCTCGGACCTCTTGCTTTGGAGAAATTAACACGCACTAGAATCTTTTGAAGCAGTTAAACAGAACCTTAGCTATGTCAAGTCCTCGGACCTCCTGCTTTGAGGAAATTAACACGCATCAGAAACTTTTGAAGCGGTTAAACAGAACCTTAGCTATGTCGGGTCCTCGGACCTCCTGCTTTAAGAAAATTAACATGCATCAGAATCTTTTGAAGTGGTTAAACAGAATCTTAGCTATGTCGGGTCCTCAAACTTCTTGCTTTGGGAAAATTAACACGCACCAGAATCTTTTGAAATAGTTAAATAGAACCTTAGCTATGTTAGGATCTCGGACCTTCTGCTTTGGGGAAATTAAAGCGCAACAGAATCTTTTGAAGCGGTTAAACTGAACCTTAGTTATGTCGGGTCCTCGAACTTTCTGCTTTGGGGAAATTAACTTGCACCAAAATCTTTTGAAGCGGTTAAACAGAACCTTAGCTATGTCGGGTCATCGGACCTCCTGCTTTGGGGAAATTAACACGCACTAGAATCTTTTGAAGTGGTTAAACAAAACCTTAACTATGTCAGGTCCTCGGACCTCCTGCTTTAGGGAAATTAACACGCACCAGAATCTTTTGAAGTGGTTAAACAGAACCTTAGTTATGTCAAGTCCTCGGACCTCCTGCTTTGAGGAAATTAACATGCACCAGAATCTTTTGAAGCGGTTAAACAGAACATTAAATATGTCAGGTCCTCGAACCTCCTACTTTGAGAAAATTAACACGCACCAGAATCTTTTGAAGCGGTTAAACAGAATCTTAGCTATGTCGGGTCCTCGGACTTCCTGTTTTGGGAAAATTAACATGCACCAGAATCTTTTGAAACAGTTAAACAGAACCTTAGCTATGTTAGGTCCTCGGACCTTCTGCTTTGGGGAAATTAACGCGCAACAGAATCTTTTGAAGCGGTTAAACTGAACCTTAGTTATGTCGGGTCCTTGGACCTTCTGCTTTGGGGAAATTAACTTGCACCAAAATCTTTTGAAGCGGTTAAACAGAACCTTAGCTATGTTGGGTCATCGGACCTCCTGCTTTGGGGAAATTAACACGCACTAGAATCTTTTGAAGTGGTTAAACAAAACCTTAACTATGTCAGGTCCTCGGACCTCCTGCTTTAGGGAAATTAACACGCACCAGAATCTTTTGAAATGGTTAAACAGAACCTTAGTTATGTCAAATCCTCGGACCTCCTGCTTTGAGGAAATTAACATGCACCAGAATCTTTTGAAGCAGTTAAACAGAATATTAAATATGTCAGGTCCTCAGACCTCCTACTTTGAGAAAATTAACACGCACCAGAATCTTTTGAAGCGGTCAAACAGAATCTTAGCTATGTCGGGTCCTCAGACTTCCTATTTTGGAAAAATTAACATGCACCGGAATATTTTGAAGCGGTTAAACAGAACCTTAGCTATGTCGTGTCCTCGGACCTCCTACTTTGGGGAAATTAACGAGCACAAGAATCTTTTGAAGCAGTTAAGCAGAACCTTAACTATGTTGGGTCCTCGGACCTTCTACCAGAATCTTTTGAAACAGTTAAATAGAACCTTAGCTATATCGGGTCCTCAGACCTCCTACTTTGGGGAAATTAACGCACACCAAAATCTTTTGAAGCGGTTAAACTAAACCTTAGCTATATCGGATCCTCGGACCTCCTGTTTTGGGGAAATTAACGCGTACCAAAATCTTTTGAAGCGGTTAAACAGAACCTTAACTATGTCAGGTCCCCGGACCTCCTGCTTTGGGGAAATTAACACGTACCAGAATCTTTTGAAGTGGTTAAACAGAATCTTAGCTATGTCAGGTTCTTGGACCTCCTGCTTTGGGGAAATTAACACGCACTAGAATCTTTTGAAGCGGTTAAATAGAACCTTAGTTATGTCGGGTCCTCGGACCTCCTGTTTTGGGGAAATTAACACGCACCAGAATCAGACCTCCTGCTTTGGGGAAATTAACGCACACCAAAATCTTTTGAAGCGGTTAAACTGAACCTTAGCTATATCGGGTCCTCGGATCTCCTGCTTTGGGGAAATTAATGGGTACCAAAATCTTTTGAAGCGGTTAAATAGAACCTTAGCTATGTCGGGTCCTTGAACCTCCTGCTTTGGGGAAATTAACACGCACCAAAATCTTTTGAAGCAGTTAAACAGAACCTTAGCTATGTGGGGTCCTCGGACCTCCTGCTTTGGGGAAATTAACACGCACCAGAATCTTTTGAAGCGGTTAAACAGAACCTTAGCTATGTCGGGTCCTCGGACCTCCTGCTTTGGGGAAATTAACACGCACCAGAATCTTTTGAAGCGATTAAATAGAACCTTAGCTATGTTGGGTCCTCGGACCTCTTACTTTGGGGAAATTAACATGCACCAGAATCTTTTGAAGTGGTTAAACAGAACCTAAACTATGTTGGGTCCTCGGACCTCCTGCTTTGGGGAAATTAACACGCACTAGAATCTTTTGAAGTGATTAAACAGAACCTTAGCTATGTCGGGTCCTCGGACCTCCTGCTTTGGGAAAATTAACGCACACTAACAACTTTCTAAATGACTAAGTGCTAGACAAAACCAAGGTCTTGCATGGTCCTCAGACTCAAACCTATGGGGAAACTGGTTACTTCAAAGAAGAATCTAAGTGCTAGACAGAACTAAGGTCTTGCATGGTCCTCAGATTCAAACCTATGGGGAAACTGGTTATTTCAAAGAAGAACCTAAGTACTAGACAGAATCAAGGTCTTACATGATCCTCGGACTCAAACCTATGAGAAAACTAGTTACTTCAAAGAAGAATCTAAGTGCTAGACAGAACCAAGGTCTTGCATGGTCCTCGGACTCAAACCTATGGGAAAACTAGTTACTTCAAAGAAGAATCTAAGTGCTAGACAGAATGAAGGTATTGCATGGTTCTCGGGCCTCTTGCTTTGTAGAAACTGACACACACTGACAACTTTCTAAATGTTTAAACTAAATTCAGTCATGCCTCGATGCTCGGACCAGACACTTAAGGGAAGCTAACGCTATAAACATCATCGTAAATGTTGAAAAGAACCTTAGTACCCGGTGACCACCTCGGACTATTCACTTTAAATTACACGTCCTTTGGTGGTTGCGCTATTCGCAATTTAAAGCACGCTGTAATTTCCCTGATTAGTCCTATATAGTTAACTTATTTAAAGTTGGCGGTGGTGTGCCCGTTAGTTTTGATAAATTTAGGGTGGCAACTCTTTACCATCAATGACATCAATTCTAAGAACTATTTGAAAGAAAAGATACTAACACACTCATTCATAAAACAATTATTGCAGAAAAGGAAAGGTAGGCAAAATGAAATAAAGTTATCTTTTTATTAGATAAAGAAAAAGTAACAGTGCACATAAAAGGGCTTAGACAAGCCTGTTTCAAAAGCTAACTAAAAAAAAAAAAAAAAAAGTCTATGGGAACAATAAATCCACAATCTTGTTCTAACAGTAATTGAGCAAGTATGAACGGTATTGGCGATGGGAGAGAAGAAGAAGCAGAGACGCCAAATCCACAATTTTGCTCTAGTAGCAATCGAGCAAGTATGGACGGTACCGGCGATGGGAGAGAAGAATAAGCAAAGACACCAGATCCAAAATCTTGCTCCAGCAGCAATCGAGCAAGTATAGATGGTACCGGCGATGAGAAATCCAAATATGCACATGCGTGACACACGACACCGGATGAAATCCAAATTTTGTCGCACCAAAAATCTGATGCGACCTACGCTTGCTTTGGATTTTAGCTGAAGGAAGAGCGACCTTTTTTTTGTCTAGTCGAAGGGGAGAAATATTTTTGGCCTCTGCTTCCCTTGCCTTAACTGTGTCATTCTGAATCTTGGTGACACCCATGGCTTCTGAAGAGGGCTTGATCCCTTCACCCTCACCCTTATCCTTGACCATTTCACTCCCTAAATCCCAATCACCACCTTGGTAGGGCCCTTGTGAATATTTGAAGAGTTAAGAGCCTGAAACTCCCGCAGGACTCAAGGATCTGCGAATGAAGAAGAACGACCCCCTCCCATGTGCCTTATATCGAAGGCAAGCCTAGTGGTAATCAATTTGTCTAAATCTCCAAGAAAGAACTACAAGCGAGATAAATCTCGCTCAATTTCCAAAGCAATCTTCAGCCGTTGGATTTACATCACCTCATAAGAAGACCTTAATAAAAGCGCACCTCGTGTACCGAAACGGCAGGAACGTGACTTGGATAAACTAAAAGAATGTCTCACAACTAGGCGTAGTGCAAAACGGGCGCAAGAGGACAATCATCATATTGAGATCCTCCTTTCCTCCTATGGGGAAGAAAAGAAGAATCTCGAGGGGCTATTGTGGGAGGTAAAAGACCGGGAAGCCCATGTCAGTATCTACATTGGGCCAAGGACCCAGTCTAAGGAAGAACCCCTCCTCGGCCATGGATGTAGCCGAGGACAAAGGGAGCAGCCTATTACTGAGAATGACACTCCGGGTCATTCCATAGAATAGGATAAGTACTAAGATAGAAAAGGACAATGGGAAGAATTGAAATATCTAAGGGAAAGTTACCATTATTGCCTTCAGGGCCCCGTACCTGACAGAGCCATGCTTTTCTGCCTTTACAACCACTCCCAATAACTTTAGGGATGGGCGGATGAGACAAGTAGTAGTGCTATGAATTTAAAAATCGGTGGGAGGGAAAGGGGAGATAAATAGGATGGAATGGGAGGCAACGGGGGGGACTCTGAAACCCCTATCACTCACCATGCACAAGAAAAAGCTCCTCAGATTGTGCCAAGGACCAATTTTCTTTGATAAACTCAGTCCATCTTTGCTTGACTGTCATGAACACCATATTAACTGTTATCCATGTATTGAGGCCTAGCTCTTCGACCCACTCTCTACAAATTTATTGTACTGGATTCATTGGTCCAAGATCCCATACATGTTGGGCTGAAAAACGTGACTCTGTAGACTCCAATTGCAAAATTAATTTAAAAAAAGAAGAAGAAAGGAAAAACCCCACAATTGTTAATACAGTAAACTAAATTCCATGATCGTTTCTCAAAAAAAAAAAAAAACTAAATACCATGACCATAAAAGGACACTCCCTGTTTAAAGGATTTTGGACTTTAATGGCGTTGTAAAGCAATCTTACTCATAACCTGGTCATTGCAATTTAAAAAAGCAAAAGAAAGAGAAAAAAATAAAAGTAATTCCCACAATTGTTTACCTAGTAAAGTAAATATAACAAAAAATCCCTAGAACTTGTTATTGATCGAACTGTACTGAAGACAAAGTGACAAACCCACGTGTATAAATCACAAATTAAACAAATCCTAACTTGGTGTGGAAGTAACCTTTGACATGGTCATGAATTAATTTGGATAAATCTTCTCATGAGTGGTTATCATTCTGGCAGAAATATAACTCCATGTAACTTGCATTTAGATAAAGGAAAAATAACTTGTGATTGTGGGAACGATTGTGGGAGAGTGGTAGTTTTATCCAAAATTTTAGCATATTTTACTTGAGTTTTTAAATTGAAGTTATCTAAAACTTGTACTGTTTATAAACTTTGAATTCGAAAAAAAAAAAAGAAGAAAGAAAAAAAAAAAGTGGCCGGATAGTTTTTTTTTATAAAACGTAGGATAGGTTTTTTTTTTTTTTTTTTTTTTTTTTTTTTTTTTTTTTTTTTTTCAAAATAGGAATGTGGTAGATAATTTTTTTGATATAGAGTGGCTTTTTTCATTAGGTTTTTTGTTTTTAATTTTTATCAATTTAAGATTTAGAGATAAAGATAAGTTTATTAAATTAAGGGTATTTCATTAGTTCTGTTTTTTTTTTTTAAATTGAGCGTGAGGTTTTTTTTAGAATAAAATCTTAGAAACGTGTTAGAATAAGTGGGTTAGTGGGAATGTTCCTATTTTGTAGGCAATGTTTTTTCAAATTTATCTAAAATTTAGGACTTTGAAATTGGTAATTTTACATGTCTAACCCTACTATTTAAGCTTTACAAGCTAATAAATTTGAGGGTATTTTCAGCATCAAAATTGAGGAATCCAAATAGGGAAGCCCCTTAAATAATACTATAGATGTCTAACTCTATTATTTAAACTTTATAAACATGTGCATTTGAAGGTAATTTGAGCATTTAAAAGTAGGAATCCATACTAGAAAAACCCTTAAATAGTAATATAGATAACACCGAAATGCTTGTCTTTTTGTAAGCTTCATGAGAACTTGCTACATAAGTTTTGAAGCTTTCACAAATTTTCACATCATTTTTTTTCTTACTAAGGGTCTGTTTGGATAGAACTTATTTTGCTGAAACTGAAAACTTAAAACTTAAAACACTGCAACGAAATAATTTTTAAATGTGTGAATAGTGCTGTGGGACCCATTTTTAATGAAAAAGTTGATAAAAAGTGAAGTTTGTGGGATCCGTGAACAGTGCACAAGTGCACTGTTCACAGAGGACCGGGTCAACAATTGCTGCTGGGGAGAATAAAAAAAAAAAAAAAAAAAAAAACATGAAACGTGAAACGCAGGACGCGCAACGCTCTATACAAACACACACTAAAATTGAAGCGTTTGACTTTTTGTGAATTTCATGAGAGCTTGCCACATAAGCTTTCAAGCTCTTACAATTTTCCACATCATTTTTTATTTTATTTTAATAATTTTTTTAAATCTTATTTTTTAGCTCTCTTAAGAATTGACAAAAATATAAAAATGATCATTTTAAACATTTAAGTTATGGGGAGAATGTTTTCTCTCAAGCTTCTAAATGGATGGTTGGTTCGAATTGTTCCTTAAATTTGTGGTATGATAGGTGGCTTGCCGTGGGAAGCATTAGAAGTCTTATTGTTGGGCCTCTCCCGAGGAAACTATGTTACTTTGAGATGTTAGAAATGGGGGAATTGGGACCTCTCGGCTTGCTTTTTCTGTGTTCCCTCGTAGTTTTTTTTAATTATTGATTAAAGTTCCATGTTCCTTTATGCTCTAGTTGTGATGACATAATTGTTTGGGCCTCTTCTTCCAAAGGCTCGTTTGAGTCAAAGAATGCTTATCCCCTCGCTAATGGTACTTCTAACTATAACCCTTCATTATCCAGGAAGTCGATTTGGAAGCTTGACACCTTACCAAAAATTCAATCTTTCCTATGGAAATGCTTTTTACATAGGATTCCCACTAAGGATATTATAGAGATTAGAGGTTTCACGGGAGATGTTAAGTGCCAAATTTTTTATGGTGACCGAGAATCTATGATTCATGTGCTTAGAGATTGCCCCTATGCTAAGTGGTTTCGGGATAACAGCCAAGCTTGCACCCTTACACATGATATTTATTCTATGGATATTTGTGCTTGGCTAGAGAAAAATTATGGCATTAATACTTCTTGCAATGATCTAATTCCTTGGAATATGTTCTTCTCCTTTGCTATTTGGAGCCTCTAGCTTCATAAAAACAAAGTGGTGTTCAAGAATTCCCCTCCCAGCCATAACCTGAACAGAGAAGCTCTAATTGCTGCCAGGGTTGGCAAATGGGTGGATTGGATCATAAATGGATTAGGTATGTAATTACCCATTTATCAATTTATAGCCAGTTTTTATATAAACTAATTACCCATTACCCCGCCAACTCATTTAATTAGTAACCCACCTATTTAACCTAACATGACCCAAATACCTTTAAAATTAGTTGAATACCCTATTGACTTCCAAAATGATCAAAATACCCTTAAGTACGCAAAATGACCCAAATACCCCTACACTTCCAAAATTACCAATATACCATTAGACATCCAAAATTACCAAAATACCCCTAGAATGTCCAAAATTACACAAAAGACACTAAAAAGCCAAAAATTCCCAAGACAATAACATTTGATTAGCGACAAATATCTTTTTTTTTTTTTTCCCCCTTTTTCTTTTCTAATGGGCAAATCAATAAGGTAATTTTTTTATCTCTATTTTTTATATAAGACAATATAATATTTCTTGATAAGACAGTATCATGCTCAAAACATTAATATCTTCACTCCAAGGAAAATGATGTAATAACATTAACGCAAACAGTGCAGGATAAAACTCTATTTGTTGCATCCAAGGGAGCAATATAAAAATCATCTAGTGTTTAAAATATAAGAAAAACTAGCAGACCATTGAAACAAGATGAATGAGCAACACTATCAAAATGAAGGGGGAAGAAATATAACAAGTAATTATAAACATGAACCATCAGAATGAGATCAATTAGAAACTTTTGCTCCTGTATATACATAGCTTTGCACCAAAGGAATAACACACATACGAATATACCCAAGAGAGAGAATCGAAAATAAGTAAAGGTCTAAAGGACTACAAGAACATATCTCTGGTTGATTATAAGCAGCTGAATACTCAAAAATAAGATATAAATCATTACTAAAAAGAGCACAATTCTGACAGAACTATATCAAAAATAAGATACAAATATACATCTGATTCATAACAATATTGAGAAGAAAAAAACAATGAATATAAAACCCCTCTCCATCCTATTGAGCAGAACTATATTAAAAATTCCACTTGTAAATAAGAAAATCTAAAGGATTAAATATCCTCTACAATTGGTAATGAAGAGAGCACAATTCAGTTCATATCTCCAATAGTCACCAATTTGTTGCATTTAAAGAGTCCACTGCACTAATCTGAATAGGGAGAAGAAAGGAGGTGAGCTAACAGCTGAACAAGAGACTAAAGTTGTTTTTTCACATTCCTGCGCAAAAATGCACTAACAACTAAACAACATATCTATATGAATTTTAAAACCTTTACTTTGCTAAAACAGAGTTGTTCACTAGACTTTTCTATTTCCAACTTAGCTCAACAATGAAACAAACTAATTGAACATATAAAAAAATCATAATAACAACTTATGAGAAGGGCACCACTAAAATCTTTGATAAATGGCTTTTGACATCCTCAATCAACCAAAAAACGACCCTAATGAATCTACAACTCATTGTAGCAAGTAAATTCACCAAAACATTGCTCTGCTAGCTATTTGAACGTGAGTTAAAGGACTAAAGTATAATTTTTTAGCATCTCATTTATTAACAATGTAAGCGCTTAAACTTTGCAACTCAACAGTGAACAAATTCTCAAGTCACTAAAGCTTGAAACTGAAATTCAGTAACAAAAGAAATTCATTTTGGAACTTATGCAGCATAAAGTTTCTACTTACGTCCAATTGTTCTAATATCTTCATAAGTTGGCTATATGGCTGAAAAAAGCCATCAACTCCCTGCACCACAAAGGCACAATTTTAGATCCTGCACCACTAATCCCTACTGATATGATTCCTACCTTATAAGCTTCCACTACATGAAGATATAATGAGAATTTTAAATATATTCATCATGTGGTCCAACATTCTCTTTAAAAGTTAGTGCACATATAAATCATTACTAAGAATTGAAAAAATACAGCTCAAAAACAAACTATTAGTCATTGTAAGTATTTCCCCCAACTAATGACATTATTTTTAACTTACCACCCAATTTAACAGTTATGGGGTTCACCTTGAGTTAAGGACACTTTCATACTGAAGAGCACCAAAGCTTCATTATCATCTCCTAATCTATCCTTGTTAAATTTCTTAGGCTATGAACAACTACTTCTAAAGTCACTTGATTGCCACAGATTATAAAAACAGGATTATGGATCAAATACCATTAATATATATTGATTAATATCACTAGTGAACTGTTGGAAAAACTGGTTTTACATCTCATACAAATCCCACAGCAGAAGCAACACAAGGATCTATTTTATTCATGAGAGATAACATGTAACATTGAATTCTAGAACAAAGAAGAGAAAACGTACCTTGGTACAATAAAATTCAAAAATAAGACTTGAGAATACCTTCAATATTCATCCCAATTCCACATGGTACCCAAGATGAGTGGTCTCTCAATCAGTTCTTACATACATTAATTTTCCTTTGGAAAAGTGTATTCCACAAAAACTTGTAGAGAAAAATTGTTTTCTCTTCTTTTAATCATATATACGTTTTAATTGTCTTAACAGTTACTTTATTTAATAACTCTTATTAAATACTAGCCTCATCACACGGATCCAGATCCACTCCATTTCTATTTGAAATGGGGAGTGTCCAGTTAAGGATTAGGATTTGCCTAAAAACAGTCCAAAGGCCTAGAGCATTCCACCTCATTTAAAAGCTTTAACCTAACCAAATGGCAAACTCAAAATTTGTAACCAGAGTTAACTCTCGTCCAAAACCCAAAAAAGCTACCCCAGGATCCCAGCAAGGTAGCAACCATATCTTCAAGTTCAGATCCTTTCAATCTCAACCCCGAGTGCCCATCAGCAACCAGCAACCGAAGTGATCAAACACTGATTTGGCTTGCTCTAAATTTTCAGTTTGATTATTCTTTTTCATTGATAGAATAACCACTACTTTTAATTCCATTTTTTGACAAAAGAAAAAAAGGGCCCAATTATAGTTACTAGAATCTGAAAATATTGTTGGAAATGGAATGAACAAGACCATGATTTACACTTCATGTGGAGAAATAATTGCATGGTCCTACTTTATAGGCAAAAAAAAAAAAAAATTGTCTTTATTTTAAGAATCTAATTTATAAATGGATAAAGTAATTTGAAAATTAGGGTCCGTTTGTTTTTACTTCAAACGGAATTCAGAAATCATTTTCCAGAAAATAGCATGTTTGGTAGGTCCGATAAATTGGGTCAAACTGAAAATATTTTCAGTTTGACCATAAAATAAGGCTTATGAGGTGGAAAATGAATTCAATTCTCATTTTCACTTCAAAATATTTCCCGAGAGAGAGAGAGAGAGAGAGAGAGAGAGAGAGAGAGAGAGAGAGAGAGAGAGAGAGAGAGAGAGAGAGAGAGAGAGAGAAGAGACTTCGCAGGCGACCATAGACTGAGCTCCAGTTCGACGATCGCACTACGTCGATCGTCAATTGTAACACCACGCCGCTCGTCGATCGTCAATCGCAACACCACGCCGCTCGTCGATCGTAGCACCGTGTTGCTCGATCTTGCCTCCGCTCGATCTCGCCTCCACCGCGCTATCTCACCTTCTCCTCCGCCGCATGATCTCAATTTGACCGGATTTGATGAATTTTTTTGCTGGGTTTTGTTTCTTTTGTGAATAAGTGTGGAATTGATTCATTATCCACATGTTTACAGTTGAGGAAGTGTATGGAAAATTGGGTGGCTTGGCTATGTAAAATATTTTCTGTAAAAATGTTTGAACGAACCAAACACCGGAATTGATTTTCTGTAAAACGAATTTTGAGGCAGCCAAACAGATTGACTACATTTTTCTTTCTTGAAAATAGCATTTTTGGAAAATATTTTACGGGAACCAAACACAACCTTAATAGGAGAAATACCTTACTTTTTAGGCAATGTTTTAGTGGGAGTTAGCGTTATATTTTTACCGAATTGTCATTTACTTTTATCTCTACATAAATATAGGGGTATAAAGGCATTTTTGAACCAAAAAAATGAGGATTCTAAACAGGAGAAACCCCTTAAATAATAGTATAGAAAAACTAATTATCTAATTGGGTTAGCCTTTTGGGCCAACCCAATTGGGATTAAGTGTGTGGTTTGGAATGGGACCAAAGGGACTAATAAGACTCTAACTCCAATGGGCTTCAGACTTATCTGTCAACTTTTGACAAGCTCAAAATTACCATTAATTATATAACAAGTACCACTATGGAAATATAATTGCACTCTAGGCCTTATTAATAAATTATTTCTTAAAACTCTAATATGATATCATTTGACCCCTTCATGAAATATTCATAGTGAATAAAGTCATAATAAACTGTCACTTTTTGAATAACTACTTTATTCCTTGAGTACCTAGTTTAATCTTTTTATTTATATTTCTTAAATCTAATTCCAATAAATATAAATTTTAGTAACTCTTTACTAAAGTGGCTAGCCCTACATAATCAGTTTCCTTTAAACTTATCTTAAGGGGATATTTCATGTCTCTATAGAAAGAGATTATGGATTCCATCTTGAGAACATGTGTTCCCTTAACACTATGTGTGGTTATCCAACATATTGAGATTTTGACCGTTAAACTAGATCCCACTCCTGATATATCAAAGTAACTTACATTTCATGATTAGGTTCACTATTCTCTCAGGATTGAAAGTCTATAAAATTAGAAGTCATGAGATTAATTATTCAAGTGACAATTGTTAATTGCATAATTAATCTCATAGCGGTCCAATTCAATATGTCTTACACACTTAAGACATATCAATACATCAACTAGAAGTCTCCACTTCCATGATCAAGACAAACCATCTTAGTTGATGCATTATAGTCTTCGCAGAAGAAACACCCAATTTTATCATCGACTACGAACTATATTTTGCGTTTACAAGGAACATGTGATTTATATCTTCTATAACTAAATTACATACAATGCATTTCAAGGACTATAATAATATCCAATTAGTTCATTTACAAATAGTCTTATATAATTAAAAAAATTTAATTATTTATAACATGCTAATAAATTGGATTTTAGGGCACAAACCCTAACATGAACAAATTCACAAGCTCCTATAACATATCTTTCAACCAAATCCAAATGCAGTACAAGAATAAGAAAACCAAGATATAAATTAAAAACAAAATAGTCCAAGAAAAAAAAAATACTTGGCATTTAATTAGAGCTAATTGAGCTGCGATTATTAAAATTACCTAAACCTCATCACTATATGTAATGTGTCCAGAAATGCATAGGTGTTCAAAATCCTCCACAAGGTGCTCCTCATCATGATTAGGTATTACTAGAAAAGTAACAAACTAGTAGTAAATATAAAAAGGGAGAATGCATAATTTAATAAAAATTACAAGTTGATGAAAAAGAGATTTACCTTGCCCATAAAACAACCAGCTACGGGAACATAACAAAGCCTCTGCATTTTGTGGTAATAGACAACTGTAGTACTTATCAAGAACTCGACCACCAATGCTAAACATAGACTCTGAGGCAACAATAGCGATAGGAATACTCATAATGTCACAGACCATTAGTGAAAGTTCTGGAAAGCGACTACAATTTGATTCCCAATATCGAAGAATATCCAAGTCCATATGAGTGTTATAGTCGAACCAAGTCTATTCCAAGTACACATCTAATTGTGACTTACTATCAATTGAACAAAAAATTTGACTCTCAAATCTATCAAAACTAGCTATATTAGCATCTCTCACCTTCTCATTAGCGCCACTACTAGATGTATTTTCAGCCATATTGTGTGCTTCATAATTAGTGGTGCGTAAATATTCATTGAAAAGGGAATATAACTTGTCACAAAGATCCATCACCATTTTTGTCCCATCAGTGCCATAAAGTTGTCTAGAATTGAACTTCACAAATTGCAACTTATACTAGGGATCTAAAATTACAGCAAATGATAGCACAATGCTGTAACAATCCCAATATTTATCAAAATTTTCTTTCATGATTTTTGCCATGTCACTCATTACTATATCATCATCTTCCATCTATTCTAAAATATGAAAATGAATTTTCCATATACCATGGTATAAGTTGGTACTAGGGTATTGAGTGTTTGAAAAGAGAATGGTGATGTCATAAAATGGCTTCAAAAACTTTGTTATCTTCCAGGTCTTATCCCATTCATCATCTAAGGGACAAGTGCGAAAGCTTCCATCAACAATACTCAAATTGTGAAATGCTTCCCAAAATGTAAGAGCAGTCTCAATCATTAAATATGTCGAGTTCCATCTTGTTGGCAAATCTTGTCGCACTTTCTTACTAGTTAGATTAGGGACTTTTTGAAGACATTTGACAAATCTTAACTTCCTCATATCATTGCCTTTCACATATTTAACACTTTCACGTATGTTGTGCATAGCTTGCTCTATAATTTTCAAACCTTCTTGCACAATAAGGTTTAAAATATGAGCACCACAACAAACATGAAAGAACTCACCACTACAAGGCAAAGATGATCTAAAAGAAGAGTTTTTTTTCAAACTATTCACCAATGTATCATTGTAAGAAGTATTGTCTAAAGTGATTGTAAATATTTTTTTTTCTCAATGCCCTATTCTTTTAGAATGTTAAACAATCTCTCTGCCAAAATCTTACCACTACGAGGATGTGGCGTATGAGAAAAACATAAAACCCTCATCTGCAACTCCCAATTTGCATCAATTTATGTGCAGTGATAACCATGTACTCATTCGTTGTGGAAGATTTCCACAAATCTGATGTTAAGCAAATCCTGCTCGGGACTAACTCTAAAGCACGTCTGAGATTTTCATTTTTTCTCTTATAAATTTTCAAAACATTTGACTTTGCTGTATTCTTAGATATTGGCTTAACATCAGGATTTAGAAGGATATGAATCTCTCTATTAATCTCATGCTTTGCAAATGAAAATGAATAATTATGCTTAATAATTGCCATTGCAATCTTTTCACGATTCATATCTTGATCAATGGGAGGATGATAAGCCCACTATCATTTTCTTGATGACATCTCTTAGCATGACGACGTAAGTTACTAGTTCCATTCTCCTTATTTGTCATTAAAATATTAGTACATTTTCCACACTTAACTTTTCGATGGCCATCTTCATATAAAGGTAATATTTCAAAATCATTCCACACTTCAAAAGTCCTACCCCTACTTCTTTTGCTAGCACTTGAATTTGTTTGTTCAAATTCATCCATCCCCTCAGTTACAGACATGGTTCCCCTTAAAAGATAAGACAATCAAAATGACAATTTCTACAAATATATATTTCAAATCAACCAAAATCACAAAAGGCAAAAATATAGGTGACAATTTAAATAGAACCCAAAAAGTAAAAGAGGATAGATGAAAATCATCAAACACCCAGAAAAGAAAAAGACATACAAAAACCTATAAACAAGAGTTATATAGCAACAAAGAGTGAAAGAGCAATTTATGAAAGAGATTTACTTGAAATAAAAGGGCAATAGACAGTTTTTGTTTCCAAGAATCTACAAACTCATCACCAAGCCTGACTTAGTTGCCTTTCCCTTCATCTACACAAGAAATTACAACAAAATCAAAATATTTTTTTTGGTCTCCAAAAACCCCAAACCCAAAATTCTCAAAAACTTTAATTTAGAACTCAACCTAAGAATTGAGTGACTTACCTGAGGAATCTAATGTGAAGATTGGAGACCTAGTTCATGTTGCACTCTAATAAAAGGCCTTTGACAAGTTTCCGAGAGGGAAAGTGAGCTAGAGTGATGAATAGACATAACCTTCAACGATGCCTCTCACTTCTACACCACCATTGAAGCCCAACCTCAAATCTACTCTTCAAGTACCTTCCATCTCTCTCTAGATTTTCTTTAATTTGAAGTTCTAACCTGTTTGGTTACTAAGAAAATCTAAGGGAAAGAATGTATTTTAATGTTAAGGAGAGTGAGACTAAGAGCTTGTCGAATTTTTTGGTTTAGGTATCTAGAATTTATGTTGTTTATTTAAAAGTTTTAGATTTTAGATGGGTTTAGTGGGTATTAGTGGGTTTATCCATTTAGACCCATCTAATTAAATAACCTAATGGGTCTTTACCCATTTAACCCAAATATTCAAATGGGTTGAGTTAAGACTTATCTAAATGAGGTAGGTTATAGGTGGGTTCATGGATATGAATGAAAATTGCCACCCCTAGCTGCCAACGATTTTTTGTACTGTGCTTCCTGGTTTGTGTTGATCAAAAGGAAGCACCCTTTTCATGTTAGGTGGAATAAGCTTGAGCTTGGTTGGATGAAGCTTAACACATATGGCTCTTCTTTAGGCAATTTGGAAATAGCTAATGGAAGGGGTTTAATTTGTGACCATAGTCGGAGATAGGTTAAAGGGTTCAACTGATCTATAAAGGTAGCATCTAGTTTTGATGCCGAACTTTGGGCTCTTAGGGTTGGTTTGATGCTTTGTACTAGTTTAAACCTTTTGGCAATGAAGATAGAGCTGCTTGATGCTAAAGTTGTGCTTGCCTAGGTTACTAAAGAATTTAATAGTAATTTACATCATGTTTCTCTTATCATGGATTATAGGACCCTCATCAATGAAATTCCTCAAGTAAGAATGGAGCTCTGTTTTCATGAATCAAACAAATGTGCGAACGCATTGGCTAGAGATTCAAGCCAATATTTTATGCTTTCTAATAGTCTGCCTGTGGACTTATGTATGCTATTATTTTATGACAATTATGGTTTGTATTATGAGAAGTTGTGACCTTTGTATGCTGACTTTGCTTAGTTCTATTAATGCATTTTGGTTTCTACCAAAAAAAAGAAAGAAAGTAATTAAGTGTAGCAATTGTGAATAAGTGTAGCAACTGTGATTAAGCGTAGCAACTTGTTGTATGAAAAGGCATGGGTTACATTCTAGTAACTTTTTTTTTTTTGGTTTTTTCAATAAATTCATCTTATTTAAGGAAATTTTAGCAAATCAAACTCACCAAATTGAAAATCATCAGAAGATCTTTCCAATAACATCTCGTTTGGGCCAATTTGAGGTCGTTTGATTATTATTTAATAAAATTGAGCTATAATTAAACTTTAATGATATGTTGCCAAAATTGATCGACAAACACCTTTTTTTTTTTTTTTTTTTTAAAAATTTTTTTAATGATATCTTGCTCATTTCAAGTCCAATATGGGCTCGTGAACTGTCAAACTAAAGAAAATTAAATTAACTACGACATGGGCTAGAATTTATCTTGATAAAATAGTTAGATCTTTTTTTGGTTAAAATATGGGTCATGGGTTGGCCACGATCAAACTTTTAAAAAATTATTGAAAATATTAATCTTGACATAAAAACATGAAATTTAGCACTTGAGAATTTTTTTTACTTAGTTTGACTACATATCAACTTAGTCAAAAATTGGTCAACAATGGTATTTTGGTTGTCATGACTTTGAACATGGAAAACATGGTAATCTACCATCCAACTGAGATAAATTCCAACATTTTAAACTTTCCTTTAATCCCAAGAAAAAAACGGTGATTTTTATAATTTTTGGAAAAGGATGGGATTTTGGCAGGCAAAACGAGGCGAACAAAATATGGTATTGACAATTTTTTCACATCGAGTCTGATATCGCTCCGAATCAGTAAGGTGGATGATCTGGCTTCGGTGGGCTGCTGAAGCAGTAGAAGGCCTACAAAAAGCAAGCGCAGTAAAAAGGGGACTGTAGAAGACCGGCCAAACCCCCTCCGATGGCAAAGTTAGTCTCTCAGGAATGAAATTCCAAGTTTTTGGGGAGTGAAATTTCAGAAAAATCTTACCTTTCTCAGGTTCAGACCGATCCTTTATATAGAGATCTTGGGATGGTTATTTGTCCAATAACCTCCCCAAGATTTGTGGAAGCCAATGAGTCTGGAGTTAACTTCCTCAACAGCTACTAAAGTTGTAACTGCTAACGGAAGTTAACTCATTTGTTCATGGTGATAGCTACGGGTTTAGTACCCATTACAGGGAGTTGAAAGTTTTCTAAGTGTTGTGTGTTCGTCCGTCTAGTGTATGATGATATGGTCGTCCTTGGACATTTAATGATCGTCCATGGACGACCTTCATGGACGAGTTTATCGTCCATGGGAGACTTCACTGATCAAGACTAACATCATCTTCCATGAACATTTTACATTCTTCTGGGGTAATTCTTGGTCTAACCTGCTCTATTGGCTCTGGACGATGCCTTTGGACGAATCAGAGTTGGACTAATTTTCCAATTCCCCATCAGTTGCCCCTTTGTTCAAAAGGTCGTCTAGGACATTGTTGTGATTTTAATAAGATTTCACTTTTTTGTGAGCCACGTTTCACTTTTTTGTGAGCCACGTGTCACAAAGCTGTTGGTTGGCCAGTCGTGTCGATCCCGTTTCCCAAAGGAACCGCCACGTGTCAATTTTCGAGTGGCGAGCGTCGTTTCATTGACCCTGTTGCCGGGGCCTATAAATAGTGCATTCTCTTTCATGCCCCTTACTTTCCTCTCATTTTCCCTTCTGCCATCTCGTCCAAGAGCCTCGTCTAGCCCTCGTCCTAGTTCTATCAGGTATTTCCTCTTTCTTTTTAGGGTTTCATCTTAAATCTTTCTACATTTCAGCCATGTCTTCGTCTAGTAGTATAGAGAAGGAGATAGACGAGTACCAGGACGTTTCTTCTGGGAATGAAGGTAGTGAGGATAGTGTAGATAGCTCGTCCTGTAGTGATTCCTCAGACGAGCATTACTCGTCTGGGGTTCCTGTCATTCCCTTGGAGGAATTGCAGGAACTACAACATAGGATGGCTTCTGGATCTGGGGCTAGCTCATCCAGACAGCCATCTAGCCCTCCTCAAGACAAGGAAGAGGACGAGGAAGATGTCATTTATAGTTGTGCCTCGAAGGTAGCATCCACTTTAGACGCTGCCAAGTTAAAAACTCTTGTAGATAGATACCAAATTCCTAAAGAGTTTAACCCTCGTCTACCCAAGGCTGGAGAATGGTGTTGTTTTCCTTCCTCTGGTTTAGGGGTATACATTTCTTACCTTTTAGCTGGCCTTAGGTTTCCTCTAAATTCCTTCTGCAGAGACCTCTTCCAAAGGTTGGGTATTGGACCTAACCAGCTCAACCCCAATGGTTGGAGGACGATAGTCGCCATGCAAGTGTTATGGCGTGAGAAACTGGAAGGGAACCGTCCAATTACGATGGACGAGTTCCTTTACTATTATAAGCCCTCGGAGATAAAGAAATCTGCTGGTTTTTACCAGTTCTCGTCTAAGGGCTCTTATTACAATTTAATTAAGGGTCGTAGCTCGTCTGACTGGCTTTGGAAAAAAGAATTTTTTGTTATTTCTAGAAATTAGGCTGGGGACCCAGCTGATGTGGGTAGTCCCCCCTTCCCACCTTTTACCAGTCCTCTAGGTCGTCTTCGTCCTGATGGTATGTTTTCTTTCCATTTTATTTCGTTTCTCCTTACTTTTTTCCTATCTTTCAATCGTCTAACTCTTTCTCTTGATGATGCAGCTGTTGTTCGTCCACGCTTGGACAAATTTTACTTAGATCGGATAGACGTAGTTCGTACCTTCCCTGAGAGAAGTTTCTACGATTTGGTAACTCTCAGTCGTCTAGTAGCTTGGGGACTCGGCCTAGTGCCTACTGCAGAGAACCTTAGCCACGAGGAGACTACTCGTCGAAGTAAGTATCATCCACTTTATTTCATTTCCCTTTCTTCCTCTTTTTTTTTTCCTCGTCACAGGGATAACTACAATGAGGGAAAACAAAGAGAAAACAGTGACTAGTGGGGACGAGGATGTTGCTGCACCCCCATCTGTCCAAGTGGCTTCCGTCCAGGCTGGGAAGAGAAAGTTTAAATCAATTTCCAGTGCCGTGGACCTGGATGACCTACCTAGTTGTCGAGGCCCTAAAAAGCAAAAGCCTGGTAAGACTTCCCTTCCCAAAGTCCCCAAGTTTACACCTCTGACAGTGAACTTGGACGACCTTCTCGTGGATGTGGAGCCCGTCCAAACAATTCATCCTGTCCAGACCGATCCTCCCCCTCCACCCAAAGCTTCTTGCAAGCCTAGTTCGTCGGAGCTGTCTGATCGTCCTTCCAATCTAGTTCTGGACGAGGGTTATGCATGGAGGACGTTCAAAGGAATTGTCACTGAACGTGAAGTTAATGAATGCTACAACATGTCAGTGAAGGAATTTGAATGTTCTAGCATCCATGACCTTTTTAAGGTAAATCTTTCCCTCGTCCTTGTGTGTAAAAAGTTTTTAACTTGAATAGGGCCTAACTCCTTTTCGTCCACATGTAGGCTATGTCAAAGTTTTATACAGCAACCTGCCAAGCCAAGGAACTTGTTGCAGAGGCTAAGATGGCTAAGGACAAAGCCAAGGAGCTAAGCAATGAAGTTCTGCTAAAAAAGGAGGAGGTCCTTAGGTTAACCGAAGATTTTAATCGTCTGGAAGGAAGTGAGACGAAATTGAAGAACGAGGTGGAAGAGCTTAAAGCTGATAACTTAGAGAAGGATACCCGTATCGTCCATCTCGAAGGACAAGTCTCAGAGTTTGCCTCGTCCTTAGAGAAAGCACGTGAAGAAGCCATTACAGCCTTTAAGAAGTCTGACGAGTACAAGAATTGTCTAGACAGCCACTACGCAACTGGCTATGAGGACTTTTATGCTGATGCTAAAGAGGCATATCCTGACTTGGACTTCAATTCTTTTAAGCTTCCCCTCGCTACTAAAAGTTCCTTGTTGCAGACGAGTTCTGAGGACGTCAACATAATGGACGATGCTAACACTGAGGTGACCAAGGACGACCCCAAGACTAACCTGCCTAAGTGATTGCATTTTCCTTAGAAATTTACTTTACTTTTATTCACCTTTTCCTGGAAGTGCCCATTGTTTTGGGATTTTTACTTATTTTATTCAAGTTCATACAAGTACAATTGTCCCGTCCAAGATTATGGACGAGTTTTATATACAATTGGTTTCATTTTCACAACTTAAGAGGTTTTTGGATGTGGGTCATCCACCCTTCTTTAAGTTTCATGAACAAATGAATATTTTCTATTTTCTCCTTCCATTGTGTTTGAATACATATATTTCCAGTTTTATGTATGAAATTTTTATTTTCATTATTCATATCATTTGTGGCTATGTGGTTCGTCTACCTAGGAATTCTGTTTGCCTCATCTTGAGTATAGGGGTGAATTTTTTATTACATCACCAAGATAGAGCAAATTGAATCCTTTTAGCTTATGTATAGTTCTTCTATGAATGACTTCCTTTTTTATTAGATTTTATTCATCATTCAAATTTAGGGACGACCATATTTTCGTCCTTGATGAGACTTCCCAGCAATTTCTCATTCATGCAATGGATTGTTACGTTGGTTTTTGCAGTCTTTGTTCGTCCATGTTTTGGACGGCCATTTCTCGGATTTCATCTCGTCTTGAGCTTTAGACGGATATACCTTTAACTCAGGCTTCATCTCGTCTTATGCTTTGGACGGATGTACCTCGTTTTATTTTAACTCAGGTTTCATCTTGTCTTAAGCTTTGGACGGATATACCTTGTTTCATTTTAACTCAGGTTTCATCTAGTCTTAAGCTTTGGACGGATGTACCTTGTTTCATTTTAACTCAGGTTTCATCTCGTCTTAAGCTTTGGATGGATATACCTTGTTTTATTTTTCCTTTTGAGGAAAGCTTATGGATGATACATCCTTGCGTCCAAGGATTTCATTCGTCCATGCTTATTTTCTTTTTTGTGGATCAATCTGAATGTATATACAAAAATAAAGGATTCCCATAATATACTTGAAAATACATCATATATATATTTGAAAATCCAAACTTATGTAAACATTCGTCCATAGACATGGCACATGCTCGTGAGCTAATGCCTTATGGAATTAAAAATACAAACCAACTTGTCCATGAATAGCACAAAAGTGAAAACACTAATGTACTTTCTAGGGGATTATTAAAATACTTAAAACACATAATAGTAGTAAATAAACATGAGATACTTCTGCTCATCCAGCTATCTCGTCCAAGGCCACTTTTGTCAAGAGTCGGCACTTATTGATGGTATTTCCTTAGGTGCTCAACATTCCAAGGGTGTTCTAGCCTCCGTCCATCCAAAGCTTCCAGATAGTAGGATCTTTGCCTCTTGCAGCTGATAACCCTATAAGGTCCTTCCCAATTTGGCCCTAGTTTCCCGTAGGCCTAGTTTCTTGTTGCCGAGGTAACCCTCTTTAGGACGAGATCCTCGATGTTGAAGCGCCTTGGCTTCACCATGGCATCTTATTGTCTTGCCATAAGATTTTTGTACCTCGCTGTTCTTAGTTCTGCATCCATCCTAACCTCGTCCATAAGGTCAAGGTTAAGACGAAGCTGCTCTTTGTTTTCTTCAGCTTGATACTTTCTCACCTTGTGGCTCGTCATGTGTACTTCTGTCGATATAACTACCTCACTTCCATAGGCTAGCTTAAAAGGAGTTTCCCCTGTTGGAGTTCTCACTGTCATTCTGTAAGCCCATAAAACACTTGGTAACTCATCCGGCCATACTCCCTTTGCCCCTTCGAGCCGAGTCTTGATAATCTTCAACAAGGATCGGTTTGCTACTTCTACCTGGCCATTGGCCTGTGGGTGGGAGGGTGAGGAGTAATGGTTCTTTATTCCAATCTGTTCACAAAATTCCCTAAAAGGTGTGTTGTCAAACTGTCGTCCATTGTCAGACACTAGTACCCTAGGTACCCCGAATCTGCATACAATGTTCTTCCAAACGAAGTTCTTGACATTCTGTTGTGTAATTTTTGCTAAGGGTTCGGCTTCCACCCATTTTGTGAAGTAATCTATTCCTACTACTAGAAACTTCATTTGTCAAGTTCTAGTTGGAAAGGGCCCCAAAATGTCCAGTCCCCATTGCGCGAAAGGCCAAGGGCCATCATTGGCGTGAGATACTCTGCTGGCTGTCTAGGAATGTTGCTGAAGCACTGACATTGATCACATACTTTAACATATGCTTTAGCATCAGCTTGGATGGTTGGCCAATAGAATCCGCTACGGATGACTTAATGGACGAGTGATCTGGCTCCCGAATGGTTACCACATGCTCCTTCATGAACCTTCCTCAACATGTAATTTGCCTCGTCCGGAGCCAAACATCTTAAGAGAGGCTGGGAAAAACCTCTTTTGTATAACACTTAGTCCATAAGTATGTACCTGGCTGATTTAACCCTGAGCTTCCTAGTTTCGTCCTTCTCTTTTGGAAGCCTTCCATCCTTCAAGTATGACATTATTGGGGTCATCCAATTTTTGTCACCCTCTATCTGCAGCATCTCTGGAAGGTCTATACTAGGCATGTATTGTACTGCATCCAACTCGTCCACTGCTTCATTCGTAGACGCTTCCTTTGCCAGAATATTTGCTTCCACATTCTCTTCGCTTGGGATTTGAATGAAATCAACTTTTTTGAATTTCTTTACAAGGTGCACTACCTTCTTTAGATATTTCTTCATTCTGTCTTCCTTGACTTCACATGTCCCATTTACTTGGCCTATGACCAACTAAGAGTCTCCCAAGACAAGTATTGAGTCTGTTTCTACAGACTTAGCCAACTCTAACCCCTTTAAAAGGGCTTCATACTCCACTTCATTATTAGTAGTCTGGTATTGCAAACGAGCCTTGTACTTTAACTTGTCTCCTTCTGGCGACTGCAAAACAACTCTTATTCCTCCAGCATACAATGTAGACGATCCATCTACATGGACGACCCATTTTTTATTGTACTCTCCTTCCCCAAGATCCTCGTAACTCGGAGTGAACTCTACAATGAAATCTGCTAGGGCTTGAGCCTTTATTGCATTTCTCAATTGGTACCAAATGTCGAATTCACTAAGCTCCACCGCCCATTGAATCAGCTGTCCTGCGGCTTCCAGCTTGTTCATTGCCTTCTTGAGCGGATGGTCCGTCATGACAATGATGACATGAACTTGGAAGTAATGTCTTAACTTCCTAGAAGCTGTTATCAGTGCAAAAGCTAATTTCTCTATAAGCAGGTACCTTCCCTCTGCTTCTCTGAGTGCTCAGCTAGTGTAGTACACAGGTTTTTGTACTTTCCCTTCCTCTCTTATTAGAGCTGAACTTATGGCGTGTGGGGACACCGCTAAGTATAGGTACAGTTCTTCTCCTTACATTGACGGACTTAATAACGGAGCTGTAGTGAGATAGTCCTTTAGGTCTTGGAAGGCCTTTTGACATTCATCCATCCATTCGAATACCTTCCTGAGGACTTTGAAGAAAGGTAAACATTTGTCTGTGGCTTTCGAAACAAACCTGTTCAAAGTAGCGACTCGTCCAGTGAGGGATTGGACTTCCTTGATATTCTTCGGTGGTTCCATGTTCAATATGGCTTGGATCTTGTCTGGATTCACCTCAATTCCTCTCTGCAAAACCATGAACCCCAAAAACTTTCCCGACGATACTTTGAATGCACATTTACTTGGGTTCAATTTCATCTTATATCGCCTAAGTGTTTCAAAGATTTCCTGTTGATTGTCTAAATGGCTTCCCTCGTCTATGCTCTTCACAAGCATGTCATCGACATAAACCTCAACATTACGTCCTATTTGTGGACGAAACATGTGATTTACCAACCTTTGATAAGTTGCCCCTATGTTTTTCAAACCGAAGGGCATCACTTTGTAGCAAAACAAGCCTTGGCTAGTAATGAAGGAAGTCTTTTCCTGATCAACTTCATCCATCTTGATCTGATTATATCCTAAGAAGGTGTCCATGAAGCTCAGCAACTGATGGCCAGCCGTAGAGTCCACCAATTGATCAATGCATGGCAAATGATAACTATCCTTGGGACAAACCTTATTCAAGTCAGTGAAATCTATGTACATTCTCCACTTGCCATTTGCTTTCTTCACCATCACCACATTGGCTAACCAATCTAGGTAATAGACTTCCTTAATGAACTGTGCCGTGGTCAGTTTTTGAACCTCTTCCTTGATTGCCTTATCCCGTTCAGGAGCGAACACCCTCTTCTTCTGACGAACAGGCTTAAAGAAGGGGTACACATTCAATCGATGAGTGATTACACTTGGGTCGATTCCCGACATGTCGTCATGACTCCATGCAAAAACATCGATACTCTTTCTCAGGAACTGGATGAGGTCTTTTCTTGCCTTCTCCTTTATACCTGTTTCAATTCTGGTGAATTTCTCGGGATCATCTTCTTGCAAAAGAACATCTTCCAATACTTCTGTGGGCTATGCAACAACCCTTCTTTCCTCAATGCTCATTGTCTGCACTTGTTCGTCCAAAGCCATCATGACTAAATAGCATTCTCTAGCTGCCAACTGATCTCCTTGTGCTTGCCTTATCCCGTAATCTGTAGGGAATTTGACTGATAGATGGGAGGTAGATGTTATCGCCTTCCAACTGTTTAGAGTTGGTCTTCCAATAATGGCATTGTATGAAGACGAACAGTCCACCATGAGGAAATTGACTTTCCTAGTTATTTGCTGCGGGTATGACCCTATCACTACTGGTAATGTAATGGTGCCTACAGGCTGCACCTTCATTCCTCCGAACCCTATCAATGGTGAGCAAACTGGACGAAGTTGATCCCGCCCAAGCCTCATCTGTTGGAAGGCAGGGTAGTACAATATGTCTGTTGAACTTCCATTGTTAACTAACACTCCCCTGGTTGTATAATCTGCAATAAGCAGAGTAATGACAATTGCATCGTCATGCGGGTGATAGACCTTCTCAGCATCTTCATCGGTGAAGGAAATGGCTGGCTTGTCCATTGATCTCGTCCTTATTGATCGTCCAGAGAGCTGGACGTTTTGCACCACTTTGAGATACATCTTCTTCGACTTGAAAGATTTCCCCATTGAGTTTCCTCCAATGATAATCCTTATCTCTCCTAGTGGGGGCCGGGACGATTCTTCCATTTTTCCTTTCAACTTCTCATCTCTATGATCCCTTCCAACGAAGTACCTCAGCTTTCCTTGTCTAATAAGATTCTCAATTTGCTGTTTCAGGTTATAACATTCATCCTTGTCATGCCCATGGTCCCTGTGGAAGTGACAATATTTACTCTTATTACGCTTATTGGGATCTCCCTTCATCTTCTCTGGCCATTTTAGAGAAGGGTCGTCTTTGATTTGCATGAGCACCTGATCAAGTGGAGCGTTCAGGGGCGTATAGTTCTGGCTTCTTCTCAAAGGATCCGTCTTCCTATTATCTCGTTCCTTCTTATCTTCCGTTCATCCCTTCTTTGGACGAGGGCCTTGTTCTGAGTGGCGTGCTGGGTGCGCTTCCATCCTTTCAACTCTTTTCCTCTTCTTGGCTATAATCACATCTTCTGCATTCATGAAGTTTTGAGCCAAATGGACGAGCGCAGCCATGGTTTAAGGCTCCTTCTCATATAGCTTGTGGATAAATAGATCAGAATTAATCCCGTTATGGAAGGCCGCCAATAGAAGCTTGTTGTCTACCTCGTCCACACTAAGGGCTTCTCTGTTGAAGCGAGTGATGAATGATTGAAGGCTTTCGTTCTCCCCTTGCTCTACGGTCAATAAGCTGGACAAAGAACGCTTGTGTCTCTGTCCCCCAATGAAATTGTTAACAAACAATTTGCTCAACTCTTCGAAAGAACCTACAGAACTCGGGGGTATTTTGCTGAACCAAACTCGTGCCGGGCCTTTAAGGGTGGTGGGGAAGGCTCTACACATGATTTCATCAGGGACCCCTTGAAGGTGCATCGTTGTCTTTGAAAGTAGCAATGTGGTCAAATGGGTCACGCGTTCCATCGTATGAATCCAGGGAAGGCAGTTTGAATTTTGATGGTAGAGGATGACCGTTGATGGAAGCCGTAAAGGGAAAATCAGTTCTGTGGACCAAATCTTCTATAGGATTCGTCCTCCTCATGTTCTCTTTCATTTCCTCCATGATTTTCTTCATTTGGTCCATCTCTTCTTTCAAGTGTGGTACCGTCCGTAAAGTGGTGCCTCTTAACTGACTTCCAATCTCAGGATTTTCTCTATCGCCATGACCTTGTGTTTGTCCTCCTCCTTCACGTTCCTCACGTGTCTGTCTTCTCTGATTGATCTCCATTCTTAACTTTTGGTTTTGGCGAGTCAATTCCGCCATTGTAGTTGCCATAGATTGCACATGCTGAACAGACGATGTCTGCTTGACTGGTGTAGATTGGCGATCACGTTGGGGATCGCTTGAAGCGCCTCTGCTTTCTTGACGGCCTAGGCTAGTAGCCCTCGATCTGGTCCTGACCATCCTAACCCTTTGTTGCGGAAAAGAAAGTTGCAAAACAATCTCTCCCCACAGACGGCGCCAACTGATATCGCTCCGAATCAGTAAGGTGGATGATTTGGCTTCGGTGGGCTGCTGAAGTGGTAGAAGGCCTAAAAAAAGCAAGCGCAGTAAAAAAAGGGACCGAAGAAGACCGGCCAAACCCCCTCCGATGGCAAAATTAGTCTCTCAGGAATGAAATTCCAAATTTTCGGGAGTGAAGTCTCAGAAAAATCTTACCTTTCTTGGGTTCAGACCGGTCCTTTATATAGAGATCTTGGGACAGTTATTTGTCTAATAACCTCCCCAAGATTTGTGGAAGCCAATGAGTTCGGAGTTAACTTCCTCAACGGCTACTAAAGTTGTAACCACTAACGGAAGTTAACTCATTTGAGGGATTCATGGCGATAGCTACGGGTTTAGTACCCGTTACAGGGAGTCGAAAGTTTTCTAAGTGTTGTGTGTTTGTTCGTCTAGTGTATGATGATATGGTCATCCTTGGACATCTGATGATCGTCCACGGACGATCTTCATGGACGAGTTTATCGTCCATGGGAGACTTCACTGATCAAGACTAAGATCATCTTCCATGAACATTTTACATTCTTCTGGGGTAATTCTTGGTCTAACCTGCTCTATTGGCTTTGGACGAATCAGAGTTGGACTAATTTTCCAATTCCCCATCAGAGTCCTTTTTCAATCTTTGTAGTAGTCTCACTTCGACTCCTTGGCACTTCAGTAATGTAATCTCCTCTAATTCTATCCACTCCTTGAGTCTCACACCATGTTTGCCATCCTTATTTGTCGCTAGCTCATTGATTTTTGGCCTCGCCTCTTCGATTCCAATTGCTCCGCTCTCAAGTCTTTGAGTCTCTCCTCCTCACCTCTCTTCAAACCCAACAATTCAAAACCATCTTCAAAAAACTCTACCACACAATTTCCAAACTCGCCTCCATGCTTTTACCTTATAATTCATGGCCCGAACTCCTTCCATTTATTTTCCTCTGCATCACCTTCGATAATATTAATCTTCAGGAATTGTCTCTCATCATTTTTGCCAAATTGGCTCATAATAATATTTGTGAAACCCCATTCCTCACCTCATCACTCTCTATAACATTTACCTCAATTGCCTTAGCTCCCCTAGCAACAACATTGATGTTATCACGGGCCTTGGTGCTGCTATCAACTTCATCCCATGCTTTGAGATAATCATTGTCTTTATTGGCAATATTGGACTTTAAGTATTGAACGATAGATTTCAGTAATGAATTTGTCCCAAAATTTTTTATTTTAATTTTAATTTTGATAGAGAAAAAAAAAGAAGGAAGAGTGCAATTTTTTAGGAGATTGAAAATTTTGACACTCTTTAACTACTGCAAACACAAAAAGACATTAATTGAATGCTTAGCATTCAAAAGAAAGATAATATTTTTAAAAATAATTTTTATTCATTAAATTTTTGGGTTTAATTAAAATTTTTAGCCTTTTTTTCTTAGTGAAAGACCTTACTTTATTATTTTTATTTTTATTTTTTTACAATACTATAAGACAAATATATATAATATATTCTATTTTAAATGGTCTTCTTCTATTAAGGGTCTTAGGCCATTGCCTAATGGTTGAGCCACCTCTAGATGGTGAGAAAGTTACCCCGGTTCACGGGGTGGCGTTTTGCCATGCTGATGAATATGCTATTGGATGTAAAGGATGATCTTGGGTGGCACAATGATGAGAATGAGGATGAGGATGCTGGCAAAACTAGTAATTATGCCTTCGCTCACGAGTGTTTGGACAAGTTGTTGATTTCGTTGGGAGGGGATACCATTGTGCCCATTGCTTTGGAGCTATTCCTGACTTTCTTGGCCAATCCGAAATGGAAAGGCAATTAAACCTCACTGATTGTGGCTAAAGCTCCGTTTGGGTAAGGCCTTTTGTGTTTGTGTTTAGAGTAAGTTGCAATTTTTTTTTTTTTTTTAAGTCCAGCGCCTCTTCCATGAACAGTGCAAACAGGCAAATGCACAGTGATTTCATTAATGAACAAGAACCGAAATATATATATATATATATATATTATTGTTTTCAGTTTTTAGCAAAATAAGTGGTATCCAAACGTACATTAAGCCTAAGCATATGGTTATTGGACTTGAGTTGTGAATATATGATAAAACTATTGAATGAATTATCTCTTGTTGTTTTAGTCATAGCATACAAGTTTTGTTCTTTGTTATTATTTTCTTAGCAAGGATGATGTCAGACAAGATATAAGGATTTGCTTTTTATAATTTGTTAGTTTATTGTTTTTTAAAATTTTATTTATTTATTTTAATATATGTAATTTTTGGAATTTTAGGATTTTATTTCTTTTTATTAATTTTAGGTGTTTTTGAGGATTTTTTAGTCAACTTAGTATTAATTTGAAAATAGCTTATTTAGTTTAAATTTTTTTTTGAAAGTGTGCTAAAAACATAAAGTATTCTTGGTATTTTGAATAAAGTGAGAAAAAGTAAGAAAAAAAGGGCAAAATTATACCATTGATCTTTAAAATTTGCCTCTTAACTTTTAAGCGTTATTGGTCCTTGAAGTTTTAAGTGAGCATAATTGATCATTGAAGTTTAAAAAATGAGAGCAATTGGTCATTTTGTTAACAACCATTAGTCTCAATGTTTATTGGCTAACGGAACAATGATGTGGCAAGTATTCAATGACATGATATCAATGTTTATATTAAAAAAAATTAAATCCAACTTGTTAGATTTGTTATGAAACGGGTCTCCCCAATCCAAATTTGAAACTAAAACGAGAAAGAGAGAGGGAACCAAATCCCAAGCTGCCGTCCTCCGCCCTGCGCAACCCATCCCTTGCACAACCACTGTGCAAGCGACCCCAACCATATAGGCTGATATGGGATGATTCAAACGAGACATTTCGGGGTCATTATATTGTCACCAATTCGTTGCATAGCCATAGATGGAAGTCACTAGCAACACAAGTTGTTTGTTAATTGATGTGAATATAATATTGTTTGCTTTTGTTGATTAGTTAGATTATGCAAAAATGTTGGACAGATGAAATATTATATATTTATATAATCACAAATAGATTCAGTAAACAAGATTTACCAAACGTCTTTTGTCATATGGTTTACTTTTGGATCTACTTTATTCTTTATTCATAATGTCGTTTTCCTTTTCTCGCCCAATGGCTGTGCAATGAATGGGTCGCAAGAGGCTTAGGACAAATTTCATTTCTCTCTCTCTTTCTTGTTTCAGTTTTAGATTTGGCATCAAAATATGGGGTTTTGATTTTAAGAGACCAATTTCAAAACGGGTCTAACACCTTAGATTTGATTTTAGAAAACCAATTTCAAAACGGGTCTGACACCTTAGATTTGATTTTTCAATTTTTAATATTAAAATTGATAACATATCACTTAAAAATTGTCATGTGTTTGTTTAGTTACAATAGACATTGAAACTAACACTGTTAACAGAAGAACGACTTGCACTCATTTTTTAAACTTCGTGGACCAATTGTGCTTGATTAAAATTTCAAGGACCAATAGTGCTCAATAAGTAAACTTTAGAGACCAATAATGTATTTTTCACATAATTTTTTTTTTTAAAAATTTATAAAAAAGACATACATAAAAGCTACCAAAAAAACAAAAAACAAAAGACTTGCTTATAATATGCTTTCAAACACACAAAGTACTGATGATATTGTATCAATTAGAATCTCTTTAGAATTCTATGAAATTGTGTTAATTTTCAACAATAGGACCGAATTAGCTCTCTGCTCCACTGCCATGTAAAAAGGCTCGCATTTTTTTTTTTTTGGTCTTCAATCTTTAGAAATTACAACCCACGACCACGAACCCAACAGACAACAATCCACAAATCAAAGTATCATACAATACATGATATAATAACACAATAACACTTATTTGACTATTTGAGAGAGAGAGAGAGAGATATACCTCTGGGGCCTTTGGGCCCCCTCCCCTCCAAGAACATATCAGCCCAGGCCCGAGCCCAACAAGGAAAGATAAGCCGTTTAACCTAATTCCAAATTAAAAAAGAAAAAAGAAAAAAGAGAAAAGAAAAAAAGAAGCAGACGAGACGAGAGAGTGTGAGAGATAGAGAGAAATAATCAAGCATCAACCACCACCACCGGCCACTGACCCACCGACCACGCCGCCGGCGCCGGCCTCTCCAAGCTCCATCATCCCAATTTCAAGTATTTATTCTCTCTTTCAATATATATATATATATATAAATATTCTCTGATGCTCTTTCTCCACACCATACGTTTATAGTTTGTGCGATTGCGGTGTTTTTTTTTTTTTTTTTTTTTTTTTTTTTAACTGAGGATGATTGTGATTTAGCTAATGGCAAATACAACCTTTTCAATTTACAGCATTTCAAATTTCACCATTTTCTTCGTTCAGCTTTTTCAAATAGGTATAAACTGGGTAGCTACACTATACATGCTGATTTATGGCAAATTGTTAGGGTTCTCATTTCCCTGCATCATTTTTGCACATTATTCTTGTGTTGATCAAGGAATTTTCTATCTTGTAATGGCACAGGATCATCAACAGAATCAACCCACTCAACTTGGTTGATGGACACCAAGTTGATTTTGTGTGTTAATTTATTTCATTCATACTGCTTATCTTATTTTGGGATATTGGAAATGATCATAGAAAATTTTCTTTTTCCCTTTTCTTTTCAGATAGCAATCTGTCTTGGAGAATTGGTTGGTAGAGGCTTAGTTTCTGCTGTCAACACCATTGTATGAAATTCTAATCTTGTTTAAGTGTCCTTCTACACTACCTCCAGTTTTGTTGCCCACTTTATCCTAACTGATATTATATTCTGCATAAACCAGTTACCAGCTGAACCTGTTTTACGTTAACTCTTTCAAACAAATTGTAACAGTTTCCTCTCCTCTCCCATGTGTTGTCGTCACTTCCACTCATGTCTCCCCCTATTTCACTGCCACCATCAGTTCCAAACTCTGTTCTTTCTTCTTTTTCTCCTTGGTGAAGTTCAGAGCAAACTACAAGCAGGCTTTGCTTGTTATAATGCCCCATTGAAGGGTCAGAGTTCATAAGCAAAGTAAATTAATCCAAAGAGTATACATTTCCTTTGGTCTCTGCATTCAACCAAAGTTAGTGGATCTTCAATAATCATGTACATTTTTCCTATGCTATACATTTTAGTCGTCTTAATTTCATCAAGAACCAGATCCATTTCATTTTCATTTTGCTGAATTGGGAGGAAATATTCACTTTGGTTATACACCAATATTTTCTGCTTCTTCACAAACCAAAAAGAAAAACCATTTTCTTTCTATATCAGGAAATTATGAATAATAGCTTTCCATTTTGTCGATTTTCGACTTACCTTAATTCTGTCGCTATAACTCAGAGCACTATAAAGCCCAGCATCCCTGTGGATTTAGGAAGAAATTGGAAACCAGTTCCAATACCCCACAGAACAATCCCCGAACCCAGAGGTCAGGACCTTGATTTCATAAATGTTGCACACAGCCATCTAATTCACTCTGATTGGTCTAAGCTCAGTTCCTTATCAACCGGTCTAACACCCCTTAGAGTGAAACATATATTGTTAAAGATTCAAAAGGACCATGTTCTTTCCCTCGAGTTTTTTAAATGGGTTGGGATTCAGAAACCATGTGGTCATAACCTCGAAACCCATTCAATAATCCTCCACATTCTCACCAAAAACCAGAAATTCAAGTCTGCGGAGTCCATTTTGAGGAAGGTTCTTGTATCAGGTTCAATAGATGTGCCATTGAATCTGTTTGAAGAAATGCTGCACTTGTACCGCTTGTGTGATTCTTCACCTCGTGTTTTTGACTCACTTTTCAAGACTCTTGCGCATATGAAGAAGTTTAGGAATGCCACTGATATTTTTTGTCGAATGAAAGATTATGGGTTTTTTCCTACTATTGAGTCATGTAATGCATACATGAGTTCTTTGCTTGATTTGCACAGGATGGATATCGCCTTGGCATTCTATAAAGGAATGCAGCGTTATAGGATTTCATCAAATGTTTATACTCTTAATATGGTCTTGTGTTCTTATTGTAAATTGGGGAAATTGGACAAGGCTGTTGAGATTTTTAGGGAGATGGAAGGCATGGGTTTTAGTCCGAATATTGCATCTTATAATACGCTAATTGCAGGATATTGCAATAAGGCTCTTTTGAGCTCCGCGATAAAGCTTAAAAACTCAATGGAGAAGAATGGGGTCCATCCGAATGTGGTTACATTTAACACACTCATTTATGGGTTTTGCAAGGAAGAAAAATTACATGAAGCTGGTAAGGTTTTCAATGAGATGAAAGCAGTGAACGTTTCTCCTAATACTGTGACCTACAACACCTTGATAAATGGGTATAGTCAAGTGGGTAACAGTGAGATGGGAGGTAGGCTTTATGATGAGATGTTGAGGAGTCAAGTTAAGGCTGATATCTTGACTTATAATGCCTTGATTTTGGGACTATGCAAGGAGGGTAAGACAAAGAAAGCAGCATATCTGGTAAAAGAACTTGATAAGGAGAACTTAGTACCAAATGCCTCAACCTTTTCTGCCCTTATTAGTGGTCAGTGTGTGAGGAAGAACTCTGAGCGGGCCTTTCAGCTATATAAAAGCATGGTAAGGTGTGGTTGTCATCCTAATGAACAAACTTTCAAGATATTGATATCAACCTTCTGCAAGAATGAGGATTTTGATGGAACAGTTCAAGTGTTGAGGGAAATGATTGAGAGATCTATGACTCCTGATTCAGGCATCTTATCTGAAGTTTTTGTTGGGCTTTGTCGGTGTGGAAAAAGTCAATTAGCAAAGATGTTATACAGTGAGATGGAAGCTAGACATCTTATGCCAGCAGGTTTTGAAATATCCAAAACCATCAACTTTGATGCTGAGAATGAGAACAAAGCATCTGGAGATAATTGGTAAGGCTGTATATACTATACATCTGAACTTTCCATGTAACGTATGGGGTTGTGTGGATTTCATTGCCTGACCTCTCCTTGTAACTTTTAATAATTAGCCTTTAGTTGTAAGTCCAGTTTTACTATGACAGCAAAAATAAAGCAAGTTTTGCTTGTAAAAAGAAGTACCATACTTAAAACTGTTTTTGAGTCTTTTTACAAACCACTGTTTTGTTGGTAATCTCATTGTTTTAGGCATAATAAGGTGCAATTTGTATACAGATTTCTTACTTTGAGCATGTAGCAGATTTTGTGCTCTGCTTCAGAGGTTATCTTTTCTTATTAACATTTTGCTGAAAACTCTTGAGGGCCATTTTTATTTTTTTATTTACCGAATGGCACTCTAGTTGTATTTTAATAGAGACCTGTTTGTTGATATGGATTTATCACAGATTTGCATTTAAACTTCGTGTTATTTGCTTGATCTTCTCTTCTTCTTTTTCATTCTCCTTTTATTTATATTTATACAACCAAATGGAAAGAGTGCTTGCCAGCTTTTTACATCTTTCCATTTGGTTGGTTGTATACTTGTATTAACTTAGGATAAGCTGCAGGCAATCTAACCATTCTCTTCTAAACCAGCAAACTGATGAGACAAGTGAGAGTCTCTCACTTGTTGATATTAACAACCAAAATCTTGTTGACGGTCCAACCGCTCTCACTTGTTGATATTGACCACCAAAATTTTGTCGGCAAAACAACAATATGAACCATCAATGATGCCAAAAATATTATATATTAGTCACGTAAGCACATTCCATCAAAAGAAAATATGAAATCTAATATATATATATATATATATATATTTTTTTTTTGAGTTGTGAAATCTAATACAATTATAATTAAAAGATGTATGATATTTTTTTTACTTGCTAAAGGAAACAAAGTTGTCCTTGTACTTGACAAATTATGAGGTGAGTAAAGAGAGTGTCGCTTACCTTAAGAAGTAACCATTACTCTCTAATAAAACTTATTTCACTGATCTCTATCTTGTGATTGGGGTAGGTGGGGCATGTGGGACACCCAAAAATATCTGACCATTCTTAAAAAAAAAAAAAAAAAAAAAAAAAAAAAAAAAACCAGGGACGTTACATACTGCCTTACAAGGTGGCAATGAAATCTGTATCGGGACTGCCACCCTCCTCCCATCACATAATTTGAGGACCCATTGCTCAGAATTCTCCCATCTCTTGATTACGATGCCAGAATGTTCCTGAAGAATCATTTGCAAGTCCCGTTGCAAGGCTTCATTGCAATCAAATGTATGTTCCGACCCCTTAAAGGACTCAATGGACTCATCGGAACAAATTGAGTCAACCACCGCCTCGTCGGAGGTCATCACAGTGCCGATCTACTCAAGAAGTGTTTGGGTCGGCTCATGCACTGCAGTAGCGAAGGTGGGTATTATCGGTAGAGAAGCCCAATGGATTGCTGGAATAGAAGGGAGGATCGGCTTCTGTTGGTCAGATTTAGGCAAAGCAAAATATTGGGTCTCCAGCACATGAGAAGAAGTAGTGTGCTGAGAGAATTTGGGCCGCCACACTGAAATGGGTTTTGGTTTGAGAGTTGGGTTAATGTTAGAATTATTGGCAACCACGGGCTTTGGCTTCAGATTCGAATCTTAATTCTGTTAGATAAAATTCCATTTATAACTGGCAAGATTTTAGCCCTAATCAGTGACGGCTTCAGGAATTTTTCTCAAGGTATTCCTAATTTTTTTTTTTTAGTTGAAAGATCCAAAGCCATCATCAAGAAGATGAATCTTGGGTACGTGGTTTTTTTATCAAATATTTGTCTATAATTCTAGCAAAAGAATAAACAATAAACTATAAGTTCATTTGAAATATTAATAAAATTATTAATTATTATTGTTTAGTTGTTTCATTAATTTGTTTGTCTTTTATAAATTATAATTTGTTATATTGTTGTTTCGTTAATTATAAAACTATTAATTATTATTCAGCCTAACATAATTTAATTTGTTTATCTTTTATAATATATTGATTAATTAAATTATTAATTATTGTTTATTAGTTGCTTCCCTTAATTAATTATTGATTAATTAAATTATTGTTTATTAGTTGCTCCATGTGCATTTACTTCCCCCAATTCAAATTCCTCACCTGGCCCCATGTGCCCATCCACCCCCCACTGCACTCAACAAACAATGAGACAAACCCCATCACAAGAGCCAACTGCCAATCACAAAATTTCACAATCACAAATCACAATAAAACAATTAATTGTATCTCACTAACACCAACACACACCAACACCAACGAATAAAGCCAAAAAGAAAAAGTCTAGAACAGGGCCAAAATATTAATAAAGTTAAAGGTAAGCTGAGCCAATCACAGTTGTTCAAAAGAATCAAATAAATTATTAAAATTAAACAGTTAAAGTCTTAAAAGAATAAAGAGAGAGAGACTGAGAGAGTCAGAGAGAAAAAAAGAGAGAAGTTATGAAATACCTTAAGGTTGAGGTTGAGGGAGCACTAGAGCAAGTCGAGCGACGAGCGACGGGCGACGAAGCAAGCGACGAGCGATGATCGACGGAGCAAGCGATGTGACCGAGCCGAGCGACGAGCAACGGAGTGAGTGATGTGACCGATCGGCGATCTCCGATCCGATCCAGTGAGCGATCTCCGATGCCCGAATCCCGATGCGATGTGCTCTGGACTGGAGCTTGAGTTGCGTTGGCTAACCGATCTCCTATGCAGCGATGCCCAATCTGTCTGTTGGCTTGTGTTGCAGTGTTGGCTGCGTTGCTCTGTTGATGTTTTTGTCTTTAGGTTTGCTTTAGTGATATCTAATTTAGTGATTTGAGGTTTCTGATTTAGTAATTTGCAGTGTATATTGGTTTTTTTTTTAGAATCCGTGGGTTTGCTTTACCTGTTTACCATCTGTTGGGTTGTTTTATTTTGTTTAGATTGGGTTTGCTTTACGTCTAGGATTGATGTTGGGCTTTTTTGTGGGCTTGCTCTGTTACTTTTTTTTTTTTTTTGCTTGAAAGTAGAACAAATAATTTATTTTTATTTTTTTAATTTGAGAGTGTTCCTCATTTTGCTTGAGGGTGTTCCTCATTTTTTTTTTAAAGGTAAACAAATAAAAAAATTTTAATTATTATATATGATTTTTTTTTCCAAGTCATTATGTTCCTGGGAACACCCTGACTCCAACGTGGCGTCGCCACTGGCCCTAATATGAGCATTATCCTTCCTAGAATTCCTTTTGCTTGAATTTTGGTGTTGACATACTGCCCAAAACAGAATTTTTTTGAATTTTGAAAATTTGGAATTACCTTTATCCAATGCTTTTCAAGAATATATTTCCTCCCTTTCTTAGGTTCTTCTCTTTTCTCAACTTCTTCAAGCTACTTAATTTTTTGCTAAATTAGTATCAAGTATAACACCAAATTATAAAAATTCATCAAAGATTTACAATGTAAAACCAAACACTCTTAATGTCAATAAATTTCATAATAACCCCACCCCAACTATTGAATTATTTAAAAAGTCCAACATTTCTATAATCTTCATGAAAATAAGTATTCCATTGGTTTTCATCATGAAATTCAGAAATAAATAACAAAGTAGATTATTCACACACAAAAAAATTCAATATATCCAAGTTATAAATAAAATGCCAGTACAAATTGTGCTAAGGTGGAAAATGGTACTATCTTTTGCCATATATAAATACAACATGACCTAAGACCTCAAAAGCTTAAGTGAAACGTGTTTAAATTGTACTATATTGTTTTATTCATTCAAACATTAAGAAAACAAAAGCCAAAAATCTAGATATTTATGGCATTTGTTTCAAGTTTATGCCAAACCAAAACTAAAGGCATGCCTAAGTGTAGTTCACAAAGGCTTTGTGGCTTAGTAATGTTGTCAAAATTTGTGCAGTCTTCCAAACAAAAAAACAATCCAAATGGGGAAAAAAAAGAAAAAAGTCAAAATCTGTGTGGTTTTCCAAACTAAAAAACAACCCTAAATAAATAAATAAATAAAGATGCAGATGATATGTAAAAAGATGGGTATTTAATAATGAAAATTAAAAGGGTGTGAGTTAAAAGGGAAAAAACCTTGGGGGAGAATATAGTGACAGAGCAACCCTGCAAAACTATAGAAGAAATGTACTTATAATCAAAACTATAGAGAAAAAAAAAAAAAAAAAAATAACAATCACAATCACATGTTCATACTAAACAAAGGCTAAACTTGAGACATTGTAGTTCATGATGTTATGGTTGGAATGACAAAGACTACAAACAGAGAGTTAAAGCAAGAACTGGGTCTTTTAAAGGGAAGGGAAAGGTCTAGAAACCATAAAAGGTGTAGGTTCTAGGGTTTAGAAAGAAGAAAATTGAGGAATAAATCTCACTTTGGGTTAAATATCCTAACTTTATTTTTTAGAAATGAAAAAAATTGAATTAAACTAAATAGTTTATTATTATTAATCAAAAATGATAGAATTTTATTGAAAATATTCCAAGTGTGTAGGTTCCTTAATTCCTTGGCATGATTAGTCAAAGCATTGTCTAACTTATTACACTGTTTAGAAACTGTCCTATAATATACATTTTCTGCATAATACACAAAAGCATGAATATGTTCTAACACATGTAAAATCTCCTTAAACCATAGTTCCTGCAAGTGAATTAATGCCAGCAAATGTGATGCTCTCAATAGAGCCGTAGCAGCCATCCGTAATGGGTCTTGGCAAGGAATTAATTCACTATGGGCTATATAGGAGAACCACGACTATCTCTAACAATATTGATTAAACCTACAAAATTCTTGGCTTTTGAAAAAGGTCAATGCCATTTTCATTTTGAATAATCATTTGAATAATAGTACTGACTTTATAGTTTTCTTATTTATGTCTGTAAGGTTGAATTTATTCAATCATTAGTTGGCTTTATTCCATGCCAAATTTGCTTGTAATTCAGCATTTAGAAACCCTGTATTTAGGTGAGAATCATTTAAGGGTAATGTGTGAGAGAGTGTGAATAAAAGCTCAAAAGTGTGCACTTAAGAAGTGCCTCGTGATTGGCTCGCGACTGGCAAGTCGCCAAAAGTGGCACATGTGTGAAGCATGTAGGGGAGCTGAAGGGTCACGCCGGCTGTTGCACTATAGGACAAAACTTCCAGTCTGGCCAGGCAGTTAGCTCGCGACTCCAACTCGTGACTCGTTCCAGTCGCGAGGCCGAGTCGCCAGAACACCCTGTTTGTTAGAAACCTGACTCTTCGCATTCCATACACACCCTACTATAAATACCCTTATATCCACGAAATGTAGAGAGCTTCCAGAGAGAATTTTGAGAGAGAAACCCTAGAGAAAAACAAGATTGACTCATCCACAATCTTCATCCTTTGATTCTCCAAATTCCTCTACTCTCACCCTCTCCATTGATACATCCTTGAGAGATACATTAACCAAAATCCTTATCTCACCATACCCATATCTGTAAGAAGGTTATTTGGTGCTTGGGAAGCAGTTCAGAAGGGACCAATTCATTTTGGTTGATGCAATGGGCTATTGCGGGATCCGGTAAGCTAGAGAAGACAAGGTTCGGCATAACCCTATTGGAGCAAGAAGTTTGGAGGGCTTAGGTGTACTGGGTAGATTAGGCCTGGAGGGTCTTCTGCTTTTCATGTATCCCAACTATATTCTCTAGTGGATTATTGACCTCATGGAGGGCGGTGGAGAGGTTTTTCGCCGAGGACTTCGGTTTCCTCTTCAATAACACATCATTGTGTTGTCTTTGTGTTTGCATCTCTGTTCTCTTAATCTTTTCCTTTTAATTACTGCTGTGGTTGTGATTAATTTCGGTTTAGATTATTTTACCAATTTTGTTTTAGCTTTTATTCATATTCCACACATATATTGTTTGATTATAAGCTTGTGTTGGTAGTTTGTAAATTAGGGGTCTAAATGTTCATAGGTTTTTTACACACTATTTGAACATTCAATGTCCTGTATGCATAGATTTCTAAAAAGATGGTAGAAGAAGAAACAAATTAATAGGAAATAAACACTTACAAAGGGACCAAGGATCTTGTTCTGTTAATGCCATCCCTACTAAAACTCTCATTGCCTACAATTGCTCGATGGTGATCTTACCTACTATATATGCCATTTATTTTTAAAAAGTCACAAATTCTGGCCAATAACAAATAAAAGTAGAAAACTTCTAAAAAATTCATTCAAGCATTGCACAATGTAGGGATGTGTGATTAAATAATGCATATATATTTGTATGTTTCAAGAAGTTGCAAGGGTACCAAAAAAAAGTAAAAAATAGTGATGCCAATATCACATTGCACAACTTATTATTGCTAGAACTACCAATATAGCAAAACCGAACTCTGTTACTCATAGCTTGGCTAGACATGCTATTAATATTCCAAACTTTTAGTGTGGATGGAGGATGTTCCACCACAACTTTTTTCTGTATTTCAGGCTGTTTTAGCCAATCTTTTTTAATAATATTATTCAACTTATTTCTCAAAAAAAGGAAAAAAAGAAAAAGAAAAAGAAAAATAGAACTGTGACACTAAATATGAAAACAAACATAACAAATACAACAATTTATTTATGTGGTTATGCCCCCAACAACATAGCTTTTTGTTTTTACCTCAACAGGTTGCCAGAGGTTGATCTTTTGTGTAGGTTGTATATGCCTGGAATTACTCACAATATTAAAAGACCACATAAAACCCAAAACCCAAAATCCAAAATCCAATTTGCATTAAATTTTGGTAGGAAAATTTTGTGGGATATAAATTTAACTAAAGCAACAACTAAACCACAAACCCAAAAATTAATCATTCATATTCCAGATCCCATCAAGTTTCCTATCATGGGCTAACCACAATTCAAAGAACACCAACTAAGAAGCCCTGCAACCATAAATTCATTGACGCAACTTTGATAAGTATAGTTTACAGCTTTTGTTATGTTAGAGAATGAATAGAGCATAAAGCATAATTGTAATCGAACGATCAAAAATTTTATCAACACAAATTAAGTTTGACTCCATGACATCTAAATTTTAATCAAATAGCACTAAGAAAAGAATTGGTCTAAGTCTCAAAACACTGACTAAATTTGAGAAAATATTATATAATAAAGAATTGAATACAAAACATTACCTTATGCAACATCAGCGACAAAAGCAAATTGAGAGTGGTGATGGATTTGGCTGAGATTAGAGAGAGAGGATAAGGTCTGAGTTTGAGGCCTGAGAAAATAAAAGAGAAACAAATGAAACAAATCAAAGAGAGATTATAGGCACTGGTTAGCTACATCCTCTGATACTGAGGTGAAATTTCAAACATGATACAATACCTCTTTTAGGCATTTGCAATCCAAAATGAAGGGTGCAAAAGTCAATAATCATATAATGTATTAAGTTTGAAAGGTTGATGTATTGTATCTATCATCTAATCTAGTGTTTTCAAAACAGATAATCCACAATCATACCTACGGTTTTTGGAACTGCCTTCCCAAAAAGACCCATCAAAATTCGACCGGAAAGATGATAGATCATAAAGATTTAAAGCGTATCATATTAACCATGATCACAGTTCCTCTAACAACACAATATCCTTAAATTTCACAACTTTTGATACACATTACTCATAGCCAATTCCAACATGGAATTGGCAAAATACTTCTACAATATCAAAGTAAAATACCCATTTTTTTTTTCAACAAAGCAAGTCTCTTTCTTTTACAAAAAAGAAATGTAATGGAATAGGGCACTACCAGCGGGCTTTCCACCAATCTCAACATCAAAATAAACTTTCTGGGTCAACATGAAACAAATATATGAGCCAAAGATGGTAAATTTGTTAAATAATTTAAACAGAGGAATTTAAAAAATCAAAGAAAAACAACCATCGGTACCCTGCCTAAAATAATCCTAACTAAAAAAAGTAAAGGCTTTACAAATCAATGTCAAGCATCCGTTATTCCTAAATCAAAACCAATCAGACCACAATACCAAAACCTAAATCATATTTCCAAATTTATAAAAAAAAAAGAAAAAAAGAGAGAGAAATATTTCCTCTATTTTCATCATTAAGTAGGTTGCCTTTCCTCTGTTTGGTCTCAATTAAAGAACTTAAATTCAGAGAAAAGAGAAAGAGGAAAGCAAGCGTACCTGGGCATTGGGTATGGAGTTTGATTTTCAATTGAAAATAATAACAGGTAGGGAATGAGTTGAATAATACAGGAAAACCAAAAGATGTAGTGGCGGCGATCTGTGGTGGCGGCAATCTGTGGTGGCAGCGGTCGCGGTGGGAGAATCTGAGTTTTTGGTTTTGATTTTGGGGGAAGGAAAGGGTGAGTTTTAGGTTTAGGGGAAAATGATATTAGCATCTGAGAAGAGAGGAGAGATTTTGAAGAAGTATCAGTTTTAGGTTTAGGTTTTGAAGAAGTACTGGTTTTGTAATGCGTATTTGGTGGGGGAAATAATGAGATTTAATTTTTATTTTTAAATTAATAATGCTGATGTGAGTAAATGGGTTGGAAAAAATATCAAAATATATATATCAAATTAAAAAAAAAATTTTAAATGCTGACGTGGAAAATTGTGGGAGTTTCAAAAGTTTCGGTTATATATATATAGATAACAAAAACAAAAAGAATGGTAATTGTAGCTTTTTAGAAGTCGCTCCATAAGAGCATCTCCAACAGCATCTTCAAATTTTTGTACGGTTTGGAGAGTGAACAGTTCATTTTACCTTTTGTTTACCTACATTTTCAAATACATTTTCCAACAGACTCTCTATCCTTTCTCTATCCCATTTAAATATTATTTCTTCATTCTTTCTTTCATATTTATTTTTCAATCTTCATTCATTCATCTAATTTTAATGATAAGTGCTATGTTCTCAATATTTTACAATATTTTCACAACAAATCATATATGGTAAGTTATTACTGATTTTAATTTGAACACATCACTTAATTTTTTTTTTTTCATTAGCATTAGTTAGTAACAACCCACCACTTAATTTCTTATTCTTTATTTTATTTTTCCCTTATCTCTTTTTTTTTTTTTTTTTTTTTTCATCCACACGTTTCTTTTTCTTTTTCCTCTTTTTTCTCCTCCACACACGTATTCTTTCCCTCATCTCTATCTTCACTTTTCTTTTTGCTTTTCTTCTCTACCACTTCATCTACTCCTAAACATTCAAGAAACTTTCTCTCTTTCTTTCTCTTCTCACACGCAAAGATCGTCGGCGGATGACAAAGGCTAGAGAGGACAACCTTTTAAATCGGCGTTCATGCATGCTTGTCCTCTGCTTGTCCTCCTCCCACCACCGCTTGTCCTTCTCCCCACCGAGGCTCAAATGGGTCAACTTTGCTCTTTTCTTTTCTTTTTCTTTTTTCTTTTTTTGTTCTGATTTGATTAGTTTTAAAACTGTGATTTGAGTTTGTTTTTTGATTGAGATTGAATTTAGAGATGTTTGAGAGAAAAGATCTAGAATAGTTTTGTTGTTACCGTTGTGATTATTGAGTAAAAATTCAATATTTTAATTGATAGTTGAATATTTTATTCGAATTAATTCTTTTGCTCATGAACAGTAGGTCATCAGACTTAGAGAGCTACTGTTCATTAGCAACCAATTTTTTGCAAATGAATAGTGAATTAGAGAGACTGCTAGAGCACGTTTTAATGGGTTTGCTCTCCAAATTTTGGGTTTAGAGAGCCTGTTGGAGATGCTCTAATAGTATTACCATAAAAGAGATAAATTACAAGAAACAAATATTCGCATTTGAGAGTATACATAAAGAAAAGAAGAAACATTTCACGCCAAAATCTTTTACAGGGCAACTGCCATAAAATTAGTATCGGTCTTTGCAAGCTTCTCTCACCCAGGGTGTAAATGACTCAAATAAGTATCAATAACTGAAATAAATAAACTTAAGGTAACAAATAAAGGAAAGCATGAGAAAGATTAAAATTGGGTATAAAATTTGATGTTCAACTTTATGTAAAAAGACAGCATCTCCATAAATTGTTCATTTCTCAATAGTTTCCCTATAACCTCCATCTATAGTGTACTAGATAGAAAACCATTAAGATCCAACAAGAAAAGGATGAATGATGAAAGAAGAATGTAAACACAAGTATCTCAAGTTTGAAAATCAAACAATTGACAATGTTTCAAAAGAGTAAATTTGTATTGATGTATGAGTAAGTACAATGCTCTAGAATTGAATCTTGTTACAAAAGAATACTTCTCTGATTCGATCTCCTTGAAAAATCTTTGATTTAAGTATAAACTTGATTCGAACACCAGATGTTTCTCAATTTTATTGAGAAAATGATCAAAAGATCTTTGAAGTAGAATTACGATGAATCTCTAACTATGTGTTTGTTAGGAATCCTTCGTTCTTCATATTCTTCGTGTGTTCTTTGAATGTTCTTTGTGTTTTTCGTGTGTTCTTTGTGTTTTTCGTGTGTTCTTCGTCTTCGAAGATTCTAGTGGAAGTTCTTCTAGGCTTTGTAGGCTTGAACCCGTAGATCTTCACTAACTTGCAATCTTTTGAAGTTTTTGAATACTTTTGGACTTGATTCCAATGTGCTTTTGAAATCTAGGAAGATGGCTTAAATGGTTTCTCTTCGAATGTTGTTAAGATTCGAAGGTTGAAGTTCTTGAAATTCTTGAAGGCTCTGGAGCTTAATTCCAGCAGAGCTTCGAGGCTTCTGAATGTGTCTGAATCTTCCCTACAAGACTGAGAGGGGTCTCTATTTATAAGAGTCTTGAAGAGATTTCAAGGTACATGATTGGCTCACTTTCGTGACACGTGTCATGATTTAAATGGAGGGATTTTATGTTTTGTTCTCCAAGGGACACATGACTTTATATGATTAGCCAAAGTATTCTAATTTAAAATAACACATGGCAGTATTTAATTTGACTGATTATGTTATTTTAAATTAAATATCAACACGTGTTGACATGTGATTGGCCCTTAAGTATTCTTTGCAATTTTTATTTAGAAACACTTGAAATATTTCCATTGGTCTCTAAATAATGTCAACGGGACCCACTAAATAGCACGTGGCACTTTGTAATTGGTTGCAAAATTTCCACTTCTACAAAGAAATCAATGATCTACAGACACAACATAATACAAAAGGCATATATGGTCACCACTCACCACTTTCCTTTCTTTATCTAGCTAAAGGAAGAACTTAATAAGAATAAATCTAATCAAGCTAAAGAGCTTTAGTTCAAATATAACTTCTCCCATAATAACGGTTGGAGGGTGAGGCCATGGGTTAAAAAACCATTAGTATAGCGTGTAACTTACCAATCAAAATTTAAGAAACTTAATCAATCACAGCTAGGTTTCTTCCTCATTTATCATAAAATGCTATCTTCTATCCAAATAAAAATGAAATCCAAGAGACATTTTTTTTTAATAAATAAACTATTTTTAAAAAAGTCTCTTGAGACTTAGGGCCCGTTTGTTACTGTTGTTTAAATAACAGTTTTCAATGTTTAAACAACATTACACATATTTTCAAACACTTTTTCACCCACACGTATTTCCAAAAAATACAAACAATATTACTAAAAATCTCTTACCAAACGGCCTTTATTTACTGATAGGGGTAAATTCCAGAATAGACGGATTGAATAAACAAAGTCAGACTTTAGAGACGAGGTAACCAGAAGAGACGGTGCAGTTGGTCTAACAAAGCTAGTTGACTGATTCGAGACCCGAATAGAAATGTAAGGAGATGGGGAGACACTTTTAAGTGAACGGATAAAAAGGAACGATCTGTTGAAGCCACATGTCACCTTTATGGCATCTACATGGCACCCACGTGGCATGGGTAGTCTCCAAGGATTCTAGTATGGAAGTATCTTACGCCCCACGCCCCACCATAATTATAGGAATCCCTATAAGGAAATCATCCCATAAATTGCGAATATCGATGAAGATCTCCCCTACAAAGAAATACCCTCTCCACCAAGAAATTAAGGTCGGCTCTACAGTACTATGAAACCCTAAAACCCTCACAAATCAAGGTACGCGTAATTTTTCTAGCTTTAGCACTCTAGAGTTGTAGAAATTCTCTCTAACTTAACTTTCGGAGGGTATTTGGCCGGTACCACTCTGCAAGGTCTTTTTTGTCTTTGTTTCACAGGTTTTGCCTAGAGCACGTGAGGACTGTGCAACTCATTGATGATTTTTGACATCATCATTTGGCGTTGTTTGTGGGAAATGGAAGCTTTCAAAAAATAATAGCAGCCATATTAACACTTCCCAGACAAAGAAGTGTATGGTACTCACTCGCTCGATGGCAACCAACAACAATAACAGAGATGAACCATGCACTACTGCCCTCAAAAGACAAGTACAGACTCTAGCCGCAGCTGTGGAACACCTTACTAAGCAAAACCACGATTTGGAGGAACAGCTGCGCCAAAAGGATGCTGGGCCTAACACTCATAGAAAGGAGCAAGAGGCACCAGTGTCGAAAGGGGGGACCAAGAAGGACCAGAAGGCAGCAATGCCCCAAGCAAACAAGAGCGACAAAATTCCAGCCGTCCATCTGTCGCAGATACGACATCGTTACATAAGGTTGCAAAGATGCAGATGATGAAGGAAAGGATGGACTTCGTGATGAATGCCTTTAAGGGGCGGGTGTCAAACGACCTTGACGAGTTGGTCCACTGGACAAACTCCCCAATTATAGCACCCATCACATCGTTCCCCCTTTTAGCGAAGTTCTGTATGCCGCAAATAAAAGCCTATGACGAGTCAAAGGATCCCTTAGATCACTTAAAATCATCAAAACACTTATGCACTTACAAGGTGTTTCGGACAAGATCATATGCCGAGCTTTCCCAACTACATTGAAAGGTCCTGCCAGGATATGGTTCAGCAAATTAGCACCCAACTCCATCGGTACCTTTAAATAGCTAAGTGCACAGTTTGCATTGCACTTTATAGGGGGGCATAGGTGCAAGAAATCCACTGCATGCTTGATAAGCATCAAGCAACGAGAAAAAGGGATGCTGCGGTCCTACATAGCACGTTTCGACAAAAAAGCTCTTTCGATAGACGAAACTGATGATAAGATACTTATTGCTGCATTCGCCAATGGTCTGCGGAAGGGGAAGTTTTTGTTCTCCTTGTACTAGAACAACCCAAAGACCATGTCAGATGTACTTTATTGAGCTACTAAGTATATGAACGCAGAGGATGCGCTACTGGCCCGAGAGGAGAAACCCAAGAAGAGGGAAAGGCAAAAAGATACACGGTGACGGAAGATGACTAGAACTGGAGACTAACGGGAAGATAGGTGCTCCAAACCCCCCATTGGAAGGTTCACCAACTTCACCCTACTGACTGTCCCGATTGATCAGGTATTGATGTAGATCAAGGATGATACGACATTGATGTGGCCTGGCAAGCTAAAGGGAGATCCCAGCAAAAGGTTTAGAGACAAGTATTACCGTTTTCATCGGGATCACAATCACGACACATTTGAATGCTATGACTTGAAGTAGCAGATTGAAGCCTTTATCAAACAAGGAAAACTACAACAGTTTGTCAACAAGGAAAGGACAGACCCACTATAAGAGCCGACTGCAAGAAGGGATAACGAGCACCTCAGGCCACCCCAGGGAGATATAAGAATGATTGTAGAGGGCACCACAGCTATCGGTTTGTCCAGAAAGGCACGTAAGACTTACCTAAGGATGGTTTAGAACGTCCAGCTAACGAGTTCATTCCAAAGATGACACGGGTCGACAACCCTATAATTTGGTTCTCGAAGGAAGATGCTCGACGTCTCCACCATCCACACGATGACGCACTCGTTGTTAGCATACACGTAGGGGATTACAACACTCATTGGGTCCTAGTTGATAATGAAAGCTCTGCTGATATCCTCTATTACCCAGTATTCCAGTAGATAAGGATCGAGAGAGAACGGCTCGTACCTACCAATGCACCGCTCGTTAGGTTCTAAGGAACGAGAGTATACCCTTTCGATGCGGTCATATTGCTCGTGACAGTTGGTGATTATTCTCAACAAATTACTAAGGATATTATATTCCTTGTTGTCGACTATTCGTCTGCTTACAATGCCATATTGGGCCGCCCTACCCTCAATTCTTGGAAGGCCATAACTTCGACCTATCACCTGATGATCAAGTTCCCCACAGAGTACGGTGTAGGAGAGGTACGTGGAGACCAAGTGGCAGTGCACGAGTGCTACATAGCAATGTTAGAGATGGACGACCACTTATAGACCATGAGCAAAGAAGAACAATGGACAGTTGCAGAGCCTGTTGAAGGGTTGGAAAAGATACTCCTTGATGACTCCAAACCTGAGCGAACGACCAGGATTGACACCCTCGCCAGTCCCTCAGTCCGTCAAGCACTCACGACATTCCTGAGAGAGAACCAGGATGTCTTTGCCTGGTGCCACGAAGACGTGCCTGGGATTGACCCTTCGATCATGGTTCACAAGCTGAATGTATCACCCTCTTTTCCCCCTATTCGACAAAAGAAATTAGTGTTTGCCCAGGAGCGAGACAGGGCTATAGCGGAAGAAGTTTGCAAATTGCAGGAAGCGGAGTTCATACGAGAAGTGTACTACCCTGACTAGTTGGCCAACATAGTGATAGTCAAGAAAGCCAATGGAAAGTTGAGGATGTGTATAAACTTCACGGACTTAAATAAGGCGTGCCCCAAAGATAGCTACCCACTCCTACGGATCAATATCCTAGTAGACTCGACAGCAAGACACTAGTTGTTGAGCTTCATGGATGCATTTTTTGGTTACAATCAGATCAAGTTGGATGAGATTGATCAGGAAAAGACTTTATTCGTCACTAGCCAAGACCTCTTCTGCTATAAAGTGATGTTGTTCAGTCTCAAGAACGTGGGCACAAGATATCAAAGGCTAATGAACAAAATGTTCGCACATCATATTCGGAGGAATGTCCAAGTCTACGTGGACGACATGCTAATGAAAAGTTGATGGGAAGACGACCATTTGGACGACCTCAAGGAGACTTTTGATACCCTTTGCTCTTACAACATAAAGCTCAATCCAAGTAAATGCGCATTTGGAGTGACGGCTAGAAAGTTCCTAGGGTTTATGGTATCTAAGAGGGGCATTGAAATCAACCCAGACAAGATCCAGGCCATAATGGAGATGGCACCGCCTAGGAACATAAAAGAAGTGCAAAGCCTCAATGGAAAGGTAGCAGCGCTAAACAGGTTTATGTCAAAGGCAACGGACAAATGCCTGCCTTTCTTTCGTACATTGAAGAAGTCCTTTAAGTGGACGGCCGAGTGTCAACAGGCGTTCGAGGACCTAAAGGCATATCTCTCCTCCCCGCCATTGCTAGCCCTTCCAAAGCTGGAGAAGAGTTATTTCTTTACCTGGCTGTCTCCCCAGCTATCATCAGCATAACCTTAGTCAGAAAAGAAGACAGGGTGTAGAAGCTCGTATACTACATTAGCAGAGTGCTCCGAGGCACAGAGGAGAGATACCCCCGATGGAAAAGCTAGCCTTCGCTTTAGTGACCACACCTCGCAAGCTCAAACCATATTTCGAGGCCTACACAATGATTGTTTTGACAGACAAGCCTCTACAGAGAGCAATGAGTAATATTGATGCCGCTGGACGGATGGCACTATGGGCTATTGACTTAAGTGAATTCGACGTATAGTACCGCCCGCGCATTGCCATTAAGAGACAGGTGGTCGCTGACTTCATTGTGGAGTTCACCAATATGGAAGGCTAGAGGGCAAAAGAGCATCCTCAGTGGAGTATCCACACGGACGGATCATCCAACAGGCAGGCTGGCGGAGCAAGTATAGTACTCCACTCTCCAGAAGGGGATGAGATCGAGTGCATGGTTCGTCTCGACTTCCCTACAACCAACAATGAGGCGGAGTACGAAACTCTAGTGGTAGGACTAGATCTTGCCAAAGCAGCACCATAAGTGTGGTTGTTTATTATGACTCTTAGGTGGTCACAAGTTAGGTGAACCGTGATTACGAATGTAAACGTGAAAGGATGAAGAAGTACCTAGAGCAAGTAAGGAAATGGGTGGACGATCTATAAGCCAATTTTGTTCAAATCCCAAGGGGAGAGAACGAGCAAGCCGACTGTCTTGCCAAGGCTGCATCAAAGGAACACATGCTCTTCCTAACTAAGGTACTTTCTTTTGTTCAGCTTTCACCTTTAATAGATGGCATCGGTGTGCAAGAGATAGGTTCCGAAAGCAACTAGACTGCACCAATAGTCTCCTACTTGAGAGACAGCACATTACCTGACGGGAAGGAGGCCGCAAGGAAGTTGAAGGTTCAGGAGGCATGATTCATCCTGATAAAAGATATCTTGTACAAAAGAGGCTTCTCCCATCCATACCTAAGGTGCCTAAGCCCCGAGGAAGCTGATTATGTCATGAGGGAAGTTCATGAAGGGATCTGTGGGAAACATTCGGGGTCACGATCACTAGTACACAAGCTGATTCAGCCAGGATATTATTGTCTTACCATGCAGAAGGATGCCTACGCCTATGTCAAAGCTTGTGGCAAGTGTCAAAAGTTCAGCAACATCATCAGACAGCCAATAGAAGAGCTCACTTTGATGACGGCCCCGTGGCCTTTTGCTCTATAAGGGTTGGACATCATGGACCCATTCCCAACAGCGATAAGGCAGCTAAAGTTCCTAGTGGTCGGTATAGATTACTTTACCAAATGGGTGGAAGCTGAAGCCCTAGCCACCATCACTGAGAAAAACATACGAATCTTCGTTATGAGAAACATCATCTGCAGGTACGGGATCCCTAAAGTCTTGGTTTCAGACAATGAGAAGTTGTTTGACAACAAGTCGTTTAGGGATTTTTGCTCACAATTCGGGATTAAGAATCACTACTCCTTACCCGCCCACCTTCAGGCCAACGGAAAAGTTAAGGTCACGAATCAATCCTTACTCAAGATCATCAAGACTCGGCTTAAGGGGGCAAAAGGCATATGACCAGACGAGCTACCAAGTGTACTGTGGGCATACATGACGACGACCAGAACACCTACAGGAAAAACACCATTTCGATTAGCATACGGGAGCGAGGCCATTATCCCTGCTGAGCTTGGGCTTATAAGCTACAGGGTGGAGAACCATGATGAGAGTAGGAACAACAAAGCCATGCGCCTACAGTTGGACCTAGTGGATGAGGTCAGAGCAACAACCGAACAAAGGTTGGCACGATACCAGGACCTCATGGCCAAGCACTACAATTCCAAAGTCAGACATAGAGACTTTCAAGTTGGAGATCTCGTCCTGAGGAAGGTGACAGGCACTACAAGAGATCCCTCCCAAGGGAAGCTAGGACCCAATTAGGAAGAACCCTACAAAATCACTTCGTGGCAGAAGAAAGACAGCTATCACCTGGAGACACTCGACGAACGAAAGTTGCAACATCCATGGAACATCGAGCTCCTAAAGAAATACTATCAGTAGACGACGGCATGAAGACCACTCCTCATTTCCAGTTTATTTCATTCTAGTTGTTTTTATTATCTACAGTTTTTTTATTATCTAAAGTACTTTTTAGCCCACAGGGTAGCTTTTTATTTTTTTAGGACAATTTTGCTTATGCACGTGTTTATCATAATAAGAGAAGTTATTCAGAAATATCATGTGCATATATACATCTCTACAAAACCATATCTATGACCAAATCCATTAATGGACGGGTGCATCCAACGGATGCCTTACAATTTGTTAAAGTCCATTGATGGGTGGGTGTATCCAACGGATGCCTTGCAATTTGTTAAAGTCCATTAATGGACGGGTGCATCCAAGGGATGCCTTGTTGTTAAAGTCCATTAGTGGACGGAAACATCCCAAGGGATGCCTTAAAATTTATACAACTCCTTAAGTGGATGGATACATCCCAAGGGATGCCTTAAAATTTATACTAAGTCCTTAAGTGGACGGATACATCCCAAGGGATGCCTTGAAGTTTATTAAGTCCATTAATGGACGGATACACCCCAAGGGATGCCTTAAAATATATACTAAGTCCTTAAGTGGATGGATACATCCCAAGGGATGCCTTGAAATTTATTAAGTCCATTAGTAGATGGATACATCCCAAGGGATGCCTTAAAATTTATTAAGTCCTTAAGTGGACGGATGCATCCCAAGGGATGCCTTGAAATTCACTGAGTCCTTAAGTAGACGAAGGCATCCTAAGGGATGCCTGCAAATTTTTTAACCTATATAATAGATGGGTATGACTTATATTCAAACAATTTATTAAGTCCAAAGATTGCTAAGTTTATGGACGAATAAAAATTATGCCACGTGCGACGGATCCCAGAAGGGAATGACGAGGTGTTTGATCCCACCTAGATGAAAAAATATGTTGAAATATTATGGCAAAGGATGTTCAGACATACAAGTAACAAATGCAAGCAACGGACAAAAAAATAAATAAATAAAAAGCCTATGGAGGGCAAATGTTTACATCCAAAACCCAAAAAAATGGAGGGTGGAGCCGAAGGAGAAGCACCTCTAGTATCAGCCAAATTTGCTCATAAGGTCACAACCTCATTAAGAAAATCGAACAAAAGTTGTCCATGTGCTGCCTAAACGGTGAGACACGTATCCAGCATAGTACACATAGAAGAAAAGGATGATGTAGATGGTGGAGGATCCACGGTAGCAGTGGGATTGACAAATGCCTCAGCGGTAGGATCACCAAAAGGAGGGGCTCGAGATGCATCACCTGTAGAAGACTTGACTCGAGGGTGTTTAGAACTTGCTTTCAATTGAGCAGCCCTTTGCCTAAAAAAGGTGGCACCTATGGGAGCAATGATATGAATAGGCTCAGATGTGGGAAAGTCCTCTAAACCTAAATCTAACAAAATCCTATGAATGAAAATAGGAAAGAACAAACCATGTGACTTAGTGCTACTCCTATGAACCTCAACAAGAGAACGAATGAAAAGAGTAGGGACACTGATAGAAGCACCGGTGATGAGAGTGTACAAAAACACACATCTCTCAATGGGAATGGAATGTCTATGAGAAATAGGCCAAATGCTATGACAAGAAATCTTAAAGAACAAGTAATTGAGCTCAGTAAGCTCATGTGTGGTAACCTTAGGATTAGTATCCCAACTAATGGTAGTACTAGTGAAAAGTGACATAATGTCATCAAAAGTAGGAAACTCTTTGTAAGGATACATAGGCTGTTGTACCAAAGGTACACCAAGAGCAGAAGCCACTACCTCAGGGGTAATGACAAACTCTTCACCCCTTATCCAAGTCTTCACATAGTGAGTGTTGGAATCATCGGAGTGGATAGAGAGGTTTGAATAAAACTCTTTAATCAAAGCAGCCGGAGAGGGATGCTCAACATCTAAGAGAGGTAACCAACTTCGACTCCCAAAGTTCCTACGCATCTCAAGGTCAACGTCATCTAGGATAACTTTTTGTTTAGCCTAAACAGACCTAAAGATATTTAGTTTCTCATAAGCCTTTTGATTTAACCTAAACTAAAACCTAGAGGGTTGGAAATTAGAAGAAGACGAGGTAGAGGTTTTCTTGGCTCTAGTTTTCCTAACCATGACTCTAAGAGTAGAAAGGAAAAGGAAAAGGAAAAAGTAAGAAAAACACAAAAACCATGGGCAGACTGCATTAGAAAGGGTTAGAGCACAAAATATATCAATAAATAACAATCTATATGATGCATGAAATGAATGCACATATGATGCAAGCTCTAATGCACAAAAAGCTTGTTCAATTCTCCAACATTTACCAATAATTGACTTGAACAAAAAGTTTTAACCAAAAATCCCAATTTTCGAAAAACCCATTTTTCAAAACCAAATCAAATTGATCAATTAATCATTACACTAGTTAAAAAACATCATATAATGACTTAATCCATCCATTACACAAGTCAATTTCATCAATTTTAGTCCAATTGAACAAAACCCTCAATTTCTCAAAATTCCAAACCCTAGAATTTTCAATTTTTCTCAAATCACAACATTGATCAAATTAATGCATGGGAATTATATGCATATGAACTAGGAACAAAAACCCATTGATTAAACATGAACAAAAACAACCCAAACATCAAAACCCCCAAAAATTTTAATTCAAAAATCACTAAGAAAATGTGTGAAAAGTGCATGAAAAATGTAGATAACTTGAAAAAGGAAGGGTGTATAGGTCTTACCTACACTTGAGGACAAAAACCCTTGAAGATTTGAGGAAGAAAACGACAAACAATCTTGGATTGGATCGATTAGGAAAGAAAAGTTAGAAAAAGATAGAAAAGTCTTTGAAAAAGTGATGAATACGTGCTGAGAAAAATACCTTAATATTCTTTTCTTTTGAATCTCGATCGGTTGAGTACTGATCGGGTACCAATTGAACCAGACAGAAGGTTTAGTTTAAAAACTTTAAAATTTTTGATCGATCAAAAAATTGGATTCGATCAATCGAAAAGCAATTTCGACTGATCGAACAGGTAGAAGCAAGCTTAAAAAACTCAAGGGATTTTCGATCAGTTAAAAAACACATTTGATCGATCTAAATTCTGGAAAACTGTATTTTTTGAAAAACAACAGAAGTTTTATGTAGAAAACACTCAAACCAATTAATTTCATAAATAAAATGCATGAGAGTGAGTTTAAAAGTTTTTCAAAATCATTGTTTTCAACCCAGAACTTCAAAAACAAGATTTTCACACTTTTTACCCTCAAATTTTCAATCAATGAACATATTTTGTATCAAAATCATAGAACATGTAATCTTGGATGGCTAAACCAAATTCACACACAATTTCATGTACTAAGTTTAGCAAAGAATAACTTGTAAAGTGTGTGCAACTAGTAACAACATGAGATACATATAAGGTGATATGTAAATAGAAATTAATCACAATTTCTACAATATTTATCACATAAGTTTGAAAGTGACTATCACCTAAAGAGTTATATCATATAACTCCCCACATCTCCTAGAAAACAAGCTGGCAATTATGCATTTTTTTTTTTAGCCTTATTGTATACAGACATTATATATATATATATATATTATTTTTTTATTTTATGGCTACACTTTATTTTCTTTTTGTGCATATGCTACACTTTCTCGAGCACAAAAACTTACGATATGCATTAAGGTGTTCATGATTGACTAGTAAACAGTGGTGAGATGGTTATTTATGCTTTATCTTAGGATTTTTTAGCCCTTACAATCAAAAGCATGTGACTTCAAAATCAAGATTATGTGATCAAAAACCATAAATAGCTTACACACAACATGCACTACATAGCTAAAACTAGCAAAGTGCAGAAAAATAAGCTCATCTAAGCTAACCAAGGTACACAAGCATGTTATGCAAAGATAATATGGTCAATCTTAACTACACATCCATGATATGTAATACAAAACACATCCTTCCACATTCCTCTTTCCATTTTTTGTTTTATTTATTTATTTATTGGAAAAACAAACAAAAAACAACTTAATATGAAATGCATGAATGTAATGCAATGCAAATCTTAAAAGCAAAAGAAAACAAAAAAAATAAAGAAATATGGTCACAAAGAATTTTGAGATGAAACACAAGGATCATATCAGAAAGACTCAATTAGATTGAGTATTTTGCATCCATAACCTCTTAGATACAACTCTAGTTTTGGAGTTATTATTCATATTAGAATGATGAGCAGCTCTAGCATTGGTATAAAGGTTTAAAGCCTTTACAAATTCATCAATAAGTACCATAGGATCTTGTGCTTAAGGCACAGGTACTTTTTGCTTATTTGCTTACTTTGCAGCTTGCAATTTGAAACAGTTTGGGTGAGTACACCTAACCTTTCCACAAAAATGACAAACCCACAAAGGTCTATCATGCTTCTTGTCCTTAGGGAGGTTAGGATTCTTAGGCTTAGACTCTTTAAGATCAACCCTAATATTCCTAGGAGCAAGAACATCTTCTTTTGGTTTGACAACCTCTATCTTTGATGGCTTAGAAGAATGAACAAAGTTTGTGGAATGAGTTTCAAACATAGAGATGCTATCAACAAAACCTAAACCCGATATGTCTAAGGGAGACTTCTGAATACTTAACATGTGATTAAGTTTAGAACTAGCAGACCTATTTGTTTGTTCTCTAGCAATAGATAATTCTAGTTCTAGGTTCTTAATCTTATCAAGCAACATAATATTTTTAGTCTTTACCTTATTAACCAGTTCATTAGCATCAAGCAAATTCAACAACAAGTTTTTCTTTTCATGTTCAAGAGTGGCTATCTTCTTTAGCCCTAAATCCACACTCATTGCATCCTTTGCAGCAACCTTGCATAGCTTGTTTTAAACTTTTTGCAAGTCAGCACACTCAGAGAGTTCCCTATCAGAAGGGTTCTCTTCAACCAAAACACTTTCATCAACTACAACAGTAGCTGTGAAAGCAAAGAAGTTTTCATCTTCATCACTTCCAGACTCATGATCAAAAATTTCACCATCACTAAGGGTTACAGCCATAGCTTTACCCTTTGATCTTAAAAATGTTAGACATTCAGATTTTACATGACCATACCCTTGACAATCAAAACATTGTTGACCTAGAGAATTACTAGAAGATTGACCAACTTTTTCTTTTTGATTTTTCAGCATTATTGATTTTAGCTGGTTCATTTTTCTTAAAATTCTTAGGTTCAGCATTATTTCTACCTCTTGCCCTTCTATTGTTATTCCTGAGAAAGTTTCTAAAGTTCTTGGCAAGATATGCAATCTTTGTGGAAGAGAGTTCATCATCAAATCCATTGTCATCAACTGACTTAAGAGCCATTGATTTGGACTTGTTTGTTTTGGGTAGGTCTAACTCATAGGACTGAAGAGATCCTACAAGTTCATCAATAGGGATGGAGTCCATATCCTTGTTTTCAGTAATGACAGTCACTTTGGGTCTAAAGTCCTCAGTTAAGGATCTAAGAATCTTAGGTTGATCATAAATTTCACCCAAATTATATGCAGAATTAACAATACCATTAAGCTTAGCATAGAATTCATCAAAACTTTCATCTTCAGACATCCTAATGCTTTCAAATCTAGTTGTTAACTGCTGCAATTTGTTTATTTTAACTGCCTTTATGCCTTCATGCATAGTTTGGAGAATTTTCCAAGCAGTATGAGCAACCTCAACATTTGAGATTCTTCTAAATTTCTCCATTGAAACAGCATTAAAAATAGTGTTCATGGCTTTGCTATTAAAAGCGGCTACTTTTTTTTAGGACGTTGACCACTCACTAACAGGAGTAGTTAGTTTCTCCCATCTGTATTCAACGGAATTCCACACTCTCTCATCTATAGATTTTAGGAAGGCTTTCATCCTCACCTTCCAATAGACATAGTTATTCCCATCAAAGTGAAGAGCGATCACAAGAAAGTGATCGTGTTCCATGACAACAGGAGACAAGGATTAACTCTTAGATCAAGAAATCTAACACAAGAGCTAACTACTTTGATACCACTTGTTAGTTTTTAGGCCCCTTAACATAATATGTTTAACCTAATATTAAGCCAAGTTGATTAACAAGTTTGTTAATTAATTCTAGGTTAAACCAATATGTGTAAAATAAATATAATGCAGAAAGTAAAAAACACACAGATCTGATGACCCAGGAAAACCTAACCTGTAAAAAATCTGGGGAGGATTTAACCTAGCTATCCTCAAGGTAAAGACAGATCAACTATGAAAGAATTGAAATTTGTACAATAAGACTTAGACCACTAACATCCTATTGCTACCTCGTGAAGAAAACTTACTATCACGACCACGTGACAGCTCCAAGTCCACGGACTACTTCTTTCCTTGATCTACAGCAACCATAAGTTCTCCTACTTGTGACTTTGAGACTCCACTCAAAGGTTTCAGATCTTCTTGAAAGTTCTTTATGCAAAAACTGAAACAACCAAGTTCTTGATATGAATCTTGATCTTGATAGCTCTTCGTGTGTTTGAAGGTTATTCTCTTAGATCTCACAAAAGATTCAACACACAACTCAAAAAAGACTTCTAAAATGTAGCTAGGGTTTTTCCTTTTATAAATGGAGTGAAATACTTAATCCTACACGTCATATGGGCTTGGGTTGGTTTGAGAATTCTGTAGAAAATTATTGATGCACGAGTTTCGATCGATCGAGTCTAACTTTCGATCAATCGAGCCTTGCAGATTTTGAATAGAAATTTCCTGCAATTACTCGATTCCAACTTTATAACAATCCAAACTTTGAGCAAGTCTAAACCTAGGCACTATGTTTTGATCATGGTTTGCCAACATATACAAAGTGGAGTTCTAATACATTAGTTCCTAAAGTCTTAGAACCTAGCAAAGATCAAAGGGCTCAAGCATTCGAAGTATTTGTTTATTTAGAGTGGAAGATTTTAGATTTCAAAGATAAACTTGAGGACAAGTATGTTTCAAGTGGAGAGGTTTGATGTTGGATACAATTTACTATTTAATTATTGTAATTTATTAATTTTGTTATTTAATTTGCAATTTTTGTTATTTTAGGTTTAGGGTTGTTATTTATTTGTTTTTAGGTACTTTTAATATTTTTTAGGTCAAATTTGGTTCATGTTATGGTTAGGTATTAATTTGGAGCTATTTTAGAATTTAATTTCTTGTCTGTTAAATTTTACAGGGCTCTTGAATAGGCCCCTAAGTCTGTAAACGTTTTTTTTAGTATTATTGATATTAATAAAAATTCAAAATTTTGTTTATTATTTCTCTGGTAGATTCCAGAACCCTTTCTTCTTGTAGATTCAAGGAACCCTCGTGGATTCGAGGTTATTTTCAGAAGCAAACGTGTTTTGTTTCTTATTTTCTAGAAGTAGATATGTTCTATTTCTTGACGCTTTCGCATCCTGCATTAGTAATTATCCCATTGAAGAAATATAGATTACTAGTAGAAGTATAGAACTAAAATGAAACCCCAATAGATATTTTACATAAGTAATTTTTATTTCAATTCGATGTATACAAATGAGAGAATTCATCTCCTTACGAAGTCCGATGTAGGAAGCGGCCTAGGAATCGCAGATAAATCTGGTCGGCATCGACGATGACTCTACCAACGGGGATTTTAGGGATTTTTCGATGAGAAAAAGTCCACTATTATCAGAATCGAAGATCTGGGCTAGTGGTTGTGTCGTGAAGAGAAAGAGAGCTTCAATCTTTGAGAGAGAGAAATTTTGATTTTTTGTTCAAGAGGAAATGCATGCAAGGTTTGAAATCTTTTAGGGATGAAATAGTCTTTTTCTAATTTGATGAAGTGTCAAATTTAAGAGACATTGGATTGAATAAACGGAAATACCCTTTACAACAAAACTGGCCTATTGTTTGTCTGCCATCTTTAACTGCACTATTTGGTATTCATGTTTAGAGCATCCACAATGATGGTGCTAAAAAGCTATTTTTAGCATCACTATATAAAAAAATGCACTACAATAGTGGTGCTATAGGTAAATATTTTACCTACCTTGCTACAGTGCATAGCTATATATAGCTGTGCACTGTAGCTGAAAGCTAAAAAAAATATTAATTTTTTATTCTACCTTTGATTAAAATATTAGTTATTCATTTTTTTTCTATTTATTTTTACTCAACCAACCTTTCAGACCTCTCTCTCAACACTCTTAACTCTCAACTTTCATAACTTTCACCTCTCTCTCTCAACTCTCACCGTCGCTAGCCCACCCTAATGCTTAATCATCCTCTCAACACCGCCAGCCCACCTCGAAGCTCAACTCTCCCTGGCCCACTCCCCTGATCTATGCCGTCGACACACACTGCCACAGACCCAGCTCGCCTACCTAGCTCCAACCCATCCCTTCCGCCGACGCAAGCCCCAAGTCCCAAGCCAACCCACGCCATCATATATTTGACCCATGCCAACACCATCCACCTCACCGAAGCCCAACTCTGTTCATCCATTATTCTCACTGAAGCTCTCTATACAATTAGTCATCGCTGACCCACGTAGGCGTGATTGGTGATTTTTGATTTTCTTTGTGATTGGTGATTTTTGATGGTCTGGGTTAAGGAAAAATATTGGGGATTTGGTATTAATAATTTATTGTTGGGCTTATTATTTTTTCTCCACCCGAAGCTCAACATCATCGACCCATTTTGGGCTACTTGGTTGCTTATTTTGTTTTGTTTTTTTGTTTTTATTTTTGTTTTGTTTTTTCCTGCTGTGGACTGGTGGTGGTGGTGGTGGTTGTGGGTGTGATTGTGGCTAATGGTGGAGGTAGTTGTGGTTGGTTACAGAAGTTTATGGTGGATGTTTTTATTATTATTCTAATGAGTTATTTGTATTATTTAATCAAATGGCTAAAAATATAGATCCATTGATGTTGAGTGTGAAGAGGTAAAATAAATAAAGTGACTTTTGTAGGTGTCAAATAGCTAAATTTTTAGCTCCAGTACTATGAATGCTCTTACTGAGAAAAGGACGAAAAAGAATCACATGAATTTGGAAGACATTGTTGTGGATCAATTGCAAAAAAAATCATATCTTCAGCACAAAAAAAAAAAGTAAGAAAAAAAAATCATATCTTTGGTAAAAAGAAATCGTGTATATATGTATACTGGTCAGGACAGCATGTGCAAGGCATGTGCTAGCCATGGGAAAAAAAGTAGTGATTAGGATCAATTTTAGATTTTATTTGTATCACAAAATAAAGATATAAATTATTTGATTTTTTAAATACATAGAGATTTACATTAATCAAAAGAGACATTAATTTTAAGACTTTTGATAATTATGTTATAAAAAGTTAATCTTATTCGTATAAGTCCGTAACAGATCCCAGTCCAATATTTTATTATTTTATTTTGACCTATAACTTACATCTCAATAGTTGTGAATATATTGTAATAACAACAAAATGTCACGACATTTTTAGTTCTGCTAGATCTCGGTATAATATATTTTTTTTAGTTTTATTTTGACCCATAAGGAATTGACACATGCGTCACAACATTTTCATAATATCTCTATGTATACATTGTACCTAATTACAATGTAAATTTATATTGTATACACAAAAAAATTGGCAAATTTTGTACACATTTACAAAATTTGTACAATATTTACCATTTTTTGTGCAAATGTGTATAATATTGACCACTTTTGTATATTTACAATGTAAACTTGCATTGCAAGTACAAAGTAAACATATAAAGATCTTATAGAAATAAAATAAAAAAAAACAAAGCTCAAACCAACTGGCATACTTGAAGGGGGAAAAAAAAAGAAAAAAAAAGTGCACCTCACTAATTGAATAAACCAAAAATACACTATTCATGAGCCTTTGGCTCTTTTTATATAGTTAATAAATATGCCAGCTTACATAAATATTTAAAAGAAAAAAAAAAACACAAACTGATAACTAGAAAAAAAAAAAAAAAAAAAAACTATAGGCACTGTAGAAATTAATGTTAAAATGTTGTGGACTTAGCATTTTTTTATTTGATCTATAAGAAACTGAGATCTCAACAATTGTGAAAATATTGTGATAATAATAAGTGTTGTAACATTTTCTCAGAACATTTATTTTTAGTTGTAGTTGGTCATAGTCTCATATTTTATTATTTTATTTTGACTTGTAAGAAATTGACACGTCAATAATTGTGAAAATATTGTGAAATTTGTTGTGTCAGTATAACAATATATATACCAGTTTACATACATATTTAAAAGAAAAGAAAAAAAAAACACAAACCGATTACTGAAAAAAAAATAAAAAATTAGGCACTGTAGCTACCGTGCTAGTTGAATAAACCAAAAACATTACATAATAAGTATTGTAACATTTTCTCAAAACATTTATTTTTACTTGTGGTTGGTCACAGTCTCATATTTTATTATTTTATTTCAACTTGTAAGAAATTGACACTTCAATAATTGTGAAAATATTGTGAAATTTATTGTGTCAGTATAACAATATATATACTAGCTTACATAAATATTTAAAAGAAAAAAAACACAAACCGATTATTAAAAAAAAAAAAAAACTTTAAGCACTATAGCTACCGTGCCAGTTGAATAAACCAAAAGCACTACACAATAAATGTTGTAACATTTTCTCAAAACATTTATTTTTAGTTGTGGTTGGTCACAGTCTCATATTTTATTATTTTATTTCGACTTGTAAGAAATTGACACGCTAATAATTGTGAAAATATTGTGAAATTTGTTGTGTCAGTATAGCAATATATTTACCAGCTTACATAAATATTTAAAAGAAAAAAAAAAACACAAACCATTACTAGAAAAAAAAAGAAAAAAAAAAAAAACTTTAGGCACTGTAGCTACCGTGCCAGTTGAATAAACCAAAAGCACTGCACAATAAGTGTTGTAACATTTTCTTAAAACATTTATTTTTAGTTGTGATTGGTCACAATCTCATATTTTATTATTTTATTTCGACTTGTAAGAATTGACATGTCAATAATTGTGAAAATATTGTGAAATTTATTGTGTCAGTATAATAATATATATACCAGCTCACATAAATATTTAAAAGGAAAAAAAAAATGTAACTACTGTAGCTACAATGCCACTTGGCACTGTAGTTACTGTTCAAAACTTGGGAAAAAAAAGTGGCTCACAAAACCATAGCCCTGTAGCTACAGTGTTTTAGCGCATTTGCGCACGTTAATAATTGTGAAAATATTGTAAAATTTTTTTTGTCTGTATAACAATATATACACCTTACATAAATATTTAAAAGGAAAAAAAAAAAACACAAACTGATTACGAAAAAAAAAAAAAATTGTAGCTATTGTAGAAGTGGCATTGTAGTTACTGTTCAAAACTTGGAAAAAAAAAAAGGGTCACGAAACCAAATCAGTGTAGCTACGGTAATTTAGCGCATTCGCGCTTTTATATATAGTAGCTACAGTGCCATTTAACTAAACCAAAAGCACTATAGTTACTATGCATACACGCATTCGCGATAAAGTAAAAATACTACACAATAAGTGTTATAATATTTTTTCAAAACATTTATTTTTAATTGTGCTTAGTCACAGTCTCATATTTTATTATTTTATTTCAACTTGTAAGAAATTGACATATCAATAATTGTGAAAATATTATGAAGTTTGTTGTGTCAGTATAACAATATATATACTAGCTTACATAAATATTTAAAAGAAAAAAAAACACAAACCAATTATTGAAAAAAAAACTTTAGGCACGGTAGCTATAGTGCCGGTCAATAATTGTAAAAATATTATGAAATTTGTTGCGTAAACCAGCTTACATAAATATTTAAAAGAAAAAAAAAACACAAACCGACTATTGAAAAAAAAAAAAAAAAACTTTAGGCATTGTAGCTACAGTGCCGGTAACTAAACTAAAAGCACTGTTGTAGCTACAGTGCAACAATGCATGTGTTTTGTTGTGTCAGTATAATAATTGTGAAAATATTATGAAATTTGTTGCGTCTTATAACAATATATATACCAGCTTACATAAATATTTAAAAAAAAAACTTTAGGGACTGCAGCTATAGTGTTAGTTAATTAAAGCAAAAGCACTGTATATAAAGAAGAAAGAAAAGACAAAAAAACAAAAAGCACCAAACAAACCGAAGAAAAAAAAAAAAAGTAAAGAAAGAAAACAACAACAACAACAACAACAACAATTGCCGCTACAGTACTTATACAGTGCAAATACATTGAGTGTACAGTACCAAAATACTGTAGCGGTAGGTAGGGGTGTCAATTCGGGTTATCGTGTCGGGTTCATGTCGTGTTAAGGTAGGGGTATTCGACTAAATGGCTCAACCCTAACCCGACCCATGTAATAATCGTGTCATAATCCTTCAACCTTAACCTAACCTGTTAATAAGGCGGGTTAACCTGACCCAACCCATTTGACACGCTTAATAAACGAGTCGTGTTGGGTTGACACGAATGTAACACAACCCATTTCAACCTGTATAATATTAAATATAACATCCATCTAGAAATAATTTTTTTTTACATCCCAAAAAGTAGTGCATACACTTCAAGTCTTCAACTCACATTCAAAATAATATAGTTCAACAAAAATATAACATTCATCTAGAAAATAATTTCTTTACACTCCAAAAGAAATGCATACACTTCAACCCAAATTCAAAATAACTAAGTTTAACAAAAATAAAATAACATAGTTCAAAAAAAATATAATATCCTTGGAACTCGTCAAATGCTAAGTATCAATATTGAAAGAATTTGAGTAAACAGTGGACTAATCCTGACTATGACCACAATTATCATCTGATAGGGGAGCAGAAAACTAGTCCAACTTCTGTTCGTCCAAAGGTATCGTCCAGAGCCAATAGAGCAAGTTGGACCAAGAATCACCCAGAAGAAGGAAAAATGTTCATGGACAATAATACTACTCTTGATCAGTGAAGTCTCCCATGGACAATAAAGTCGTCCATGGACGATCTTCAGATGTCCATGGACGACCAAACTGTCCTACACCAGACGGACAAACACGCAACACTTGGAAAACTTTCGACTCTCTGTAGCGGTTACCAAACCCGTAACTATTGCCATGAATCCATCAAATAAGTTAATTTCCATTAGCGGTTACGATTTTAATAGCCGTTGAGGAAGTTAACTCCGGCCTCGTTGGCTTCCACAAGTCTTGGGGAGGTTATTTGGACAAATAACTGTCCCTAAGATCTCTATATAAAGGACCGGTCTAAACTCGAGATAGGTAAGAACTTTTCTGAGACTTGACTCCCAAATACTTGGAACTTCATTCCTGTGAGACTAACTTTACCATCAGAGGGGGTTTGGCCGGTCTTCTCCGGTCTCCTCTTTGACTGCGCTTACTTTTTGTAGGCCTTTAACCCGCTTTAGTAGCCCACCGAACCTAGATCATCCACCTTACTGATTCGGAGCGATATCAGTTGGCGCCGTTTGTGGGAAGAGATTGTTTTGCAACTATCTTTTCCGCAACAAAGGGTTAGGATGGTCAGGACCAAATTGAGGGCTACTAGCCCAGGCCGTCAGGGAAGTAGAGGCGCTTCAAGTGATCCCCAACGTGATCGCCAATCTGCACCAGTCATGCAGACATCGTCTATTCAGCATGTGCAATCTATGGCGGCTGCAATGGCGAAGTTGACTCGCCAAAACCAAGAGTTAAGAATGGAGATCAATCAGAGAAGACAGACACGTGAGGAACGTGAAGGAGGAGGACAAACACAAGGTCATGGCGATAGAGAAAATCCTGAGATTGGAAGTCAGTTAAGAGGCACCACTTCACAGACGGTACCACACTTGAAAGAAGAGATGGACCAAATGAAGAAAGTCATGGAGGAAATGAAAGAGAACATGAGGAGGACGAATCCTATATAAGATTTGGTCCACAGAACTGACTCTCCCTTTATGGCTTCCATCAACGGTCATCCTCTACCATCAAAATTCAAACTGCCTTCCCTGGATTCGTACGATTGAACGCGTGACCCATTTGACCACATTGCTACTTTCAAGACAACGATGCACCTTCAAGGGGTCCCTGATGAAATCATGTGTACAGCCTTCCCTACCACCCTTAAAGGCCCGACACGAGTTTGGTTCAGCAAAATACCCCCAAGTTCTGTAGGTTCTTTCGAAGAGTTGAGCAAATTGTTTGTTAACAATTTCATCGGGGGACAGAGACACAAGCGTTCTTCGTCCAGCTTGCTAACCATAGAGCAAGAGGAGAACGAAAGCCTGCGGTCATTCATCACTCGCTTCAACAGAGAAGCCCTTAGTGTGGACGAGGTAGACGACAAGCTTCTATTGGCGGCCTTCCACAGCGGGATTAATTCTGATCTATTTATCCATAAGCTATATGAGAAGGAGCCTCAAACCATGGCTGAGCTCGTCCATTCGGCTCAGAACTTCATGAATGCAGAAGATGCGATCATAGCCAAGAAGAGGAAAAGAGTTGAAAAGATGGAAGCGCACCCAGCACGCCACTCAGAACAAGGCCCTCGTCTAAAGAAGGGACGGACGAAAGATAAGAAGGAACGAGATAACAGGAAGACGGGTCCTTTGGGAAGAAGCCAGAACTATACGCCCTTGAACGCTCCACTTGATCAGGTGCTCATGTAAATCAAAGATGACCCTTCTCTAAAATGGCCAGAGAAGATGAAGGGAGATCCCAATAAGCGCAATAAGAGTAAATATTGTCGCTTCCACAGGGAACATGGGCATGACACGGATGAATGTTATGACCTGAAACAGCAAATTGAGAATCTTATTAGACAAGGAAAGTTAAGGCACTTCGTTGGAAGGGATCATAGAGATGAAAAGTTGAAAGAAAAAATAGAGGAATCGTCCCGACCCCCACTAGGAGAGATAAGGATTATCGTTGGAGGGAACTCAATGGGGCAATCTTCTAAGTCGAAGAAGACGTATCTCAAAGTGGTGCAAAACGTCCAGCTCTCTGGACGATCACCAAGGACGAGATCAATGGACGAGCCGGCCATTTCCTTCACTGACGAAGATACTGAGAAGATCCATCACCCGCATGACGATGCAATTGTCATCATTCTGCTTATTGCAGATTATACAACCAGGAGAGTGTTAGTTGACAATGGAAGCTCAGCAGACATATTGTACTACCCTGCCTTCCAACAGATGAGGCTTGGGCGGGATCAACTTCGTCCAGTTTGCTCACCATTGATAGGGTTTGGAGGAATGAAGGTGCAACCCGTAGGCACCATTACATTACCAGTAGTGGTAGGGTCATACCTGCAGCAGATAACTAGGGAAGTCAATTTCCTCGTGGTGGACTGTTCGTCTTCATACAATGCCATTATTGGAAGACCAACTCTGAACAGTTGGAAGGCGATAACATCTACCTACCATCTATTAATCAAATTCCTTACGGAGTACGGGATAGGGCAAGCACAAGGAGATCAGTTGGCAGCTAGAGAATGCTATTTAGCCATGATGGCTTTGGACGAACAGGTGCAAACAATGAGCATTGAGGAAAGAAGGGTTGTTGCAGAGCCCACAGAAGTATTGGAAGATGTTCTTTTGCAAGAAGATGATCCCGAGAAATTCACCAAAATTGGAACAGGCATGAAGGAGAAGGCAAGAAAAGACCTCATCCAGTTCCTGAGAAAGAGTATCGACATTTTTGCATGGAGTCATGACGACATGCCGGGAATTGACCTAAGTGTAATCACTCATCGATTGAATGTGTACCCCTTTTTTAAGCCCGTTCGTCAGAAGAAGAGGATATTCGCTCCTGAGTGGGATAAGGCAATCAAGGAAGAGGTTCAGAAACTGACCACGACACAGTTTATTAAGGAAGTCTATTACCCAGATTGGTTAGCCAACGTGGTGATGGTGAAGAAAGCGAATGGCAAGTGGAGAATGTGGGTAAATTTCACTGACTTGAACAAGGCTTGCCCTAAGGATAGTTATCCTTTGCCACGCATTGATCAATTGGTGGACTCTACGGCTGGCCATTAGTTGCTGAGCTTCATGGACACTTTCTCAGGATATAATCAGATCAAGATGGATGAAGCTGATCAGGAAAAGACTTCCTTCATTACCAGCCAAGGCTAGTTTTGCTACAAAGTGATGCCCTTCGGTTTAAAGAACGCAGGGGCAACTTATCAAAGGTTGGTAAATCACATGTTTCGTCCATAGATAGGAAAGAATGTAGATGTTTATGTTGACGACATGCTTGTGAAGAGCATAGACGAGGGAAGCCATTTGGACGATCTACAGGAAACTTTTGAAACACTTAGGCGATATAAGATGAAATTGAACCCAAGTAAGTGTGCATTCAGAGTATCATTAGGAAAGTTTCTGGGGTTCATGGTTTTGCAAAGAGGAATCTAGGCGAATCCGGACAAGATCCAAGCCATATTAGACATGGAGCCACCGAAGAATATCAAGGAAGTCCAATCCCTCACTAGACGAGTTGCTGCTTTGAACAGGTTTGTTTCGAAAGCCACAGACAAATGTTTACCTTTCTTCAAAGTCCTCAGAAAGGCATTCGAATGGACGAACGAATGTCAAAAGGCCTTCCAAGACCTGAAGGACTATCTCACTACAGCTCCATTATTAAGTCCGTCTGTGTAAGGAGAAGAACTGTACCTATACTTAGTGGTGTCCCCACACGCCGTAAGTTCAGCTCTAATCAGAGAGGAAGGGAAAGTACAAAAACCCGTGTACTACACTAGCCGAGCACTCAGAGGAGCAGAGGGAAGGTATCCGCTTATAGAGAAATTGGCTTTTGCACTGATAATAGCTTCTAGGAAATTAAGTCATTACTTCCAAGTTCATGTCATCAATGTCATGACGGACCATCCGCTCAAGAAGGCAATGAACAAGCTGGAAGCCGCAGGACAGCTGATTCAATGTGCGGTGGAACTTAGTGAATTCGACATTCGGTACCAACCGAGAAATGCAATAAAGGCTCAAACCCTAGCAGATTTCATTGCAGAGTTCACTCCGAGTTACGAGGATCTTGGGGAAGGAAAGTACAATAAAAAATGGGTCGTCCATGTAGATGGATCGTCTACATTGTATGCTGGAGGAATTGGTGTTGTTTTGCAGTCGCCAGAAGGAGACAAGTTAAAGTACAAGGCTCGTTTGCAATACCAGACTACTAATAATGAAGTGGAGTATGAAGCCCTTTTAAAGGGGTTAGAGTTGGCTAAGTCTGTAGAAGCAGATTCAATACTTGTCTTGGGAGACTCTCAGTTAGTCATAGGCCAAGTAAATAGGGCATGCGAAGTCAAGGAAGACAGAATGAAGAAATATCTAAAGAAGGTAGTGCACCTTGTAAAGAAATTCAAAAAAGCTGATTTCATTCAAATCCCAAGGGAAGAGAATGTGGAAGCAGATATTCTGGCAAAGGAAGCGTCTACGAATGAAGCAGTGGACGAGTTAGATGCAGTACAATACATGCCAAGTGTAGACCTTCCAGAGATGCTGCAGATTGAGGGTGACGAAAATTGGATGACCCTAATAGTGTCATACTTGAAGGATGAAAGGCTCCCAGAAGAGAAGGACGAAGCTAAGAAGCTCAGGGTCAAATCAGCCAGGTACATACTTATGGACGAAGTGTTATACAAAAGAGGTTTTTCCTAGCCTCTCTTAAGATGTTTGGCTCTGGACGAGGCAAACTACATGTTGAGGGAGGTTCATGAAGGAGCATGTGGTAACCATTTGTGAGCCAGATCACTCATCCATAAAGTCATCCATAGCGGATTCTATTGGCCAACCATCCAAGCTGATGCTAAGGCATATGTCAAAGTATGTGATCAATGTCAGCGCTTCAGCACCATTCCTAGACAGCCAGCAGAGTATCTCACGCCAATGATGGCCCCTTGGCCTTTCGCGTAATGGGGACTAGACATTTTGGGGCCCTTTCCAACTGGAACTCAGCAAATGAAGTTTCTGGTGGTAGGAATAGACTACTTCACAAAATGGGTGGAAGCCGAACCCTTAGCAAAAATTACACAACAGAATGTCAAGAACTTCGTCTGGAAGAACATTGTATGCAGATTTGGGGTACCTGGGGTACTAGTGTCTGACAATGGACGACAGTTTGACAACACACCTTTCAGGGAATTTTGTGAACAACTTGGAATGAAGAACCATTACTACTCACCCTCCCACCCACAGGCCAATGGCCAGGCAGAAGTAGCAAACCGATCCTTGTTGAAGATCATCAAGACTCGGTTCGAAGGGGCAAAGAGAGTATGGCCGGATGAGTTATCAGGTGTTTTATGGGCTTACAGAACGACAGTGAGAACTCCAACAAGGGAAACTCCTTTTAAACTAGCCTATGGAAGTGAGGCAGTTATGCTGGCAGAAGTACATATGACGAGCCACAGGGTGAGGAAGTATCAAGCTGAAGAAAATGAAGAACAACTCCATCTTAACCTTGACCTTATGGACGAAGTCAGGATGGATGCAGAATAGAGAACAACAAGGTACAAAAATCTTATGGTAAGACAATATGATGCTATGGTGAAGCCTAGGCGCTTCAACATCAGGGATCTCGTCCTGAAGAGGGTTACCTTGGCAACAAGAAACCCGGCCTACAGGAAACTTGGGCCAAATTTGGAAGGACCTTATAGGGTTATCAACTGCAAGAGGCAAGGATCTTACTATTTGGAAGCTTTGGATGGGCGAAGGCTAGAACACCCTTGGAATGTTGAGCACCTAAGGAAATACCATCAATAAGTGCCGACTCTTGACAAAAGTGGCCTTGGACGAGATAGCTGGACGAGCAGAAGTATCTCATGTTTATTTACTACTATTATGCGTTTTAAGTATTTTAATAATCCCCTAGAAAGTACATTAGTGTTTTCACTTTTGTGCTATTTATGGACGAGTTGGTTTGTATTTTTAATTCAATAAGGCACTAGCTCACGAGCATGTGCCATGCCTGCGGACGAATGTTTACATAAGTTTGGATTTTCAAATATATATGATGTATTTTCAAGTATATTATTGGAATCCTTTATTTTTGTATATTCATTCAGACTGATCCACAAAAAAGAAAAATAAGCATGGACGAATGAAATCCTTGGACGCAAGGATATATCGTCCATAAACTTTCCTCAAAAGGAAAAAAGAAACAAGGTACATCCGTCCAAAGCTTAAAGACAAGATGAAACCTGAGTTAAAAATGAAACAAGGTACATCCGTCCTAAGCTTAAGACGAGATGAAACCTGAGTTAAAAATGAAACAAGGTACATCCATCCAAAGCTTAAGACGAGATGAAACCTGAGTTAAAAATGGAGCAAAGGTACATCCGTCCAAAGCATAAGACGAGATGAAACCTGAGTTAAGGGTATATTCGTCTAAAGCTCAAGACGAGATGAAGTCCGAGAAGTGGCCGTCCAAAACATAGACGAACAAGGACTGCAAAAACCAGCGTAACAATCCATTGCTTGGACGAGAAATTGTTGGGAAGTCTTATCAAGGACGACAATATGATCGTCCCTAAATTTGAATGATGAATAAAATCTAATCGAAAAGGAAGTCATTCATAGACGAACTATACATAAGCTAAAAGGATTCAATTTGCTCTATCTTGGTGATGTAATAAAAAATTCACCCCGTACTCAAGACGAGGCAAATTGAATTCCTGGGTGGACGAACCACATAGCCACAAATGATATGACTAATGAAAATAAAAATAAAAATTTCATATATAAAGCTGGAAAGGTATGTATTCAAACACAATGGAAGGTGAAAATAGAAAATATTCATATTTTCATGAAATTTAAAGAAGGGGGGACGACCCACGTCCAAAAACCCCTTAAGTTGTGAAAATGAAACTAATTGTATATAAAACTCGTCCACAATCTTGGATGAGACAATTGTACTTGTATGAACTTGAATAAAAGAAGTAAAAAGCCCAAAACAACGGGCACTTCCAGAAAAAGGTAAATAAAAGTAAAGTAAATTTTCTAAGGAAAATGATTTCACTTGGGCAAGCTAGTCTTGGGGTCGTCCTTGGTCACCTCAGTGTTAGCATCGTCCATTATGTTGACGTCCTCAGAGCTCGTCTGCAACAAGGAACTTTCAGTAGCGAGGGGAAGCTTAAAAGAATTGAAGTCCAAGTCAGGATATGCCTCTTTAGCATCAGCATGAAAGTCCTCATAACTAGCTACGTAATGACTGTCTAGACGATTCTTGTACTCGTCAGACTTCTTAAAAGTTGCTATGGCTTCTTCACGTACTTTTTCTAAGGACGAGGCAAACTCAGAGACTTGTCCTTTGAGATGGACGATACGAGTATCCTTCTCCAAGTTATCAGCCTTAAGCTCTTCCACCTTGTTTTTCAGCTTCGTCTCACTTCCTTGTAAACGATTAAAATCCTCAGTCAACCTAAGGACCTCCCCCTTCTTTAGCAGAACTTCATTGCTCAGCTCCTTGGCTTTGTCCTTAGCTGTCTTAGCCTCTGCAGCAAGCTCCTTAGCTTGGCAGGTTGCTGTATAAAATTTTGACATAGCCTGCATATGGACGAAAGGGAGTTAAAACATCCTATTCAAATTAAAATTAAAAAAAAAAAAAAAAAATTTCACACAAGGACGAGGGAAAGACTTACCTTAAAAAGGTCACGGACGCCGGAACGTTCAAACTCCTTCACTGACATGTTATAGCACTCATTCACTTCACGATTAGTGACGATTCCTTTGAACGTCCTCCATGCATAACCCTCGTCCAGAACTAGATTTGAAGGACGATCAGAGGGCTTAGACGGGCTAGGCTTGCAAGAAGCTTTGGGTGGAGGGGGAGGATCGGCCTGGACGGGATGGACTATTTGGACGGGTCCACATCCACCAAAGGTTAGTCCAAGTTCACTGTTGGAAGTACAAACTTGGGGACCTTGGGAAGGGAAGTCTTACCTGACTTTTGCTTCTTAGGGCCTCGACGACTTGGGAGGTCGTCTAGGTCCACAGCACTAGATATTGGCTTAGACTTCCTCTTCCCAGCTTGGACGGAAGCCACTTGGACAGATGGAGGTGCAACAACATCCTCGTCCCCACTAGTCACTGTTTTCTCTTTGTTTTCCCTTATTGTAGTTATCCCTGTAACGAGGAAAATCAATCAAAAAAAGAAAAAAAAGAAGAAGAAATGGAAACGAAATAAAGTGGACGATACTTACTTCGATGAGTAGTCTTCTCGTGACTAAGGTTCTCTGCAGTAGGCACTGGGCCGAGTCCCCAAGTTGCTAGACGACTGAGGGTTACCAAATCGTGGAAAGTTCTCCCAGGGAAGGTATGAACCACGTCTATCCGGTCCAGGTAAAATTTGTCTAAGTGTGGATGAACAACAGCTGCATCACCAAGAGAAAGAGTTAGACGATTGAAAGATAGGAAAAAAGTAAAGAGAAATGAAATGAAATGGAAAGAAAACATACCCTCAGGACGAAGACGATCTAGAGGGCTGGTAAAAGGTGGGAAGGGGGGACTACCCACATCAGCTGGGTCCCCAGCCCAATTTCCAGAAATAATAAAAAATTCTTTTTTCCAAAGCCGGTCAGACGAGCTACGGCCCTTAATTAAACTGTAATAAGAGCCCCTGGACGAGAACTGGTAAAAACCAGCATATTTCTTTATCTCTGAGGGCTTATACAGTAAAGGAACTCGTCCACCGTAATTAGACGGTTCCCTTCCAGTGCCTCACGCCATAACACTTGCATGGCAACTATCGTCCTCCAACCATTGGGGTTGAGCTGGTTAGGTCCAATACCCAACCTTTGGAAGAGGTCTCTACAGAAGGCATTTAGAGGAAACCTAAGGCCAGCTAAAAGGTAAGAAGTATATACCCCTAAACCAGAGGAAGGAGAACAACACCACTCTCTAGCCTTGGGTAGACGAGGGTTAAGCTCTTTAGGAATTTGGTATCTATCTACAAGAGTTTTTAACTTGACAGCATCTAAGGTGGATGCTACCTCTGGGGCACAACTATAAATGACGTCTTCCTCGTCCTCTTCCTTGTCTTGAGGAGGGCTAGATGGCTGTCTGGACAAGCTAGCCCCAGATCCAGAAGCCATCCTACGTTGTAGTTCCTGAAGTTCCTCTAAGGGAATGCCAGGAACCCCAGACGAGTAATGCTCGTCTGAGAAATCACAACAGGACGAGCTATCTACACTATCCTCATTACCCTCACTCCCAGAAGAAACGTCCTGGTACTCGTCTATCTCCCTCTCTATACTACTAGACGAAGACATAGTTGAAATGTAGAAAGATTTGAGATGAAAACCTAAAAAGAAAGAAGAAATACCTGATAGAACTAGGACGAGGGCTAGACGAGGCTTTTGGACGAGATGGCAGAGGGGAAAATGAGAGGAAAGTAAGGGGCATGAAAGAGAATGCACTATTTATAGGCCCCAGCAACAGGGTCATTGAAGCGACGTTCACCACTCAAAAATTGACACGTGGCAATTCCTTTGGGAAATGGGTTCGACACGACTGGCCAGCCAATAGCTTCGCAACACGTGGCTCACAAAAAGTGAAATTTTATTAAAATCACAACAATATCCTGGACGACCCTTTGAACAAAGGGGCAACTGATAGGGGAGCAGAAAATTAGTCCAACTCCGGTTCGTCCAAAGGTATCGTCCAGAGCCAATAGAGCAAGTTGGACTAAGAATCACCCCAGAAGAAGGAAAAATGTTCATGGACAATAATACTACTCTTGATCAGTGAAGTCTCCCATGGACGATAAAGTCGTCCATGGACGATCCTCAGATGTCCATGGACGACCAAACTGTCCTACACCAGACGGACGAACACGCAACACTTGGAAAACTTTTGACTTTCTGTAGCGGTTACCAAACCTGTAACTATCGCCATGAATCCATCAAATAAGTTAACTTCCATTAGCAATTACGATTTTAATAGCTGTTGAGGAAGTTAACTCCGGACTCGTTGGCTTCCACAAGTCTTGGGGAGGTTATTTGGACAAATAACCGTCCCTAAGATCTCTATATAAAGGACCGGTCTGAACCTGAGAGAGGTAAGAACTTTTCTGAGACTTGACTCCCAAATACTTGGAACTTCATTCCTGTGAGACTAACTTTACCATCGGAGGGGGTTTGGCCGGTCTTCTCCGGTTTCCTCTTTGACTGCGCTTACTTTTTGTAAGCCTTCAACCGCTTCAGTAACCCACCGAAACCAGATCATCTACCTTACTGATTCAGAGCGATATCATCATCCATAGATTCTTTGTTGATGTCCAAATTCATAACATCTTCCACAAGCTCATCCAATTTTATTTGTGCAAGTTCTATGCCAAAAAAAAATAAAAATAGTAGTTCTAGGGTCTGTGAAGTTTCAATTTTCAATTATATCCCTTGTAAATTTTTGTAATTACTCACTTTTCTTTTTAAATTTAAAATATATGTTGGATATAAAAGGTATTTGACAAATCTAAAATAAAATAAATATTTATTTGTTAAATGAGTTAAACAGGTTGTGCTAAGTGGGTCATTTTGGGTTGACACAAATAAATTAGCGTGTCAAATGTGTCTATTGCAGGTTATGCGGGTTGACCCGCTTATGACACGTTTCTTATCGTGTCGCTTTCGAGTCAACCCGTTTATGACCCAAATCTATTAAGGTCCAACCCTAACCCGAAAAAACCCGTGTCGGGTTTGTGTCGTGTTCGTGAGTTGAGTCAAACATTGACACTCCTAGCAGTAGGCGCTTTTTATGTAAATATAAAGTATATGAAAAGATCATATCTTTAGTTAAAATAAAAAACCAGAGATTAAACAAAAGAGAAAGAATACGATGCAATAGGCTCCCCTACCAACCCTCTAATGGTCAAATAAAAATAATATGATCCAATAGGCCAACACGCGTGGAATTGATTTCTGCATAAGACCAAAGTTCAATCTTTTGTTTAATCTGGTTAGCAAAAAAAAAAAAAAAAAAAAAAAAAAAAATCTTTTGTTTAATCTCTGATTTTTTATTTTTTTTATTTTTAACTAAAGATATGATCTCTTTTGCAAACTAAAAAACTACTCAGTTTAGGCTTTTTTTTTTTTTTTTTTTTTTTTTTTTTTTTTTTGCAAATGATATTTTTGGCAAACTAAAAAACTACTTAGTTTAGCCAAAAATAGATCTTTTTTACCATTATCCAAACAATTTTCTTTTTTTATTAATTTCCTTCTCACTTCCTCGCTTTTCCTCTGCCACGAAACCCAACTAAGGCTGTGTTTGGTTCGCGTAAAATCATTTCCGGAAAGGAAAACGTTTTCATGTGTTTGGCTGTCACAAAATTCATTTTACGGAAAATTAATTTTGGTGTTTGGTTCATTTCATCATTTTACCAGAAAATGCATCAAATCCGGCAAAACGCTCGTACGACGAGCGTCTGACGAGCGTCCGACGAGCGCGCTCGTCGGACGAACGCGCTCGTCTCTCGTCGATCGACGAGCGCACTCGTCGAACGAACGCACTCGTCGATCATCGATCAACGAGCGCTCGTCGATCGATGAGAGACAAGAGCGCTCGTCGATCGCGATCGTCAATCGCCCCGCTCAATCGACGATCGCGATCGTGCACCGCGTCGCTCGTCCGCACGGTGCGATCGTCGGACGAGCGGCGCGATCGTCCCTCTCTCTCTCTGATCTGGGCTCTCTCTTCTCTCTCTCTCTCTTTTTCCGGAAGTGAATTGAAGTGAAAATGAAGGCAGAAATCGATTTCCGTGGTCAAAGGGGAAATTTGTGGTCAACCGGAAATCATTTTCCGGAAAATAATGTTTTCCGTGACAGCCAAACGCATGCATTTTCCGGAAAATCATTTCCGGAATCACTTTGAATACGATTCAAACGCAGCCTAAGTGATACAATAATATTTTTTTATGCTTTCTTGCTATTTTACCACCACTAATGATGATGCTATTATGACTATGGTGTTATCTTCCAATAGATTGTGTACATCATAATTCGGAAATAAATAAATAAACAAAAATTCAATTATATAATGATTAATGTGAGATAAAAAGCTAAAAAATTAATTTAATTTTAAAAAGTTAAAAATTAGGTAATTTGAAATAAAATTGAAGAAAAAAAAAAGCTTTAAATCCACATTCCACTAACAATATATAAAATAAGAAAAAAAAAAGTAATTTGTAGTCGTTTGTGAGAGGGAACACAAACTTAGGTAGGAACCGAAAGTATTTATTCCTTAGGATATAGATCATGTTAACAGATGCTCTTAGAACCTGTTTGGAATGTGATGCAAGCTTTAGTTTATTTTATTTTTTTAGTTTCTTTTTTATACTATTCGTGAGTTTCATTGCACTTTTCGGTATTATTCATAAATTTCATTATACTATTTAGTTAGCCTTTAACTTTTTTTTTACACTTATAGCAACAAATTTTCAGTTTCATTTAAATAAATTATTCTCAAACGAACCCTTAGATTAATTGAAAGTAAATCATTTGAAAAAATTTTTGATAACACTTTTACAAAAAATAAAAAAAGTTCTCAAAATATTGATTACTTTATATTTTTCTCCCTAAAAACTTTCTTAAACTAGTTAATTATTTACTAAAAAAAATGGTTAATTAAAAAAGAACAAAAGTTTTTCTCCAAACTAGTACTCTTCAAACTTCTCATATAACTCTTCAAATTTCTCATATATCTCTTTTTTATATAAAATTTTAAAAATCTAATCGTTGAACGTCATGTTCTTTAGGTTCTTAACACGTATATCAAATTTTGTTCAAATCAGATGTTATTTACTATTCGATCAATAAAATTATTTTTTATACATAATTTTATATCATAAAAATTTGAAATTTTAACATTTGTTCAATGATATAATAATTAATTTTTGATTTCGTTAAAATTTTATAAGCATGAAAGATATAATAAGAACATATTATTTAATGGTTAAATTTTTAAAATTTACATTCAATATAAGAATATCCAAAAGAAATTTTGTTCACTAAAAAAGTATTTGTGATGTTTGTGGCGGTGGGACCCGTACATTCCAGCAAGCGTTCACCTTTTCCCTTGCAGAATGCTTTATATATACGCTAGCGCAGTCTTATTCTTATCGGTACTAATCCATTTGAATTTACTCAGTAATCCACATATCAAACTAGAACACAGGTTTTTTCCATTCATCATCTTCCACATGAAGAACAATGGCAGTGCCTTGTTGAGGGAAAGCGACACAAATTTTAATAATTTTCCCCTTGGTTTGAGCGTTTTGATTGTGGATCACGGTCAGCAAAGTCTGCAAGAAATGGAGGCGAACCTTCGGAGATTTGGATATGAAGGTTACTTCTTATTCCTTTCGTTTTTTATTGAGTTTAAACTGCAGGTCTCGAATGGCCGCGAGTTAGCATGCTAAGGGATTGAGTTGAAGCGCTATAACAAGGGCCACCATCAAATTGGATTGAGTTGAAGCGTTATTGCAAGATCGTCGGCACAGCCACGGTAAAGGTTTTTTTATTTATTTTTATATTTGGGTATGAAATATGATTTAGTTTTGGGTATGTTGGATTGCTTTGATTTTGTTTTGGGTTTTCTCTTTGAAAATGTTTTTTCTCAATTTTATATACTTATTTTTTTTTAGACAGAAAACTTATTTTTTGATTTAGGCTGAAATTAATTGTTGAATCTACTTCCGGTGGAATGCGACTGCCTATGTAGGCGAGCAATGCAGGCAAGTAATTTCTAATTGTGGAAATTGTTAACATGAATGATTGTGAAATTGGTCAGTAATTGACTCTTTAGTAATTGAATTACGAATTTGTTGTTTCTCTAAATTGTTGAAAACTCACCCTAAAAACCAGCTTGCAAGAGGAGGGTGTCTTAGAGCTTATAAACACATGGTTAAACTTATACTTAATCAATGTGGGACACTAGGATCATAATACACCTGCAGCAGTTTGCCCATTGCTGCCACTCGCAGCAGCCAACTGCTGTCTACGGTCTACCCAATTTTGCCCTACCATTCTCAGGCCTGATGACCAGTTTTTGTTTCTCTGCCTGACCAAACGCATTTGAGCAACACTGAAACGTAAACACAGTGTCCCCTTGGGGAAATTTTGTTATTTAGCATCATTTTAGCAACTATTTAGTTAGTGGTCAATGCCTCTGATAGGATTCCTTTTCTATAATTTTTTTCTAATTTAAATGGCAATTAGACCAGTTACCCTAACCACAAATATTTTGCAGTTACTAAATGCGTTCGAGTGGAGGATGCTTCAACTCTGCTAAGGATGGAGGGAAGTGTATTTCATATTATTATAATTGAACAATGCTTGCTTGGTGTGAATGAATTTGAACTTCTTCGAATTGGTAGAGAGATGGATTTGCCTGTTATTGGTAAGTACACAGTGTGTGTGTTTTTCTTGGATAAGTAAGTCATTTTCTGTTTCATTAACAATTTTGTGAATCTAACATCTCAATATTTATAATGTTACGTAGTGACATTCGAGGATGGTCAACCTAACATTGTTCAATGGAGTTTGGAAAATGGCACCTGTGAGTATCAGCTGAAGCTTATCCCGATGAGTGTTCTTAATGTGGTGTACATGTATGTTTTTCAAGAAAGACAATAAGTGGGCTCAAGTGCAGCAGCCAACAAATAATGTGTCCAGAGTGAGAAATCAGCGGATGTCTTGGACACCAGACTCTCGTGAAAAGTTTGAAGAAAGTGTGCAAAAACTGGGAGGCGCTGATAGTATGAGTCTTTTTCCTAATCTTATCTGCATTAATTTGTTGTTCTCACACTCTAGTCATTTATCTGCTCATGTTCACTTTGTCCATTGCTTTTAATGGTGCAAGTTGGTGAAGTCAATTACTTTAAAATAATTTAGTGGCCCATTTATGACTAAAAAATGAGTTTGTTAGATATGGGAAGGAAAACATATGGAGTAACTGTACTGGAACTAGTTCTCCATAAGTTAAATATGTCCATTTTAATTATTCTCGCTGAGAAATATAGCACATTGTATGGAGCCTTAATTCTGTAACACTTCTGTACGACTATTTGCAATAATTCAATAAATTCATATAATGCATCTGTGCTCTCTCTCTTTTTTTCCCCTAAAGGTAGTGTAAATTACACGCACATTGTTTTGCACAAACGTCCATACACGTTATATTGAACTGAAATTTTGAGTAACTCATGTCTTCAACTAACGATTTCAGTTCAAAAATACCTATGTACAAATGTGTGTGTAAAACAGGTTTTACCCTTTTTCTTTAAGGGTGTGCATTTATCATACCAGCGTGTCACTTTATGCAACTAATATTTCCTTTTTTGAAACAATAACTAATGTTAATTTTGGAATCATTAGTTTGTGGTTAGTTCAATGAGGTTGAAAATAATCATTTTATTAGTTGTTTGGGTTATTCTCTTAAAGCAACTTCTGGAAAAAATATTTGTGCTAAGGGTTATTATTATTATATTTTAAATGCAATCTGTTAGACTTGTTTTGTGTTTCTGTAAGTCCAAGAATAGAAAATTTTGTTTCTTCAGAATAGAAATTTTGTTTCTGAAGACAGGTAATTAAACTCAGCCATAATGATTGTTTGTGCACTCCATCCCATTCTTCACTGTTAGCATTTTAGCCTGTATTACAATATCTTATATATGTTGATGCAGATGCAACTCCCAGGAAAATTTTGCAACTCTTGTGAAGTAACTTTAAGGGTTTTGAAGATGTTGATAGGGAAAAGGTTTCCAGCCATCTGCAGGTAATTGTTATTCTTATTATATCCTTAATTGATTTTTCCCCAGCATGTGCATATCTATTTAAACTTAAACAATCATATTAGAATAACGATTATAAGGTCATATCCAGTTAGGGCACACGCTAATTTAACATGATATCAAGTGTTCTTGACTTAAAACTTGGTGTGAAATGGTGATTTATCAAGTTACCGAGTCAGATGCCTCTTAAGGAAAAATCACACCTGTTGAGTGATAGTTTATGAAGTCAGATTTCTCTTTCGGTAAAGGATACTCACTATTCACTATTTCATGGAGCAGAAATACTGTGAAAGCCTTAAAAAAAAAGAAAAGGTGCAGCTGCGTATGATGGGGCGCAAAGACAAAGATGGTACCAGTTCAGAGCATATTCAGTCCAGATATCAAATGGAGGAACATCCACCAATGACTTTGGTCGATCAAGTCTTGAAGACCACGGTTGCAAATGAGCCAAATATATTATCACCAGAGCAACAAGCTCCAGCAGCAAAGAACACTAAAGGCTTTCAGAGTGTAACATGGCCTTCTGAAACCAACTTACAAACCATGGGAGGTAGTACCAGTTGTGGAAACCAAAGCAATGCTTTGATGACCCAAATGGTTGAAGCATTTTCAAGTGAACAGATCCGGAATGAATTCACTGGAGGTCAACCTTTTGACTATGAAAGCTTTCTCAATGATATCGATGCATCAACAAATGATATTTCTGGAGATCCTGGTTTCTTCTCCATTAATGCTCCTGTTCGGATTCCTTATCATATTGATCATGGAGAATATGGTTTCTCCTTGGATGGAATGTTTGAAAATTTTACTGGGGATGTTATTGCTCATGAAAATTTTACAACCTCTGATGCTGGTACGCAACCATGAAGTTGCGGTAAGATATTTTTATAACTTGTAGTCTTGTACGCATTTTGGCACAAGTTATAAAAAATTCTTCTATCTAAAATAACTGACATTTATTCAGGAAAAGAAAATAAGGAGATTTATTTATTTATTCATTGTTTCTCTTGCAGTTTGCTGGATTATTTGAGTCTAAAGTCTCACTCTGGTGGCGTCAGCCCAAATCCAATAAAAAGGCTTCTCTGTTGGATGCGCATCTCTATTCTCTTTTATTCTGCCCGTTTTCCTAAAAGTGTAGTTTTATTTTGTTTTCAACTTAGGATTTCAGCCCATGTTTGCTTTAAATTCCGTTTGTCTGTCTGTTATAATAAGGGTAAAGTGCTATCAAGTCGGTTTTTAAGGAAGATTGTCCCCTTTGTTTCGATTCCTTTGTTTAATTCCATTGCAGATTATCAACAAAATAAAAATAAAAATAAAAACCTCAGGATTTCAGCCCAAAGTCACACGTGCATGTGCAACCTGGTATGTTTAACAGTTTCTACCCCTTCCTAAAGGGCAGACTTTATATCACTTCACTATAGCTATGAAGTTTAAAATCGCTATTTAAGTCGGTTGTCTCAAAGACTCAAAAGAGGTTTTGAAATTTCAAAGTTAATCGAGTATGATAAAAAAAATGCAGTTTTTATCTGGTAATGTTAAAGACTGATTCTGGTTAGTGACGATAAATAATTAATATCCACAGATTTCTTGGCCATCGGTCATTCATGCATGCATGAAAAATTCGTACAAAGTGTGCAAGAATTGGGCCTTTAATGGTTTGAAACTTTAAATCTTTTTCCTAATCTTAAGCGTCATTAATTGGTCATTATCACACGACTCACTTTCACTTATCTGCACGGGCTGTTTACTTCCCAAAAAGAAAAGAAAAAGAAAACATGAAAGTCACTTTGTCTGTCCGTCCGTTGATTCTACTTCTATGATGTAATTTGGTTAATTCAAACTACTTTCGTTTTGTTTCACTGATGCACAATAGTGTACTCCAAAATAATTCATGGTCCATTAAAAAAAGAGAAAAAAGTTAACAATTGTATTATTATTATTTTTTCAAGAATAGTTGGATGTGGAAACATATTTATTAAATTCAGACCGCAACTTGACACGGAATGGGTTTCAAGCCAGAGTCATTGGTTTAACAAGACAGTCATCTGTCAAATCACAAATTTAATTAAAATTTCAATTAAATTAAATATTTTTTTTCTTCTAAAAAAAATTAAATAATATAAAAAGCAAAAATGATTACTGCAAATTTTTATACAAGATACAATTAAATAAGCCAAGAATTCTTCAAGTAGCATTCTTGAAAAATTACTCGTGAATTTTTATATAATGGTGATGGGGCCTCTTAAAATTTTAATATGGATCGGAATTTATGGGGAATGAGTTATATCTTTTCAATAAACACATTTTCCGGACAAAATGGGCTTCTGCCTTTTTTGGGTAAAGTAATTAGCCTTTTGTCTTTATTCTCAAACTAAATAGGGAAATGCCCTTCTTTTGAAAATCGAGTTTCTCAAAATCGATTTAAGCCCTATAGTGACGTTTTCAAGGACCTATAGTGACGTTTATAAAGACCTATAGTGGCGTTTTGTAACTTGATATCCATGAAATCGAGTTATAGGCAATTTAATTGCCTATAACTCGATTTCATGGATATCAAGTTATAAAACGTCACTATAGGTTCTTAAAATGTCACTATAGGTCCTTAAAAACGTCACTATAGGGCTCCAGAATTTTTTTTTTTTTTTTAAACTCGATTTTGAGAAACTCGATTTTCAAAAGATGGGCATTTTCCTATTTAGTTTGGGAAGAAGGGCAAAAGGCTAATTACTTTACCCAAAAAGGGTAGAAGCCCATTTTGTCCCACATTTTCCTTTGGAGAAATATCTTGGTTGATTTAATATCAACAAATGTTTACAAAACTCACTAACCATTTGAAACACTTCAAAACTGGTTTTTAAGCCCAAAAAAATCCAATATTTACACTTAAATCAATCAACCTTCATGACTCGATCGATTGACTTGCTATCATGGTAGATATGGAGAAAACATAAAGGTACTCCAAAGTAAACAACACTTCTCAAGTCTTGACTAATCTTCTATTGAACCTTGCAAATACTAAATTTAACCAACTAATTCTCTCCACACATGACATAATTAATCCAACCAAGAGAGGTATCATAAAAAACAAGGGAAATTATACTTTACTTTCTAAACTATGATCCTTTTACGCTTAGCCTCATAAACTATAAAGAAGAACACTTTTACCATCTTAGGCTATACCCCCTCTACATTCATCCCCTCTAAACTATGAAAATGCATATTTTACCCCCTAAATTATGACTCCTTTTACACTTACCCCACTAAACAATAAGAATGCACACTTACTTTCCTAAACTACTACCCATGGGGTAGGGGTGCAAAGTGTTCCACAAGTAATAGAAGGGTATGCATTCTAATAATTTAGAGGGGCAACTGTTACATTAGTAATAGTTTAGGGAGTAAAGTGTATATTCTTATAGTATAGGAGAGTAAGTGTAAAATGGGGTATAATTTAGGGATTAAAATCCTCTAGAGTTCTTAGGGTACTCTTAACAGATATAGTTCCAACAATCCTAAAATTTCTTTAAAAATAAAAGGCCAAGATTTTACCACCTCGTCAATCTATTAAAAATTAATTATTTTCACAAAAAACTCAAACTAACTCACTATTAAACCCAAAACTGCCCCACTCTCCCCTCTTGCTACCAATCACTGGTGTTCTATCTAAGGAAGTTAATTTCGTATTGGAGGCCATTTCAATTTGACTAGGGGAATGAAATATTTCAGTATCAATTGATACTGGTGTATTGTTTTGGGATTACTGCTATTTATATATTTCTATATATATATATATATATATATATTTATTGTGGGGCCAGAGAACTTGGCGACCCCGGCCCACTTTGTGCTGGGCCCAAGGCCCGCGCCGAGGATAGAAATGCTTGAGGACACACGACGAAAGTCCAAATGACCTAGAGATGTTGCCGAGGACGATTCTGTTCTCGGCATTCCAGACTCGAGTAGGAAAGAACGACACGCTATCAAAGATAGCCTCCTAGAGCATTCCCCGAAGAAAGGACGAGTACAGTAGGACGCACAAGGGAGTATGGCGTAGGAGTAGTTGAAGGAAAGGCTGTCACCTTCGCATTTAATGCGCCCAACCAACGTCCTGGCCACATTAATGATGAAAGGACTCTTGAATAGTATGGCCTTAGTTGCTGCAACTCACAAAAGGTTTGGGAAGGTGACTGATGGGACGAGCACTCGAGTAATGACCTACACACTCAACAGATAGAGGGTCAAGAACGACTGGAAAGAAATATATAATGTGAAAGACCCCCCAAGAATGAGGGATCGCGAGAAAGGAACAGGAAGAGAGAAAAAGGAGAAAACGGCAACAGTCTGCATGGTTTGGAAAAACCACGGGAACCTAGTATTGAAAGTAAAAGAAGAAGAACATCAAGCTCCTCGGACGAAACGCTCAGGGACAACATTTCAGGCTTGAACCCATTTCCTCATTGGTCCGTCCACACCCAACCATGTATAGTGATTGTGGTTTAGACCAACACCTAAAAATTCATTGTATTGGGCCAGTTGGGCTTGAGACCTTTCGTCCAATAGGAAAAGCGCTCATACCAACACCCTTCAATTGGCGCCGTCTGTAGGAAGAACTTGTGTGTTAGTAAGGACAACAATCTGGCATGGTAGGGTCAGGCACTCATCAAGCAGGTTCCCATCAGCTCGAACCAGTAAAATCCCAACAATAGGGTAACTTCCCCAACCCTGAGCGCGACCGAAACGAAGAGAATGGAAGGTTTCGAGAGGGAAGCGTAAACACCACCCAAACTAGCAGGAGCCACTCTCGCGCGGGCAGCTATATGCTTCAGAGACGAAATAACAGCCGAGCCCCGCAACAAGAGGAAGTCAGGAGCCATATGTCTCAGAAATAGAATAGTAGGTAGTCCATGCAGTGAGAGATAGACGATTTGAAAAGAAAGCTGTATCATGCACAGCAAAGGCAATCTCGTTCCAGACTTGACGCACCCTCCGATGATGAAAATGACGACGACTATAGACGAAGATCGAGGACTCCCCCAAGCGAGACCTTCTCCCACGAAGAAGAACACTGCCGGAGGTGTAGGTGCAGAAGCCCATCTCCTAGGGGCTTGGGAAATGACGCCATGAACAAGGCACTGGATCAACTCTCCAAGTCGCCTTTCATGCACCACATAGAAGGGGCCATACTCCCTCGACTGTTCCAGCAGCCAACCTTCGCCATTTACAACGGTAGAACAGACCCGGAAGAGCATGTGAGCCAGTTCAACCAAAGGATGACTGTCCATTCTAGGAACAAGGCGCTGATGTGCAAGGTCTTCTTGTTTAGCTTTGGACCAGTGGCGATGAGGTGGTTTAATGGTTTGAAGACAAACTCCATCGACTCGTATAGGCAGCTGACCCAAGCTTTTGGCTCCCGCTTCATAACGAACCGCAGAGCCCCTCGGCCTTTGAGCGCTTTGTTGTCGTTATACATGCATGACGGAGAAACCTTAAAGGCTTACTCGGATAGATATTGGGAGACGTACAATGAAATGGAAGACAACTTTGACGACGTCGCCATTATCACTTTTAAAAACAGTCTCCCAGCCGATCACGGCCTACGGAAGTCTCTGACTGGCAAGCCCGCCACCAGTATACGTTAACTGATGGATCGGATTGACAAGTACAAGCGAGTGGAGGAAGATCAGTTATAGGGAAGAGGAAAAGAGAAGGTTATCCTTCAGGAGAGGAGGGATTTCAGGTTGGACAGATACAGCAGCAACCGCCCGAAGAGGGACTTTGTAGGGCAACTCGGAACAACCAATGCACGGACTGTTAATGCCGTATTCCGAGAACCAGTGCATCGGGTTTTGGAGAAAATCAAGAACAAGTTATACTTTTGGTGGCCGAATAAGATGGCGGGAGAACCCTCGAAGCGCGATCAGAACCTTTATTGCCAATACCACCAAGACCATGGCCACACTATAGAGAACTGCAAGAACCTCTGGAACCACCTAGACCAACTGGTCCAGGAAGGGAAGCTGAAACACCTTCTGCATCATTCCAGTGGTCATCAAAGCCATCAAGAGGCCAGAAGGGATGCTGCCCTAAGGCCACCTGCGGGAACGATCAGCGTAATCGTGGTCGTGCCAGGGAGAACGGGCATGCGCCTTGCACGAGTGTTATTGATGGCTCAACTGCCCGCCAAGGAGTCCCAACCAGGGCTGAAGAGGGCCAGGATGAGCTTTTGTCCCATTTTGAGCTTTTCAGAGGAAGATAAGATCGGGACCATCCAACCCCATGACGATGCACTGCTAATCACCCTCCAAATCGGGGACTACGATGTGAAAAGAGTAATGGTGGATGGCGGCAGTGCGGCTGAGGTTATGTACCTTGACCTATATAAGGGGTTGAGGTTAAAGCCGGAGGACTTGATGCCTTACAACTCCCCTCTGATGAGCTTCGACAGGAAGCTTATCACTCCAATGGGCATGATTAGGCTGCCCATCCGGATCGGCCCGAAAATAGTGGAGGTGAACTTCATCGTGGTGGACACCTACTCTCCCTATACAGCTATTGTCGGTAGGCCTTGGCTCCATACCCTACGGGTTGTTACTTCCTCGTTGCACCAAAAGGTGAAGGTCCCGTCAGGAAAACAAGTCCTGGAAATCCATGGTTGCCAACCCACAGCGAGGCAATGCGTGGTAGCAGTCATCTCACATCAGCTCGACGCGGAGTCCTTGGCCTCCGCCGAAGAAAATTTATAGCAACTAAAGACCCCGGTTTTGCCCCCTAACATAACTGCTAGGGAGGTGAAATGCGAAAACCTGGAAGAGGAGGTCATTAGCGACGACCAGGAGAAGTTCTTTCGAGTAGGGGCTTGGCTGCCTCTCTAGGAGAAAGAGAAGCTGGTTGAGTTCCTTAAAAGAAATATTGACGTATTTGCATGGGATGCCTGTGACGCCCTTGGGATCGACCCAACCTTCATCTGCCATCACCTCAATGTCAACCCGGCCATCATTCCCAAGAAGCAACCACCCCGTCGCCCATTAAAAGAGCATGCCGACGCGATTAGAGACAAAGTGGCGAAGCTTAAACGTGCTAGGGCTATCAAAGAAGTCTTTTACCCCGAATGGCTGGCCAACACGGTGGTGGTCAAAAAGAAAAGTGGGAAATGGCAGGTCTGCGTGGACTTCACATACCTAAATAAGGCGTGCCCTAAGGACCCGTTCCTAATGCCTCGGATAGACCAGCTATTGGACACAACAGCAGGCCATCCTCGGATGAGCTTCTTTGACGCCTTTCAAGGTTACCGCCAAATACCACTGGCGTTGGGGGATTAGGAGAAAACAGCCTTCATAACACCGATTGGAAATTACCACTACAAGGTAATGCCATTTGGCCTGAAGAATGCGGGATCAACTTATCAAAGGATGATGACAAAAATATTCGAACCACAGCTGGGTAGGAACATCGAAATTTACGTCGATGACATGGTGGCGAAGAGTAAAGTGGTGTCCGAGCATTTAAGGGACCTTGGCAGCACCTTTAGCGTCTTAAGGAAACATAAGCTGCGCCTGAATGCTTCCAAGTGCTCATTTGGTGTGGGGTCAGGTAAGTTTTTGGGTTACATGGTTACCCATAGGGGAATCGAGGTTAACCCTGACTAGATCAAGGCCATAAACGACCTGAAACCGCCACAAAACGTAAAGGAGGTCCAAAAGCTTACTGGGATGATCGCAGCTGTCAATCGATTCATTTCAAGATTAGCGGATAGATGTAGGCCGTTCTATCTCTTGATCAACAAATGGAAGGGGTTTGAGTGATCCGAGGACTGTGTGGTAGCTTTCCAGCAACTCAAAGATAACCTATCCTGGCCATCTATCATGTCCAGCCCTGAGGCTGATGAAATCCTGTACGCATACATTGCTGTAACCCCCCATGCTGTGAGCTTGGTGCTAATACGGGACGACAATGGCACCCAAAAGCCGGTCTATTACGTGAGTAAGACGCTGCAAGAAGCCGAGGTCAGGTATCTACCCCTGGAGAAAGCTATACTGGTTGTGGTCCACGCCACGCGAAAGCTTCCCCATTATTTCCAGGCCCATACAGTGGTTGTTCTAACCCAACTACCCTTGAAGTCTGTACTGCGAACCGTTGACTACACTGGAAGGATTGCCATATGGAGCACAATTTTGGGAGCTTTTGACATCAAATACATGCCTCGGACCTCTATGAAGGGTCAGGTCCTGGCAGACTTAGTGGCCGAATTTGCTGAACCCCCAATAGAAATAGTGGCAGAGGGGCAGAACATGAATGGAAAATCGGTTGGAGTGATCTCTACACCAAGACCCCCATGCTAGAAGGTGTACATCGATGGCGCAGTAAATTAGAGAGGATCTGGAGTGGGGCTAGTCTTAATATCCCTCGAGGAAGCTATTATAGAGAAGTCCCTGAGACTTGGGTTCTCAGCCACAAACAATGAAGCCGAGTATGAGGCCCTGCTACAAGAAATTGCCATGGTACAGAAAATGGGAGGAAAGGCAGTGGAGATGTTCTCGGACTCAAGGTTGGTAATAGGCCAGGTAAAGGGAGAATTAAAGGCTAGAGATGCAAGGATGCAAGGGTTTAAGCCGGGTTAAATGCTTACAGCTGGGTTTCGACTTTTTCAACTTGTCGCATGTCCCCAGAAGTGGAAACACTCATACAGATTCGCTGGCCATGCTTGCTACCTCCTCGGCAGAGGATCTGCCTTGAATTATTCTCGTTGAGCACCTGGATAGAGCGAATGAAGTAGTCATAGGCATGGTCCATGTTCATGAGGTCAGAGTGGGCCCTAGCTGGATAGATCCTATTGTGAAGTTCCTCAAAGATGACATCCTGCCTGAGGAGAAGTCGGAGGCGGAGAAAATACGAAGAAAAACTCCTCGGTTCTAGTTGTCCGAGGACCATAAATTGTACAAATGCTCATATTCCGGACCATACTTATTGTGCGTACACCCTGAGGCATCAAAACTGCTGCTTGAAAAACTGCACGAAGGGATCTGCGGGAGTCACACAAGAGGAAGATCTCTGTCGCACCGAGCCATTACCCAGGGATATTGGTGGCCGGGGATGCAAAAAGAAGCCCTAAAGTATGTTAAAAAGTGCGAACAGTGCCAAAGGTTCGCCCCGAATATTCATCAACCTGGCGGAGCCCTCAACCCTCTATCCAGTCTGTGGCCCTTCGCCCAGTGGGGCTTGGATATCGTAGGACCCTTCCCAAAGGCAGCAGAAAATAAGAGATACCTACTGGTCGGCATAGATTACTTCACCAAGTGGGTCGAAGCTGAGCCTCTTGCCAACATCAGAGATGTGGATGCTAAGAAGTTCATCTGGAGAAACATTGTCACACGATTTGGAGTCCTTCGTACCCTCATCTCAGACAATGGACTACAATTTGACAGCAAGGCCTTTAGAAGATACTGTTGTGAGTTGGGGATCACTAACAGGTACTCAATCCCCGCCTATCCTCTGGGAAATGGGCAAGCTGACGCTGTCAACAAGGTCATTGTCAACGGACTTAAGAAGAGACTGGATGATGCCAAAGGAAGATGGGTGGAAGAGCTGCTACACATCCTATGGACCTATTGGACTACACCACGACGGTCGACAGGGGAAACGCCTTTTGCCATGACCTATAGACGCGAGGCTGTTATCCCCATAGAGGCAAACTTCCCAATTCGGAGGACGAGTTCATTCACCTCGGATAGTAACGACGAACTACTGGGGAAGAAAGTAGATCTGATCGACGAACGAAGAGAAAAGGCAATGGTCTGATTGGCCTATTACCATCAGAAGCTCAAACAGGGATATGATGCCAACGTGAAACTTAGACCGTTGGCACCAGGGGACTTGGTGCTGAGGAAAGTTATGGGTGCTGCCAAAAACCTATCATGTGGAAAGCTTGGACCCAACTGGGAAGGACCATACCGGATTACTTCAGTCGCGGGGATAGGAGCGTACTACTTAGAAGACTTAGATGAAAAAACTGTACCTCATCCATGGAATGTAAATAAACTGAGAAGGTATTACTATTAATAAATGTGTTTGTCTAGTTCAGATTTTGAATCCATCTTGATTACACGTCTCGTATTCTGGTAATAATCTAAGTGCTAGATAGAACCAAGGCCTTGCATGGTCCTCGAACTCAAACTTATGGAGAAACTAGTCACTCCAAAGAAAATCTAAGTGCCAGACAGAACCAAGGTCTTGCATGGTCCTCGGACTCAAGCCTATGGGGAAACTAGTCACTCCAAAGAAAATCTAAGTGCTAGACAGAACCAAGGCCTTGCATGGTCCTCGGGCTCAAGCATATGGGGAAACTAGTCATTCCAAGGAAAATCTAAGTGCTAGATAGAACCAAGGCCTTGGATGGTCCTCGGACTCAAGCCTATGGAGAAAATAGTCACTCCAAAGAAAATCTAAGTGCTAGACAGAACCAAGGCCTTGCATGGTTCTCGGACTCAAGCCTATGGGGAAACTAGTCACTCTAAAGAAAATCTAAATGCTAGACGGAACCAAGGCCTTGCATGGTCCTCGGACTCAAGCTTATGGGGAAACTAGTCACTCCAAAGAAAATCTAAGTGCTGGACAGAACCAAGGCCTTGCATGGTCCTCGGACTCAAGCCTATGAGGAAACTAGTTACTTCAAGATTTGTAAAAGCTGTGGATACAAACTAAGCGCATGCTCGGCACCTCGGATTACATACTTAACCCCCTAAAAATATGGGTGGACGCAAACTAAGCGTCCCCTTGATACCGGTAAGACAATATTGAGGGATTTAACGTCAAACATATTATGTACACAACCATTCACACCCGTTAGGATAATTAATTCACAAGCCACAAGATTTGTAGTAATAGTAATATCGGTAAAGGCAACGAACACATAATTCAAAAGGGAAATGAGGAAAGGAGTTTCATATATATAGTCGAAAAATTCAGTTACAAACGAATCCCAAAACTCTTAAAACAGAAACAAACTAACTAAAAGCTAAACTAAAAAGAGAACCAATACAAAGGTTGGCTGGAACCCCTACTTCTTTGACTTCGTTTTGGTCCCTTCCTTGGAAAGCTGAATAAGATTGGCCTCGGGGCCAAGAGTGACATCAGCAGGGGAAATGGACTGAGGGGGCTGAACCAAGAGAGGTGGCTCCTCGACATGAGAACCTGGAGCGCCAACTGTAGATCTAACAGCCTCCTGGGGCGCTTCGGGGTTGAAGCTCCCACTTGCGTCAATCACCTTAGGGAGCTCGCTCCCCTCGGCTGGCTCGTTAGTGGTGGACGCGATCAAAGCAGCCTCAAGCTAAGCATCCTCAGTCTCCTCGGGAGCTCTCGCCGTCTAAGGATTCATCTCATGGATGGCCAGAGGATAGTATACCTTCTCCACCTTCTACAGATCGGAGGAAGCCTCCACCCTAACTTGTTTGAGGGCTTCATTCCAGACCTGGGAGCAATAAAGCTGACACACCCCAAGGATTTGGGCCTTGAGGATGGCCTGGGTGTCAGCCACCCTCGAGTCATAGGCCTCCTCCTCGACTTTGTCCCTGGAGGTCTCGACCTCCGTCCTGGCAAACTCAGCCTCCGTCTTGGCCCTTAGAGCTTCGTCCCTAGCCCATTACGCAACCTTTCTGGCTTGATCCACCTTAATTAGCCTCTTTTTGAGATCAACAATCTGCTCCTTAGCAATCCCCAGCTAATCCTCAGCTTCAAGTAAGCGCTCCGTCTGGGCCTCGGCCTGCTTTTGGGCACCAGATAGGCCTGTTTCAGCGCTGTCCCTCTGCCTGGTCATCTCCTTCAGATCCTCCCTGGCCTTGGCGAGGTCGTCCTCGGATTTCTTAATGGTATGAGTAGCATCCAGGCGCTTATTACGTTCGGTCTCCAAGGACCTGCTCTGCTCCTTAGAGTCATCCTCCAGCTTATAAGTGGCCTGGACGGCCTGCCAATCGGAGCAAACACACCATGAATGGAAATTAAGGAGCAAAAAATTGACGGAGTCACAAGTATCAGAAGCCTTACCATTGCCAGGTACCTCTTCATGCTGAGGAAGACCTCCTGCCTCCTCATATTCTTTAACTCCTTCATGTCAGCGGGAAGGAGCAGGGACCTCTCCAAAGCGTCAGCCATATAAGCGCCTTCGCTGCCTCGAAAGTCCCTCAGAGAGGCATCTTCCATCAACGGTTCCCCGTGGAGCATTGGGGCCAGAAGCCAAGCCTCGGGCGTAGATTGAGCATCGATCTCCTTGCCTTGGCCTTGAGGCCCAATCTTTAGCTGCTTTTGAGCCCGTGGGGCTTTGCCCTTCTCTTGAGGCATGTGAGACTTCCCCTCATCCATCGGCTTTTTGCCCTTAGAACTCCTCTTCCTGTTTAAGTCGATGGGTTCTAGCTGAGGAGGTAAAGATGATTGGGGGGAAGCAAGGTGTTTGGGCCAGGGAGACGGTGTTTGCGAATAAGCAGGGGAAGACCTGGTTTGAACAGGTTGAGGCTGTGGCAGAGGAGATGGAGGTTTGGATTGCGACTTTCCTGGTGCCTCCTTCCCCGGTTGGCCCTCAATTAGGTCGAGTAGGCTTGTCTGGGGTTTCCTTTTAAGACTTATCTCGCCTGAGAGGATGTCCCCGCTAACAAGAAATCCGCCTCGGAAAGGTCGAGGTCACCTAAGTCACCAACGGGATCCCCAGAAGAACTAGCTTGGTCAAATGCACCAAATCCTTCTTTGGGCAAATCCGAATCACTCTCGGCTTCCGCCGCTTGGTGGGCTGAAGAAGAGCCGGCCAGCGAGATGCCCTTCGGGACAGGAGACCCTCCAGGAATCAAAAACTCGTGCTCAACTATAGTGATTCTTTGAAGCCAGGGATAGTTTGCTCTGATCACGTACTTCAGATTGGCAAATGACCTCTGGATAAGATCGTACCCCAAGATCTTGTGAGCGGCCCTGACTTGATTGTCCGCCTCGTTTACAAAAACTGCCGCCCTAAGAATTGTTTCCAAATCTTCCTTGTTGATCAGGTGGAAGTGCTGCTGAAAAGCGTGCGGATCTGCAAAAAGAAGGCATGTTCATATCAATAACCAAACCGTGCAAAACGTGATGGCAAAAAAAAAAGGGGGGGATCATCCCTCTCCCACTCTAGATACCCCACCTGGTCCCCCTCCACCGTGGGGCAAGGAAGGCCATCATGCCACTCCCCAGACACGATGAGGAAGTCCTTATTTAGCCTTTTGTTGGACTCAAGGAGGCACTGAATAAGCCGACCCTTATTGTCCCTTGTCTTCAAATAGTAGGACTTGCCTTTAAGGAGTTGGAGGTTGTAGCACCAGTTCACGTTGTGGTGGGTTAACCTTAGCCCCATTTTCTCATTTAAGGCATCCACACAACCCAAGATCCTAAACACTTTAGCAGCACATTGGGTGGGGGTTAATCGGAAGTGCCTAAGGTAATCCCTCATTACTGGCCCCATGGGGATTCTCATGCCCTTCTCTATAAAGGCAAGTACGAGAATCACCACCTCACCCGTCTTTCTCCTAAAGTGCCATTCCCTTTCCTCACAGTATCTCAAACCCACATTGGGGGGTATCCTATAATCGACGATGAATTTTTCCATCGCCTCTTCGGCCTCAACCAACTTTTTTAATTTACCCATCTCTAGAAATTGCCAAAGAGACCCAGGGGATGACGAAAGAAAGAAAGGAGCAAAAGAAAGATAAACTTAGAAGAGGGAAAGCACAAGTTGAAGAGCAAAGAAAACTTACAGAAATGAGGAAAAGCTCTTCGGAGAGGCTCTTTATGCTGGAAAGAAACTTGAGTTTGGCTGGAAGTTAACTGAACTCAGGATATATGCGCAAGAATTCTTAAGTGCAAAGGTAAAGAGATAAGTCCATTCAAATGGGAATTTATACCTACCATTAAAAATAACTGTGCGGGTTTTCCCGCCCATAAAGGTGTGGAAATCTCAACCATCAAAATCACCATCGCACCATTGAATGTGGGGAGCACGGAGCCGCCAGCATTCATTGAAGACACACTTCATATACCAAGGCGCTAGGAACGTGTCTCGGGCATATGAAAAGACTCTAGCATTAATGAAGGACAGGACTTGACAAGCCATGATAGAAGCCTGATGTTACCAAAACCCTTCTTTCCGTCCGAGGATCCGGACAGCAAGATTTTGAGGGGCTATTGTGGGGCCAGAGAACTTGGCGACCCCGACCCATTTTGTGCTGGGCCCAAGGCTCGCGCCGAGGATAGAAATGCCCGAGGACGCATGACGAAAGTCCAAATGACCTAGAGATGTTGCCGAGGATGATTCTGTCCTCAGCATTCCAGACTCCAGTAGGAAAGAACAACACGCCATTAAAGGCAGCCTCCCAAAGCGTTCCCCGAAGAAAGGACGAGTACAGTAGGACGCATAAGGGAGTATGGCGTAGGAGCAATTGAAGGAAAGGCTATCACTTCCGCATTTAATGCGCCCAACTAACATCCTGGCTGCATTAATGATGAAAGGACTCCTGAACAGTATGGCCTTAGTTGCCGCAACTCACAGAGGGTTTGGGAAGGTGGCTGATGGGACGAGCACTCGAGTAATGGCCTACACACTCAACAGATGGAGGGTTAAGATCGGCTGGAAAGAAATATATAATGGGAGAGACCCCCCAAGAATGAGGGATAGCGAGAAAGGAACAGGAAGAGAGAAAAAGGAGAAAACGGCAGTAGTCTGCATGGTCTGGAAAAACCACGGGAACCTAGTATTGAAAGTAAAAGAAGAAGAACATCAAGCTCCTCGGACGAAACGCTCAGGGACAACATTTCAAGCTTGAATCCATTTCCTTATTGGTCCGTCCACACCCAACCATGTATAGTGATTGTGGTTTAGACCAACACCTAGTTCTTAGGCCCACTCTCTAAAAATTCATTGTATTGGGCCAGTTGGGCTTGAGACCTTTCGTCCAATAGGAAGAGCGCTCATACCAACACCCTACATATATATATATATATATATATATTATTTAAGTATGAATATATTAAATTTTATGTTTATCAAGATAAAATTTGAAATCCACATATTTTATACATATTAGCTTAAGTACATTAACCAATGTATAAGCTTAAATAACAATTTTTTTTTTAATTTTTTTTTTATTGTACTGGCCGAAACCCCAATACATGCCGGTATAGGTTGGTGCAACTCGGTGTTTTTTTAAAAACATATTGAAGGAGTACTAGTATTGTTTGTACAACCAGAGCCGATATGATATTGACTTCATTGGTCCTACCACCACACTCCAATTATACTCCACCACCAACCCAGATCCGATTTGGGTATTCTTATCTTTCCCAAATGTCTTACATTACAGTCAATATTCTAAAAATCAAAAGATCATCCATAGGTTATCAAGAAAAGGAAAAGAATGTATCTTTAATTTCAATCACAAAACCAGCCACAGGTTTCACACAAGTCATAACATAACAACAATGGCAATTAAATATATATTGTCACTTCTATTAAGACTTTCCTATTGGTTTTCCTTTTGGATTATGGTATGTATGTATGATTGAATTTGGCCACGTGCAATGGATCTATTCCCGTGGGTTGGGTTTTTAGTGGATTCATGTTTGGTGTGAGTTTGGGTTATCACCGGAGACTGGTATTAGGAAGGGAGAGTGAAGTAGTTTTGGGTTTCCGTGATTGAGTTTGAGTTTTTTTTTTTTTTTTGGAAAGCATTATTTTTTAGGTTTGTGATTTGATGAAGTGGCATAATCTTAGCCTTTTATTTTAAAAGGAAGGTGGGAATTAAACGAATTTTACCTGGTAGAATATGTCCTAGAAGAGAAATGATATGTCTACAACATTTTCACAACATTTTTACAACAAAGCCTAAGTGGCAGGTTGTTACTGGTTGTTATTGTTGGGGCAAAAAAGTAATCTTAGTGTTAGTTTCAAATTTGAACCAATAACAACTAACCATCTGTGATTTGTTGTAAAAATGTTATGGACATAGCATCTCTCGTTCTAGAAACTTTAGAGAATCTTAAAATTTATGAGAATAAAGTGTAATTTCTCATGCACACAAATTGATGAAATTAAAGTCTGCATTTAGATGAGCTTATTTTCATCATATTATTTTGTTTATCATGTAAAAACTACAGGTATATATTGAAAAATAATAATAAGCTGAACGAATAGGCCCTACAACTGAACTAGATTTTCTTTATGCATTTCCTGAGAAAACTTTCTTTCTCAGCCTAGCAGTCCCAAAAATTAAAGATTGTCCAATACAAATTCAATATGTTCGGTGTCATTATGATATATATATTGGATAGGTATAGTGACACTAATCACTATGTATAAAAAAAATAGAGATGTTTATCCTACATTAGTTATGTGTGTTAGAGTTTTAATCCTTATAACCTCAGGCTACTACTACAAAATTTAGGCCATTTTGTAATAGTACTTTGATTATGTAATATATCATAACTCTGTTTAAAAAACTCTATATACTATTTTTATGTTCGTGTGTTCTAATAAGTATTACTGTTTACTAAAAAAAATCACTATGTATAGGATTAGAGGTTTCGGACTAGTGGGAGCTGTATATAAAAGAAATATGGTTTAATTACAATCTATCATCTCTATAAATTATAAAAGTAGTATAAAAATTATATTCATTGCATTGCTCATTCAAATTCCAAGAGATTGCCAAAATTCTTGGCAGTACAAACAAGTCAAAACATTACTCAAAAGCCAAACATATAAAACTCAAATTAGAGGAAAAATGGGTAAATATCCTTAATTTTAAACCTATGTAGCAAAATATTCATCTTTTCAAAATATTTAGCAAAATGCCCCTGTTTTGGAACTCAATTTTAACAAAATCAAGTTCTGTGTAAAATTCGATATCCTCAAATTTAAGTTTTATGTGTATTTTTAAGTAGAACTTAACATTAGCAATGTCAAGAATAGCTTAAATTAGGACAAAGTTTAGCTGTGTGTACTAGTACATGTTTACTTTAACATGTAGCCAAATTTTTTTGGCTATGGCACCACCAATGAAGCACAACATTTTGTAGTTCGAGGAGGCAAAAATAACATTATAGCAATATCCCTCCACCAATAATGGTGCTCTAAACAAGTACTAGTACCTGTAGCAAGTTGCTACTTGCTTTTAATATTTTTTAAATTCTTTTCTCCTCTTTTTATTCTTTTTTCTTTCTTTCAACTCATCTCTCTCTCTCTCTCTCTCTCTCTCTCCTGATACTGTAGTAAGCCCTCTTCAATTCACTCACTTCCCTATTCGCCTCATCACCTTTGCTCATCGACGAAATCATGTTGCATCCTCGAAACCTCAGTCTCAAGCTCCACTGCTCTCTTGGCCACCAACTCCAAAGTCTTTAGCTCCTCTCCAGACCATTCGATCTCCTTCTCCATCTCTTTGAGCTTTTCCTTCTTTGATGCGTTATCGTTTCGAAGCTCTTCGATCTCCAAACTCAATTTCTTGATTCACTCCTTGCTTTTCGAATTCAAGTTCACCATCTAAAGCTTCTCACCCTCCAAGGACTCAGTCTTCCTATTCAGCTCTGAAACCCTGGCATCATAATTGCCACCATTGCCGGGCTGATCAAGATTGTAGGAGCTTTCCCCCATTTGATCCAATTTAGTGCCATTAATGATTATCTCCTTGTCCGCCAATGCTAATCCAACAAATACACAAATAAAAAAATTAAGCAAGAAACACAAATCCTAGACCCTTGTTTGGTTGCCAAGAAAAATCAATCAACTTAAAAATCCAAACCAAACAACATAAAATAGAATGGTGGTTGTGGTTGTTTGTGGAGGTGGCTATGGTGTTTGTTTTTTATTATTTTATTATGTTGAAAGCTAAAATAAAACTACTAATGTTGGGTGTTTTGTAAAGTGAGGTGGTAAAATAGATAAAGTAGCTTTTTGTGGATCCAAATTGCTAAATTTATGACTCCACCATTATGGATGCTCTAAGGTGTTAGTGGTGTGGAATTGTAATTGTATTGTAAGTCTCAGTAAGTCAATGACAGTAAGTTTTTTTTTTTTTTTTTGGGTAAACCATGAGTTAACATTAAACTAAGAATTCATAAGTCTATTACAATGTATATTAGCTTTATCATAAGCTAACAAAGTCACCACCACAAGCGGTGGGTTACAAAATACAACAAAATGAGATAAGGATTGCACTCCTAGCTTAGCCAATGCATCTGCACATTGATTGGCTTCATGGTAAGAATGGATCACACACTTATTTGGAATTTCCTTCAAGAGGTTCCTACAATCAGTTAAGAGTGGTTCCATCACCAAATTTTCAGACTCATTATTCATAAGGATTACAACACTTAATGCATCAAGCTAACTGATGAATGATGAAAAAAAATTTAATTTATCAAGATAAGAATAGATTTTGTACCAATAAGAGGAAGACACATGTGGGAAGCCTTATCACTTTGATTAAAAACCAGTGAGGGCTAAATAAAAAAAAATATTATTTTGAAAAAAATCTGTAAACTTCGGTTGGGTTGGGCTATACGGGTTTCAAATTCTTCAACCCTCCACCTAAGCCGAATAATCGTTAACCAAAAAAATAATCTGTCACGAACTAAAATGTCACATGTTAGTTACCATAACAAAGGAGATGATTTCTCATATATGTTTTGCACATTACAATTTAAAAACAACTACTTTTTGAAGCTAATTGAAAGGGTGATAGTGTGACATGACACCAATGCCAAATATAGACCCACAATTACTATATCATGTGAATCAAATATGGATTAAAATCAACTACTTTTATCAATATCTTAGTTAACTGAATGGAAAACAAGTGCATTACTATTTTTCATTGAATCTTATGACATACAACTTTGGGAAAAATATACTTTCATTTTCCAAACAAACATACATGCGAAGAAAATGAAATTGACCATTAAGACCTTGAATGCCCTTAAGTGTATGGAGACAAATTACATAATATGCAATATGCTTCATAGAACAGATGTGCAAATTAGTCAACCAATAACTCAATAATTAACTCAACAACTTTTCCAAAAATGTCAAATAATGTTACCATTGATGTGATTATGCAATATTAAATTGTTTATAAGATTATGTCTAAATATAAAATGCATTATTATTTTTTATTTTTTTTTAAGAGAGTTTCAACCTATGGTGTCTGCTTCTGATGATAGCTCTTTATCATCAAACCAAGACATCAATCTGTTTTTGGTGTAGACGGGCATTATGTTTTATTTTATTGCACAAAACTTACGCAAATTAGGAATAATTTTAGATGGCGCCTATTTATTATTGAACCTACCAAATATACATTATGCTCAATTGTTTATAAGATTAAAAAGAATTAAATAAGGTGACAATAAAAAATTTGATAAAATAAAATCAAGGAATATACCTAATCTTTTCATCTTTATGGAAACATAAAATGATCATTCAAGTCGAGACCTTCCAATGAGACCACGATTTCCATATGATGCTAGTAATAATGTTTTATTTATTTTTATTATTTTTTAGAGAGTTTCAACCTATAGCGTCCACTTCTTATGATAGCTCTTTATCATCAAACCAAGACATCAATCAGTTTTTGGTGTAGGCAGGCATTATGTTTTACTTTATTGCACAAAACTTACGCAAATTAGGAATAATTTTAGATGACGCCTATTTATTACTGAACCTACCAAATATACATTATGCTCAATTGTTTATAAGATTAAAAAGAATTAAATAGGGTGACAATAAAAAATTTGATAAAATAAAATCAAGGAATATACCTAATCTTTTCATCTTTATGGAAACATAAAATGATCATTCAAGTCAAGACCTTCCAATGAGACCACGATTTCCATATGACACTAGTAATAAAAGCTCAACAATTTGCTTATTGGAAGTAGCTAGACAATGGAGATTTCCCGTCTTCATTTAAAATATATGCCACGTTTGGATCTCCCCAGAACAAAAGATTGATGGCTTCATAATAAAGAGGAAAGAAAACATAGATTCATGTAAAACAATGTTTCCTATGCTATTTCTCATTTTCAACTCTATAGTAGAGCTATTAATGAGGACCTTTAAAACTTTTAGATGTTTACTTTTTGTGGCCACGTCAATTGCACTGTCCCCTAGGATGTTTTCCTTGGTAAAAAGGAAGGGGAAGTGATCAATGATGAATTTTGCGATCTTAGTGCTTCCAAAACTTGTCTCATGGAGCAAGAAATTCCCAGATGGGCTCTTTTGAGAAAAAATGTTTGATAATGAGAGTTGTTTGTTGGTTGACATGTGTTCCAACATGTCAACAAAACCAATTACATCATCATTGGCTAATGGTTGCTGAAAGGAAGCAAAATCAAAGTCAAGGAGGGCAGTGTTCGTGGATTGGTGGGGGTTTGGAAACTTTTTTAACTTTAAAGCTTCCAACCTTTCATTGAGAATGTCTTGGGCATAAATTTGCACTAGTATGTCCATAGCCATTAATAAAAAAGGAACTTGATTTTTTTTTGTTGAGAAAATCAAAAAATGAAATGTAAACACCACAAGAAAAAATGTTTATTGCAATTAAAAAATCATTGCAATACATTAGAGTCATTGCAATAGTTGATACAAGGTATTGCAATAAAATTTGAGGTAATAGTTTTGTGCAACAAAATTTTTTTTTGCAATAAACTCCAAATATTTTTTAATAACAATTTGATACAATGATATATATAGGCGTAAATGCCCTTTTAGTCTCTATATTTTGGATTTTTTCCATTTTAGTTCCTACATTTTAATTTTACTACTTTTAGTCCCTAAATCAATTAACGCATTCCATTTTGGTCCTTTCTGTTAGCCCACTATCGGGAATTGCTTAGGAGGCAGATGGAACTATTAAAATAATAATAAAAAAATTTATTTTACTATTAAAAATGCCATGTCAGCTTATAAATTTAAAAAAAATTATTTATTAATTTTAACTAAATAAAAAAAATTAAAAACAGATCATTTAAAAAAGAAATTAAATTAAAAAAAAAAAAAATTCTTTACCTCCAATCTTTGTATGTGAGTGTGAATGGGTGGATGAGATATGAGTGATACTCTAAGTCTGAGAGAGCAAGAGGGCATGAATCTAAAAGGAGGAGGCTTGAACAGAGTGTAGCTCATCAACTCCTTGAGCTTCTTAGGCATTTGAGGCACCAATATCCTAACCGCCTCTTCCAAATCTAAAACCCTAAAAACACCATTCCTTAGGTCCTTCTCTTCCATGCACATCCCAGCGCAGCATAGCACCACCCTCTCCACCGCTTCCCTAAACTTCGCCGCCATGCTGTACTCGACAAACCCACTGTAACTGAGGCCCACAAGGCTCAGCTTCCTCACCGAGTTAGCCTTCATGACTCGCATCATGCACTCGGCCTGGAATGACTCGCTCTGCTCCGGCTTGCAGTGGCTTGATGGACTGATTAGTGACCGTGGAGGGGCTGAGGTTGGCAGTGGTTTACCTCCAATCTCTCACAGATCAGTGAGTCTCTATTAGATCGGTGAGTTTAAAATTTTTGGGTTTGTTTACGGGTTTCTCGAATTTGGGTTTGAAATTTATGGGTTTGTTTCTGGGTTTGATGTTTGTATGGAGGGTTTGATTTTTCATGTGATGTTCTGGGTTTGCTAGAGATTGAAGGCTGAGTTTGGGTTTGTGTTCTTTGTGTTTTGAATCTTTGAAGGTCTTTGTATTTTGTAGATCTGTGCCCTTTGATTTTACGCGTTCCATGTTGGCATGTTCTTGATTTTTTTAATTTCCTTGGCAACCAAACATATTATTTGAGGAAGAACATGAACATGTTCTTCATGATGACTGGGAAGAACATAATGTAAAGAATTTTTTTTTTTAATTTAATTTCTTTTTTAAATGGTTTGTTTTTAATGTTTTTTATTTAGTTAAAATTAATAAATAATTTTTAGGGACTAAAAGTGGTAAAACTAAAATGTTGGGACTAAAATGGAAAAAAGCCAAAATGTATGGACTAAAAGTGCATTTACGCCATATATATATTGTTGCAATAAACAATAAACAATTTAAAGTTTCAAATATCTTGTAGATATAGGCTATTATTTCACGAATCTTATTGCAATAGATTATAAATAATCAAACAAAATAAGTCAAATTAAATTTTTGCAATGATATCTTCATTGTAATAGATAATTACTTCATTTTGTCATTGCAATAAATTATGAAATAATTGATACTAGGTTATTACAACGATATATTCGTTGTAGTTTCATGTTTGCCATTGCAATAGACTGTAAAATAATTAATATCAAATTATTGCAATGATAACTTTGTCACAATAATGTATTTGTTCAAAATTTTCGTTGCAATAGACTACAAAAATAATTGATATCAATTTATTGCTACTATTTCTTCATTTTAAGTTATTATAGCAATTTTCCTAATATATTAAAGCTTCTATTGCAACAAAAAATTATAAGTTATTGCAATTTATTATTGTTGATGCAATAATTATTTGATCAATCATCAATGATAAGATCATTTATACCTATCTCATTATCAATTCATTTTGTCAAATGATGTCCAAAGCTATCAAACCTTCTTTATTTAGATAACTGAAGTTAACTCTCCTATCCCATGTAAGAGAACACATAACATTTGAATGAAAATTGATAGAGGCCAAATGCAAAGCTATGTGTCCATTCTCATCACTTTCATTTAGAAGCTTCTCAAACCTTGGGTTTGACAATATACTTTTCACCAACATGTCTTGCCAATGTTTTGTCGCAACATGCAATGTATTTTGACCTAAACTATTCAATAATTTAGATTGATCGCGCCATTGCTATTCAAGAAATATTTCAACGGCCTTAATGTATCCCTTCTTGCTTGATATATGGCTAAGAAGGTCACCCTTTAGGCTCTATAAAAGGGCCTGTTGTCTGAATTTTGTTAACATGAACTAAATTCCCTCAATGTAAGTATTGGCTACTGCTAAATGTAGAGGTTTCTTCCCTTTTTGGTCTCTTATGTAGAAGAGTAATGGGTTCTTGCTAAAAACCTCTTTTAATATATCTAAGTTAACCAAAAAAAAAAAAAAAAATTAAAACATGAATGACATTTGAAAGAATTAACTAAAATATATTAATTTATAACATGCATGACATGCAATATGTTTGTTACAATCAATGTGGACAATACAAAGTTTTTTTTTTTTTTTTTGAGAATAAAAAATACCAAGTGGAAAATACAAAGTAAATGTGATACAAAACATGCAATGCATTATGTTTTATTTTATTGCACTAAACTTATGCAAATTAGGAATATTTTAGATGGCACTTATTTATTATTGAACCTACCAAATATACATTATGCTCAATTGTTTATAAGATTAAAAAGAATTAATTTAGATGACAATAAAAAATTGATAAAATAAAAGTTAGGAATATACCTAATCTTTCCATCCTTATGGCAACATAAAATGGTAATTCAAGTTGAGACCTTCCAATAAGATCATGATTCCCATATGGCGCTAGTAATAGAAGCCCAAAAATTTGCTTACCGGGAGTAGCTAGGCACAATGGAGATTTTCTGTCTTCATTCAAAATATATGCCACACTGGGATCTCCCCAAAATAAAAGATTGATGGCTTTATAACAAATAGGAAAAAACATAGCTTCATGTAAAGCGGTGTTTCCTATACTATTCCTCATTTGCAACTCTACAGTAGAGCTATTAATGAGGACTTCTAAAATTGTTAGATGTTTATTTTTTGTGGCCACGTGAATTGCATTGTCCCCTAGAATATTTTTCTTGGCAAGAAGGAAGGGGAAGTGATCAACAATGAATTTTGTGATCTTAGTACTTCCAAAACTTGCTGCCTCATGGAGCAAGGAATTCCTTGATGGGTATTTTTGGGAAAAAATGGTTAATGATGGGAGTTGTTTGTTAGTTGACATATGTTCCAACATGTCAACAAAACCAATTACATCATCATTGGCCAAAGGTTGATGAAAGGAAGCAAAATCAAAGGCAAAGTTGGTGGTGTTTGTGGATTGGTAGAAGTTTGGAAACTTTTTTGACTTTAAAGATTTCAACCTATCATTGAGAAGTTCTTGGGCATAAATTTGCACTGGTATGTTGACAGCCATTGGTAAGAAAGGAACTTGAATTTTTATTTTTCTTTTTGAGAAAATTAAAAGATGAAATGTAAACACTACGAGAATTTTTTTTTTAATTGCAATGAAAAAAAAATCATTGCAATAACATTAGAGTTGTTGCAATAGTTGATACCAAATATTACAATAAAAATTGAGGTATTAGGTTTGTGCAACAAAAAAACTTTTGTTGCAATCAACTATAAATATTTTACTAATAACTTTGATGCAATGATATATATATATATTGTTGCAATAAATAATATATTGTTTCCAATATCATATAAGTAGAGGCTATTATTTCACGAATCTTATTGCAATAGATTGCAAATGCTCGATCAAAATAAGTCGAATTAAATTATTACAATAATATCTTCATTGTAATAGATAATTACTTCAATTTATCATTGCGATATATTATGAAATAATTGATATCATCTTATTGCAATGATATATTTGTTGCAATTTCGTGTTTGTCATTGCAATAGATTGTAAAATGATTAATATCAAATTACTGCAATAAGGTATTAGTTCAAAATTTCCATTGCAATAGATTGCAAAAATTTCTTCATTTTAAGTTATTACAACAATTTTTCCTAAATAATAATGTTAATATTATAGAAGATGAAACTCATAAAATTGGGAAATAAAATTTACTTTATCATTAATAGTGATACCAAACATATGAATCAAAAGCATAATACAAATTCTAAGAGATATCTCTAGATGTTCATGCTTTTCAAGCATTTTAACTTTTCAAAATGCATGACGAATGCCAATGATAAATACACTATTGTATTTGAAGACTTGGCTATCAAGACAATAACATAACTTACTAGGAGTTATAACTTGAAATAGAATAGCATAAATTTTTCAAGAGAGGTTCATGATAATAAAGCATACCAAACATAAGTAACTTACTCTTTGATTATGACCAGAGTTGTGGGTGCAACTATTACGACTTATAAAATGTAATATGTTAATCATTTTAATATACCTATTTAAAATTAAAGCAATCTAGTTAGTCAAAATTTCCTTTAAAAAAAAAAAGTTAGTTATAAGATTCTATTTAATTCATAATTGCGTACTCAAGCTTATATTAACTTTTATACATGTTCATTCAACATATTCTTCATCCAAAATTTCATATAGCCATAAGCAATTCATCTCCTCTTTTTTTTGATACCATTCATAGGGAGATAAAAAACAAAACCAAAAGTCACAAAAGGATTGGACTAAACCAACATTGGTTCATTGGCACACGAGTTGCCAATTTAGCCACAGACCAAACCTCCTTTACAACCAAATGGGGAATGAAGATCATATTTAAGGAAAGACCACGTTGAGTTAGGAAAATTAGATCAGCCATTCTAGAACTATCATGCCAATCTGGAGCCTTTTTCTTCTAAAAGGATTGAAGAAGTTCCTTGCTATAACTTAGAAACAAAATTTGCTGAAAACCATGATTTCTTGCTGTGATTCCAGCTTCCACCATAGCTTCTAGCAATGCCTCACCTATGGTTCTGGCTTTGCTACTAACTACACCATAAAAGATTCTATCTCCCTAGATATTGACAGCTTCATAAGCAATGCCATTCTTATGAGGTTTTCTGCCCCTAGCACCTGCAACTTTGATGAACAATTGCCATTTCCCTACTGCTAATTGGTGCTTTGGCCTTGGGCTTCTATTGAGTCTGTTGTTGTGTGGGTGTTCTATGAAGGTTTCCTTGTACTTACAAGATAAAGATTGGGTAGTTAGAATCACATCCATAAGGTTGGGGTTAGTTCCCTCTGTTGAGATCCAAAATATTACAAGTATTTAAATCCAAAACTAATGAGCCCTTAAGGATAGAAAAGGCCTAATCCGTGAGCTAAGGCCCATTTAAAATGGGTTAAAGAAAGTACAAGCTCATGAATGGGTAAGCCTTGGGCCTTAGAGAAAGAAGAAAAAATCAAAGGAAGCTTGGCCTAGGCTCTGTGAGAGAAACCCCTAGGGAGCCCAAAAAGAGATTGGACTAGGATACTGAGAAGCTAACAGAACTAGGGAGGGGATCCTCGGGAAGTGTAGGAAAGAATCAGTTAGGAGTTAGACAGCTCAAAGAAGCATGCTCATGGGCACAAGTAACGAAGAAAGACATGTCCCATCAGTTGCTTGCAGCTCAGAAAAAAAGGCTTTGGAAACAGATGATGACTTAGGAACCAACACCTATGAAGGGAAGCCTGGTACCTTGGGAAGAGCAACAAGATGAACCATGAAGGAAGGTGGCTGGGGATCTTTCAACCTGACAGAGGGGGAATTTGCCTATTTAGAGAAAAAAAGACAAAGGATGAGGTAAACAAAATGGAGGTTCTAAAAAGTCTCTCTAGAAACCTTGGAAAAAGAGATTAAAAGTCAGTCTCTAGGACCCCCTCTCCCCCAAAGAGGAAATTCAATTGGGGACTTTTTCGAGGGAAACCTTAAAAGAAGAATATAGTGAGAATAAATAAAGGACCAGCCACCAATGTTGCTGACACAACATTGGTTCTAGTACCTAGGGCAGTAAATAGAGGGAATCAATGGTATATCAAAAATCCTAGGAAGGTATGATAAAGGGGGATTAAGTCATCAGCAAAAACCATTCAGCAATAAGGAATTAGAGCACAAAGACACTCTGAAAAACTCCTTTAAATCTCAGGAAAATAGAAAAATGGAAAATACTATGAAGGATCCTGAGATAGGCATTAGAGGATACACTTGTATTCAAATCTCACAAGTCTTGGAAGTCTATAGAAAGCTATCCAAGCTTGTGACTTTTAAACTTATTTGAATCTAGTAACACATCCCAGTGAAAAGAAGGGCCCAATATACTAAAACTTAATATAATGAAATATCATTTTATTTTTTGAGGATCCCTAATGTCCTTAAATGTTTTTTCTTTATTGTTCCTTAGCTATTTACTTTATAATATGTATATATTTGCATGTATGAATATGTATGTGTTGTGGGATCCATGCTTTGTGCACAACTTAATTCATAATTAGCCTAATATAGCTACGGTGAACCAAACCCAGTCCACCAAACAACAAGTATAAGGCCTAGGATCCTTGTTGCTACTTGGGCCTAGGTACTGTCCAAAAAAAGAACCCATACCTTGATGAATCACCCTATTTCTATGGTTCCAAATGGTCCATAGAGTCGTGAAGATGGCTTGCAAGACACTATTGAATCTGTCCATCTTACTTTGTATTTAGACAAGAGCAAAGTTAACCAATGTTGAACAAATATGTCAATAAAATCTGAGGAATGAATGGCTAGGGTGGAGCTATGCCAGCAAGCTCTAGTAAAGGGACAAAGCAAGAAAAGGTGGGTTGTATATTCATCTTCTTCATTGCATAGAGGGCATATACTAGAGGTTGAGATGCCTTTGTTTTTTAGGATAAGTAAAGTGGGTAGGCTATCATGTATGAGTTTCCACATAAAATTGTTGATTTTTAGAGGGACCTTAACTCTCCAAATTAAGTTCCACACCCCTTCCTGAGTTTGAGCTTGCCTAGCAAGGGTTGAATGTTCCTTCACCAGAAATTCAAATTCCTTTTTGACCTGATAATCCCTATTCTTTGAGTATTTCTATAGCATTTTATCTTGAACTGATCTTATTTTGGAAATAGGAATTTGCAAGATTGTAGAGGCTTGGGGGAATGGGTATAAGGATCTAATCAGATCTGTTTTCTAGGTATTGGTATGTTGATCAATTAAGTCTCCCACTTTACCAGTAGTAAGGCTTGGGTGGTTCAAGTTCAAAGAAGGGTAATGAAACCAATTTTTGTGGTTGAGTGGAATACCATAACCATTTCCAACCCACCATTTCCCCTCTCTTAGTTTGTGGTTTTCTTGTTAGATGATGTTTTTCCAACACTAGGAGTGGTGAGGTTTAGGTCTACATTCCTGAATTGAGCAGCTAGGGAAATATTTAGCCTTAAAAGTTCTAGCCAACAAAGAGTGAGGATTATGGCTGATTCTCCAATAATTTATTATCCAAAATTTGTACCTCAAGATGTGATCAGATTATTTGGGAAAAAAAATGCTATCCAAAACTTGACCACAAACTCATCATCAATCATGGCCCACAAATGCTCTCCTAGAGTTCACAATTGCTTGTAAAGAGATTTGAAGAACCTAATTTCCATAATCATTTAAGTCTAACTGCCCTTTCTCACACAGATTTAATCAATTATGGAACAAAAGAGCCCACACTCCATATCTAGTTAGCCATCCCATAATTATATATATAATATTATATCATATCAAAAAGCAATTTGATATGATATAATATTTTACATAATTTTTAATAGTAATGCCAAAAAAGTACAATGAAATTGGTTGGAATCGAAATGTTCTATTCTGATGGAAAAGCCGAAACTAGGTCCAAAATAGTATTTTGAACATTTTTAGTCTTAAAAATTTATTCTCTTTTAAACCCCCCCCCCCCCAAAAAAAGTGGGCTACGTTTCTGTATATACACACATACATAAGGCGAAATCTGATTGGGCTTTGGAGAGAGAGAGAGAGAGGTATATGTATATATCTGATTGGGCTTTGGTGAGATATTTGGGCTTCAGGGAAAAAATGCGAGATGGGTTCAAATTTTGGGCTAGATGGGTTAAGCAGGACATGCTCGATTATACATTAAATTAAAGCAATAAGACCCAAAAAGACAAATTAGTTGAAGGCTTGAAGCAGTTGGGAAGCTATGGAGGTTGAAGGAGAAGACGGTTCCAAAATTATGCTACAAAATGTGGGGGACAAGGTCGTGTTTGGACGAGGCTTTGGTCTTAACACGAAAGACAAGACAGTGTCGCGTCGCCACATTGTGTTTTAACTAGCGAAAAGTGGTGATAGCCAAACTGGGTCCAGGGCTAAGGTTGTTAGGAAGAATCCCATGTGGGTGAGGGAATGTGAGAGTGGGGAAATATGGGTTTTCAGGAAGGGTAAGAAGGGTGATGTGGCGGAAGGTGATTGGCTCTGCGTTTTGTTTGGGAAGAGACCCGTTTGGTTTGTTGTGAGGGAAAGTGAGTTTGGGGAGAGAGAGAAGTGGGTTTTGGAGAGTGAGATTGGTTTGGGTGAGAGTTTGGGAAGTGGGTTTGAGTTTGATAATGGGGTTGATGTTGAGGCTTTGGATATTGACCCTGTTAAAGGTATGTGTTTTTTGTGTTTCTTACTAGCTTTGCTTTGATTTTGTTGTGTTTGGTTGCTGAGGAAATGTAGGAAAGGAAAGTGGAAGCTATAAATCTCTTTGTTTTCTAGCTTAGCTTTGACCTTTTTTTGGTGCAACTTATATGGAATATTTATTTCTTGTGGTGTACTTTTTTTTTGGGACAATCTTGGTTTTTAAATTTTATCAAAGTATATAGGAATAGAGATATGTCATTCTATGTAGCTAAATTGTAGAAATGCATTGAATATTGCGACTCTTATGTAACATGAGCTTTACTAATTATTCAAAGCCAGGAAATATAACAACATGCTCATGTAATATACTTAAAACCCAAAGTCAAATTGCGTGATTATTATAATAGTAATAACAAAAACAAAAGGAATGGTAATTTTAGCTTTTTAGGAGTCGCTCCATAATAGTATTACCATAAAAGAGACAAATTACAAGTAGGGGTGGCAAAATATGCTTAAATCCATTTGCCCGCCCAAACCCACCCAATTATTAATTGGGTTAAATTGGCATCAACCCAATTAAACCCAGTGATTATTGGGTTTTAAACTAAAACCCATTGAGCCCCATTTAACCCAAAAACAATATATCCAAATTCAACCCAGCCCTTCCCATTTAAAAAAAAAAAAAATCTAGCCCTCAAACGTTTCATTTCCTTCATTTTCTCAACCTCATTTTCCCTCATTTTCTTAGCCTCCAATCACATTTTAATTGAAACCCAACAACTTCAAAGCATCAGAGTTCACCTGAGGCTGTCTTATCGTCATCCTCTACACCCGTCCAATCATCAGAGCCATCACAACCATCGTCGTCGTCATCAACATCAATGGCTGCGGTGGTAGAGGACCTAGTAGTAGTGATAAGGGATGGAGGCGGAGGCGAATGTTCACAACGATTCGAAGACTATTTACCGTGATTCCTGGCACAAATTCTCAACCAAGAAGAAATCTCATAGTTGGTGTGATTTCACACCTTCTTCTACAATTTTTGATTCCAAATTGGGTTTCTTGTCTCAAAACGACTCTATTTTGATCACTGCCAATATCTTAGTCCTCCATGAATTCGAAGACGCTGGACCATCCATCCTTTTTGTGTATTCCCTGTGCTCCATGTCGGGTTTGAAGCCTCGCATCTCCGTTGAATTGTCATGGAGTTTAGTGACAGAGAAGGGTGTAATGTGTGGAAATTGTTTTGTTTGCTAGGAAAATTATGAAAGGGTAAAGAAAAGTTGTTTGGTTACTGGGAAAGTAACGGTTGTTTGGCCGCTTGAATATATGTAGTTGATTATTTTTGCGGCAAAAATGTATAGAAAATTTGTTGGATTTAAAAAAAAAAAAATCAATAGTTTTTTTTTTCTTTGATTTGGGGTAAGATTTTTTAGGGGTTTTCTGTATTTTTCTTATTTTTGGTAGATTTCAACTGTTTGGTAGGTGAAAAAGTGTGGGAAAGTACAAGAAATTTGTTTAATATTTTTAGAGTACTTTGGTCATTTTCACTTTAGTGGTATTTTGGTAATTGGGTGGGTTGAGGTTTACCCATTATAATTGGGTTGGGTTGGATTTGGGTTAGAAGCAATTAGTTAAATGAGTTTTATATACTCAATCCAATTGTGCCCACCCCAAATCCACCCATTTGACACCCCTATCTCTATGTTGCTATTGTTAACAAATCAATAAGGGAGTAAGGAGTGGAGGGAATTAGTGAATTTTTAAATTGGGAGAGTTAAACGATAGAGCAAGCAAGACTTTTGATCCAGATGGGCTGTATACTGTTTAAATAGTACATACTTAATTTATCAGCAATGTAACAAAGTCATAGTCATTCGTAACCTTGTTGAAATCTTTCTAAAGTGACAAAAAGATTTATAAAAAAAAAGGGCCAAAAATCAAAATTATACCATTTAAGTTTGCTGTATTGTTATTTTTGTCCTAAAATTTTTAATTTTTATTTTTTTCCATTTTAGTTCCTAAACTTAACATATATGTCAAATTAGACTTTTTGTCCATTGTCGTCTATAAAATTGCTGTTAAGTGTTATAAAATGATGTTGTATCTCACGCGTAAATAGTGGCAGTTTTACAAACAGCGAGAATAATGTCTGACTTGTCAAAAAAAAGTTCAGGTTTTGTGGCCGAAATGACAAAAAAAATATAGAATAGTATATATATCTAACCAGAAAAATAAAAAATTAACCCCAAAGTATATATTTTGGCCTTCCTTCTCCAAAATATTTACATATTAACCCATGAAAAAAAAAAAAAAAAAACTGCTCTAGCCTTTTGCCCGTTGGATATTGATCCAAGAATAACCAGAAAATCCTCTTGTTTAAACAAAAGAAATTGCCCTAAGAACAACATCAATAACCTTTAGACAAACCAAAAATTAACTACAAAATAAATCACAAATCCAGTCCAAACAAAAACAAAATATAAGAACAACATCAATAACCTTTAGACAAACCAAAATTAACTACAAAATAAATCACAAATCCGGTCCAAACAAAAACAAAACAATAAAAAATTCCCAACTTTAGCCATTTAATTTCTCTCTCTTAGTCTCGCTTCTCTCAATCTTCCTCCATTCTTCACTGCCTTTGACATCAGGTCCACAAACCAGTCACCAGTCACCAAGCTCACCGATCAGCTTGGTCTACTTTCATACTCACACATGAGTTGAGTTGGCTAAGGTATGGTCTTCTCTTCTCGATTAGTTGATTTATCTTCACTTACCTGAGTTTATTTCTTAATATGTGATGTCTCGCCCCTCTCACTACTGTGTGTCTCTTTTTTTCTTTTTTCTTTTTGATGGAACTGGTATTTCTCTTTGTTTTTTCTTTATCCTTTTTTTTCTTTTTCTTTTTAGTTTTATTTTTTTTTTACTTCAGCTTAAGTTACATGCACGCTTCTTTTAATAAAATAATAAAAATTGGACTTTTCAACGCTGGTTCAACAATCTAATTTATGTGAGAAATATCAAAGTGTGGCTTGGTTGGACTTCATAACGACCATGCACCCAACCTAATAAACATTAACAATTGATAATGTGTTTTTTTTAGGTATATAATTGACAATGTGTTTTTTTTTTTTTTAAAATGTTTGTTTGATTAATCCAATAAATTATCATCAGTAATTTTATTGTGACTTGTGCAATTTGTTTGGATTTTTTTAGACTAATTTATGGCACAATAGAACTATTTAAAATAAGGGTCAAGCTAACGAGTGTCCTAAGGGCACTGATTAAGAATCTATTTTCGGAAAGTTTTGATATCATTTTTATGGGAAATAAAAAAAGCTGTCAAAACATTAATTGTTTTTTTTTCTTTTTCCATAAAAACTTTCTTTAATTGGATTTTTAACCAGTGCTCTAAGGGCACTCATTAACATTTCCCTTAAAATAAAACAATCAACATTTATTTGATTTGTATTTGTAGATTACGAGAAAATTAATTGCAACATTTAATTTTTTTCAATATAAAATAAAAAAATTCGCAAGCCGATGTTGATGCTCAAACAGCGCCAAACTCTATTATTAATGTCCCAATTTTTGAAAATTCTTCAAAGAAAATTGAAAAATCACCACGGCACCAAGTCTTAATCTAACTTTGGTTTATACTTCACCCCCAAATTTGAGTCCTGGTTTCATCCCTGCTCGATTGTCTTGCTATATGAGAGGGAGGGTATGAGGTATGTATTAAGCAAAGTCATTTATGTGCAATACGTCTATTTAGTGATAATTAATCCATTAATCCACTAGAAGTCTCTTTACCTGAGGTTACAAATCAAAAATTAGTTGAAGGTTTATTTCTTCCTTCTTTATTTGACTAGAATTTTCGGCCAAAAACTTCTTTTTACTGATAGACTGATCATGCAAAAGGTTTGACTGGTGTACATACGGAGAGACAAACCAACTTCATTACTTTCGTTGTTTTCTATTTCTCTTTGCTTTGAAGCAGTTTCGTTCTTAGCCCATTGTGATGTTTATGGAAAGGGAAAATACTAGTATAGCTTGTTACAAACATTCTTACACACACACTTGAATTACATTTTAAATGTGTGTAACATGGTGTATATAATAAACAGTACATGATATGTCACACTACAATCATCACCATTAACAATGGGCAATCTCCATAGCACTAAAGTGCATCAATAAATTCTTCAGTATGACAAGAGGCAATATACGAATGACCAACATAAGTCATCAATAACCTTTAATCTAGCTTGAGGTCTAAGACGAAAATTTTAAAGGGCCTTTTTACATCTATATATCACTTAAATAATATTTAGTTTTTTTTTATTTTTTTTATATATTATATATCTATATATATATATATATATTTTTTTTTTTTTTCAAGGGGAAAATCTATTATTAATTCTTACTTATTAACATGACTAATTCACCCAAAGTGAGCTAGTCATACTTGCTATATAGGTTTTACAAACTGGCATGCTACCAATAAAAAAAAGTTATTCAAATATTCATTTATTGTATTATTTAAATGACACTAATCATATTTCTATCACATCAGTTTGTAAGTTTTTTGTTGTAAAATTTGCATTAGCTTTTGCATTTCTCGTTCGCTTAATGGTGATTGGGTTATATTTCTATTAATTCTTAAATAGTTTTGGAGAAAATGCTAAACTTACTACAAATTTTACTACAAAAAACTTACAAACTAATGTGACAGTGAAGTGATACTTCAAGAAAATGATAAATGAGTATTGAATTACTTCTTGTGATTAGTGACATATCAATTTATACGATCTTCGTAGTAAAACTTGTAATATACTAGAATAACTCTAATATTTTAGGCATTTTTAAGAGTGGGAAAAAAAACTATACACCTTTCTCACATTTTTTTTAATTAAAAACAACCCTTACAGCCCCCATATTTGGGGGCCTTTCTATGTTAGGGGGCTTTAGGTTATGGCTTAAATGGCCTAGGCCTAGGGTCGGCCATGATCACCACGAATGTTACAACCGCCATAAAGACACAATAGTTATGCCTCTAACGGCTAACCAAAACAAAAGGCTTTAAATACAAGCTTCCATAGATAGAACTCATAGAAGGAGGTACATAAAAACACTATCACTTGACCAGTATATTTGATACCCTATTCTCTTACTCCTGTAGTCTAATCCTACTATTGGAAGATCTTTGGCCGACATCATACCAGTGTCTCTACCCTATAGTTCTTTTCTTTCTTGTAGGTCTCATTTGGTCTTTCAAACAGTCCAAACTCGGAATTCAAATAAAAATCTTTGACATCATCACTACTCACTCCCCATTATGAAAATCAGTATGTAACTCCGTGTGTATGCACTGGTACATTTAAAAACAATCATAATTATATGTGTGTGTGTGTGAGATTTAGAATTTAATTAGATTTAGACTTTTTAGTTTTTACACTTAATAAGTGCCCGTTTGTTTGGGCTTTTTGAGCCCAAAAAGCACGTTTTGTAAAAAGCTGGAGCAACTTGTGCGTTTGGTTCAGCCCAAAACGTAACTTTTTGGAAAAAGTTGCGTTTTGGGCCAAGGTTGATAATGCGCTGAGAACGCACAAACCTTATGGAGCTGAGGAGGTCCATAAAACAAAAAGTCCAACGCGCGTTTGTAACTATCCGTTGGCTCTTCCTTCAATTACCAAATTACCCTTGATAAAAGTTCTCAGTTCTCACGCCTGAAGCTCACTCTCATGCCTCTCATCTCATCTCTCTGCTCTCCCTTTGCCTTGAGGCTCACTCTCACGCCTCTCATCTCAAGCATAATCAAAATACAAACTCAAAAACATAATCTTAAAATTAATCAAACCACAACAATAAAAGCAAATAAATTCTTGCTCTCATAAAACTGATATAATTTAAACAACAAATCTAAAATCAAAACAACAACAATAGCAGATCAAGAACAGGAAAAAAAAAAAAAAACCCGATATGACCCCTGGTTGCATGCACTCCGCAGTGAGGAGGAGGGGCAGCGGTGGCGGTGTGGTGAAGCAAAGACAATTTCTCCTTTCTCCATGTGTGTCTGTGTGTGTTTGAACTTTGAAGATAATGACACCAAAAGGAAAGCAAGATTATGGAATCAAGTATCACAGAGAGAGCTAGAGAATTTATGGAAAAAGAAAAAAAAGAAAAAAAAGAGAGCAGAGAAAGAGAGAGCCGGAGAAATAAGGAGAAACGAAGGCTCTGGAATCAAGTGGAATGCAAAGGAAAAAAAGAGATGATGGAATCCTATGGGTATACGTGTGTGGTGGACAAAATGCAAGAGAAAAAAAAAAGGAAACGTATGGATGAAAGAAAGTCAAAGAATTAGAAATCACAATTTAAAAATACTACCACAATATTTTCACAATAAATTTTAAGTAATTAGCTAATATTGGTGAGTAAAAATATAATTTCAGTGGTGGGTTTAAATTAAAACTAGTAACAATTTTCCATATAAGATTTTGTTATGATTCTTGTGAAAGTATTGCAAAAAATATTGTAGATATAACACTTTTTGTTGAAAAATATAATTGTTGAGAATGAATAGAAAAAGAAAAAATAAATATTAAAAAAGAATAAATTTGATTAAAAAATAAAGATTAAAAAAGTGAGTAGGCAAAAGATAAATGTCACTGTTAATTATTTAAACAGTACAAAAATTTGTCTAACCTGCTGGAGATGCTCTTATATATACATTGTCCTTTTTGGTAATTTATCTCTCAAATTACCACTTTTATAAGTGCTAGCCAAACACTCAACTTTTTCAAAAAACACTTTTTAACAGCTTTTATCAAACACTTAGCTTTTTGAAAATGTACTTCTTCATTATGCACTTTTTGAAAATTCCACTTTTACATTATGCACTTTTACAACAAGCTGAACCAAACTCACCCTAATTCACTTAATTTTGATTATTAATATATATATACACACACACACATCCATGCCTATATCAATATGTAAAAAAAATTTATGTCTGCCTCTAGGCTAGAAATCAATAACGAAATTTATTTGGCTATCAAGGAGGTGATTTGATTTTTTATTATTTTTTCGCCGCAGTCCTGATATCTTCTATCACCTAATAACGAAATTTATTTCCTCTCAGTCCCGATATTTTCTATCACCCATTAATAGGAAAAAATATTAAAAAAACATTTAAAATGTTGATGAGATGGATGGAAAGACAAAAGTGGGAGGCAATCCAAAAAGGTCAGTATCATAGTGTGTTCGGTTCAGTCCCAATCCGGATCATGAAATCTCACTCCCATATTTCTAGAGAAAATGGGTAACTAGCATTAAAAAACTAACTATTCAGTTAGTTGGCCCGGTTTGCAAACAATTTGTGTTAGTAACAACTCGAGCCTTAGAGGCTCGATTTAGGGCCTCTAAATCGAGCCTTTGAGGCTCGGTTTACGTGGTTTGACATGGCAAAATTCCACGTGGAGTACACGTGGAAATCGAGTGTTTGAGACTCAATTTCCATTTTGGTGTGATGTGCCATTGACGTGGACTGACGTGGACCCACATGGAAGCCACCTAGAAACCGAGTCTATGACAGTCGATTTCTAATAGGAATTTTTTGAATTTAACGCTCTCTCCAATCTCACTCACCCACTCACTCTCCCTCATCAGTCAAACCCCTCTCTCAGTCTCAGCCTCACTGACCCACTCTCACTCACCCTCTCCTTCTCTCACTCTCTCAACGTCACCGTCACCGTCGCCGACGCCGACCCACTCACCCACTGACCCTCTCAGCCTCACCGGTCTAACCTCTCACTCTCTCAAACCCCTCTCTTAGTCTCAGCCTCACCGACCCACTCTCACTCACCCTCTCCTTCTCTCACTCTCTCAGCGTCACCGTCGCCGACGCCAGCCCCAACCCACTCACCCTCTCAGCCTCACCGACCTAGTCTCAGTCACCCTCTCACTCTCTCGCTCACCGACCCACTGTCACACGTCCCTGTCACCCTCTCTACTCTTTCACTCGCCCTCTGCTGTCACTCAGTCTCCAGTCTACGCGGTATCTGAAAGAAAAAGAAGAAAAAAAGGTGAGTCCCTTTATGCATTTTGCAATGTAATCAGTTCGTTTTGTTTTGTTTTTTTTTTTTTTTTTTTTTTTTTTTTTTTTTTCTATTTTGGTTTATGTACTGAATTTCTAATAGAGGTAAAATATTCTTGTTTTACCATTAGTTTTTAATGGTTGTTGTACTGATTACTTAATTAACTACATATCTAGCAAAAAAAAAAAAAAAACTGTGTACTCCACTTGCTATAAATTGGTATTTTAAGTTGTTGTTTGTGGTATGATATCTTCAGTATGTGAGTACTCCCTTGTGAATTCCTCCTGTTGGATGGTGTTATAAACTTTAGGTGTTTTTTGGTTTAGAATTTCCTTATACAATATGCTTTTCTTAAGCATGTTGTCATTCTTGCTAAATGTTTGATGGCAATTGATAGTTTGGTGGTTAATCCTGGCTGAATTTAACCATTTTCTATTTATTGCAAACATTTAAGAAGTCAACGAATTGTGGTTATTTTTACTTATGAAACCATTTTGGAATATCAGATTTTATTTTCAACATTTTCTTTTTTCATCAGTGAATGTTGTACGCAATTTTATTCTTTTTTCATCTGATTCGTCACTGTTTCTGCTATTGATCTCATAGAATTCCTACACATCCAAAGTCCATGTGTCTTTCTTAACTGATTATAACTAAGCAATAGTTTGCACATACCCATTTTGCTATATTGGAAGCTCCCTTGAAATCTGGTTTGGGATATAATTTGCTAAGGATATGTTTGTGAAGGTAATGAATTACTCGTTTCAGTGAGTTTGTGTGCAAGTTTTTGTCCTAAAAGTTAGGTACATTGTCTGGCACCAAGTATTATTTTCATTATGTGACATAAGACTAAGAAGGCAGCAATAACTTTGTAATAATTCCTCTGTTGTTTGTATTGAAAAACTGAAACTTTTACAAGTAATTTCATGATGACTAGTTATACCACAATAAAATTATAAAGAATGTCAGAAACTATAACTTTGTAATTATTTCCTAAACCAAAAACATGATATCGCATTTTGCTTCTTATATATCATGCATAGGTGACTAGCATGCAGGTATCTAAACTGTATATTACTGTAATATACAGTACTTCACCTTCATGACTATTTATCATGCCAATTGTTGACATGAAGGAGCATTCCATATATCGGACTCCGTATCTTACCTTTCCAATTGACAAAGTCCTCAAGTTATTAGATATGAGCTTCTGAAATGATTGAAGGAATATGGTATGTGCTATAGTCACAAATGACTTGACATTCTTTCTATTTATAGAACAAGAATCCTTGTGCACTAATTGTGGGCCAGTCTTGTTTTAGTAGAAATGGTTGCAATCCAGTGGACTGCTCACAACATTGTAAAATCACATGGTCCAAAACCTTAATTTTTCTGGGGATAGGCAGCATGAATTTCATTCTAGTCTTTCCAGTTTAACTCATTTCATTTTATATATTTCTTTTACCATCTCAAAATAGAGATCCAGGAAAATTTCCACTTCTTATTCCATTTTTTTTAAGGTTAAGCTCATGGACTCACTCTTTCAAGGATCTTGAAAGGAAAAACAACTTTAGGGATTTAACTTCTAAAGGTTTAAGGCTTAAGGTGTTGTCAAGAATTCTAATAACTTGTTTTTTTTTATCACAGCACATAGATGAGTTTTTTTATTTTTTTTCCCAAGTTTTTTATTTTATTTTTTGTTTCTAAATTAAGTAAGAGAAAGGCTTCAAGATCTTCATTTCGTGACTGCCCTCTCTGACCAAAAAGTTGTTGTTATTGTGTCTTGTATACGTTTTTTACATTTTCTACAAATGAGAATTCAAACCTTAAAATTTGCATAGGAACAAGAACATTTTACTCAAGTGAAAATATTGAAGATAATATAGTTGTGCCAATTTCAAACGGTCGCATTTCACTTATTTAAAATCACCATTGAATCAAATTATATTCGTTTTGAAGTCCTATATGCCTACTTTTCAATGAAATAATTTTCACTACAAAATTCATTATATATAGATGGAGAAAAAGCTATGAACAAAAAATCATCAACTTGTCATATTTTGATAGACTCAGCATCTTTTAACAGCTTTCGAACTATATGCCTAAGTTTTTAAATTTTTAAACATTTGTCCACAATGGGCGAAGTAGCCAGCCGCCAGGTTCACTTAATATATAACCCAAAGTTATCTCTCTTACTGTTTTATACGCAATTATTCATGCCAAATTCTATAATTGGATTCACATATCCATTATTGGGTAGAAGAATTTGTGTGCAAGATTGAATAAGAGAGAAAAAAGAAGAAAATCTCCCTCCATATTTGGAACCAATGCATGTCTACTCCATATTTCTATGTGGATGGATTATTAGTGGATTCCTGTATCTTTCTCTAATATATATATATATATATATATATATATATTTATATTTAGCCTATTTATACAACTATATAATTAAATATTTAAATATTTATATAAATATATTTATATAAGTATTTATATATATAGTTGTATAAATATAAATATATTTATATAAATATTTAATTATTTAATTATATAGTTGTATAAATATATAAATAAAAATATGTATATATAAATATTTAATTATATAGTTGTATAAATATAAATATAAATATATATACATATTTTTTATAAGGAAACAAATATATTTGCCTAATACAAACAAATATTTTATTAGGAAATGGCATGACAAATTCAATGCAAGCAACACTTTTTAAAGAAGCTATATACACTAAACAACTAATTAGATAGTGAGGAGACCCTTACTTGACATAATGATGTGCAAATGTACAGTTGAGATTGTATGAGAGTGAGAGGAGTAATGTTTTGCTGCTAAATATGTATGAGAGTTTGAGTTTTTGTGAGAGTTGTTGAGAGAGGTTCTATGATTGAAGTTGCTGAAGGTGTGAGAGTTGTTGAGGTTCTGTGATTCAAGTTGTTGAAGGTGTGAGAGTTGTGTTTAGTCAAAATATTCTCTGCATTTGAGAGTAGTGTGAGAGTTTTTTATTGTTAGTCTAATATTCATTGAGTACGTTCAGACAAAACTGTTTCAAAATGGTCTGAGAGAAGTTTTTGGTGCTTGTGCTAGTCTAATATATTCTCTGAATATGTCTCAAAACAGACAAAGCATTTGACATGTCCTTCAGCAACGTACTCAATTAATAGACTAGCACAAGCACAAGCAACAAAGACTGTTGACATGACCAGACAAGCAACGTACTCAGTTAATATATATTAGACTAGCACAAGCACAAGCAACAAAGACTGGTTGACATGACCAGATAACCAGACATGACCAGAGAAGCAGAGCATAAGGGTTTGAAACTCGAGTCTCTAAGACTCGGTTTCACTTTTAGTAAACCGAGTCTCAGAGACTCGAGTTTAAAGAATAGTGGCGTCCCGCAATATAAGTCTTTGAAACTCGAGCCTCTATGACTCGGTTTCACTTTTCCTAAACCGAGTCTCAGAGACTCGAGTTTAAAGCATGTCGATGTGGCATCTACGTGGAACTCGAGTCTCAGAAACTCGAGTTCCACGTAGACGCCGCCTGGATTTTTGCCACATCAAACTACCTAAACCAAGCCTTAGAGGTTCGATTTAGAGGCCCAAAATCGAGTCTTTGAGGCTCGAGTTGCTAAAAATCCAAATACTTTGTAAACCGGCCCTATACAGTTTGTTCTGCAATATAAGTCATTTGGCTCGGGGTTGTCTTAGCGTTTGGGACTCTGTTATTGGTTTTTGCTTTTGGACACAAATACAGTGATTTGGTTGGCTTAATTGGTTGGACCAATTAATATTTGCCCTTGTGTTGGCATTGTTAAAACTTTTCATTAAATTCTCACCAATAATGTACCATAATATACTATACCATATATAATGACTAATCATCACGTGTAATACACTCGAAAAGACACACTGACTCTATCCACACAAAAAATGGTTGACAAATGTGTAAAAAAGAATCAACTCTAGAAAGTTATGTTTCTTTTAATCTGTTGTTTATTTTTCATTAGATTTAGAGTAGAGGTACGTCTAATGAGAAAAGAAGCAGAATATAATACCGCCCCACTTAATTCTGCTAAGTGGCCAAGATGGTCCTGACCGGAAGCTTCGCTTGAAACTCGATCAGTCCTTATATTAGTGGCCATTAATTAATTGACCTTCATATTTAAATTTTTAGCTATATATATATATATATATATATATATAGTTCGAGTGGCCTTTCACAATTAATGCTGCAACATGCTGAACCATGAGTATCATCATGTCCATTAGATTACAAACTATTGAGATTAAACTAAGGGTTTCTCCAAGAAATTAAAAAAAAAAAAAAAAAAAAAAAAATCTATCCTTAAAAAAAATCTATCCTCAAATTCCAAGCTGCCGTCCTCCGCCCTTGGCAACCCATCCCTTGCACAACCACTGTGCAAGCGACCCCAACCATATAGGCTGATATGGGATGATTCAAACGAGACATTTCGGGGTCATTATATTGTCACCAATTCATTGCATAGCCATAGATGGAAGTCACTCTAGCAACACAAGTTGTTTGTTAATTGATGTGAATATAATATCGTTTGCTTTTGTTGATTAGTTAGATTATGCAAAAATGTTGGACAGATGAAATAGTCTCTTGGCCAAATATTGCTAAATTCGGAGTTTATTTGCGTTATAGATACTATTCCAAGTTATTTAGGGAATTGAGGAAAAAGAGTGAATTTCGGCAATAATGTTGCCGAAATTCAACAAAAGTATGAGAGAGAAAGAGAAAAAGTGGGAGAGAAAATTTTGAATTTCGGTAATCATGCTGCCCAAACCTGCTGACCAAAAACTAATTGTGGCAATGCCATTACCGAAATAGGGGAAAAAAACAAATTTGTGACAATTGTGGCAATGCCATTGCCGAAAATGGGAGGAAAAATAAAATAAAATAATGGTTGCCGAAATCTAGGTAGGAATTAAAAAAAAAAAAAAAAATTACGTCCACAATATTTTTACAATATTTTCACAACAAAACATAGATAATTAGTTATTATTAGTTCAAATTTGAATTTAACACTGAGATTCCTTTTATAATCCAACAATAACAACTTGCCATTTAAAATTTGTTGTAAAAATATTGTAAAAATTGTGTGCACATATCATTTCTTAAATTTAAAAAAAAAAAGTGGAATGGATTTGTGGCAATGGCATTGCCGAAATAGGAGGGGGGGGGAATTCCCTCCTATTTCGGCAATGCCATTGCCACAAATCCATTCCACTTTTTTTTTTTTTTTAAGAAATGATATGTGCACACAATTTTTACAATAAATTTTAAGTGGCAGGTTGTTATTGTTGGATTAAAAATGTAATCTCAGTGTTAAATTCAAATCTGAACTAATGATAACTAATCACCTATGATTTGTTGTAAAAATATTGTGGACGTAGCATTTTTTTTTTTAATTCCTCCCCAGATTTTGGCAACCATTATTTATTTCTTTTTTTTCCTCCCATTTTCGGCAATGGCATTGCCACAAAAATTTTTTTTTTCCTCTATTTCGGCAATGGCATTGCCACAATTGGTTTTTGGTCAGTAGGTTTGGGCAGCAGGAATTTCGGTAATATGATTACCGAAATTCAAAATTTTCTCTCTCCCACTTTTTCACTTTCTCTCTCATCCTTTTGTTGAATGTCGGCAATACCGTTGCCGAAATTCACTCTCTTTCCTCAATTCCCTAAATGACTTGGAACAGTGCCTATAACACAAATAAACTCCAGATTTAGCAATATTCAGCCAAATGACTCAATGGAATAGTATATATTTATATAATCACAAATAGATTCAGTAAACTAGATTTACCAAACGTCTTTTGTCATATGGTTTACTTTTGGATCTACTTTATTTTTGATTCGTAATGTCGTTTTCCTTTTCTTGTCCAATGGCTATGCAATGAATGGGTCGCAAGGAGCAAAGGACAGATTCCATTTCCCTCTCTCTTTCTTGTTTCAGTTTTAGATTTGGCATCAAAATATGGGGATTTGATTTTAGGAGACCAATTTCAAAATGAGTCTAACACCCTAGATTTGATTTTTCAATTTTTAATATTAAAATTGATGACATGTCACTTAAAAATTGCCATGTGATTGTTTAGTTAGTCACAATAGACTTTGAGACTAACGCTGTTAACAGAAGAACCACTTGTGCTTATTTTTTAAATTTCGTGGATCAATTGTGCTCGATTAAAACTTCAAGGACCAATAGTGCTCAAGAAGCAAATTTTAGAGACCAATAATGTATTTTTACATAATTTTTTTTTTTTAATTTATGAAAAAGACATGCATAAAAGCTATAAAAAAAATTCTTATAATATGCTTTCAAACACACAAACAAAGTACTGATGATATTATTTCAATTAGAATCTCTTTAGAAAAATTTTTATGAAGTTGTGTTAATTTTCAACAATAGGACCGAATAAGCTTTATACCCCTGCCTTGTAAAAAGGCTTGCATATTTTTTGTCTTCAATCTTTATACCCCTGGGGCCTTTGGGTATTAAAATCATGTTTGGGGCCCAAAGGCCCCCCTTCCCCTCCAAGAATATATTAGCCCAGGCCCGAGCCCAACAAGGAAAGATAAGCCGCTTATCCTAATCTATATATATATATATATAACCGAAGTTTTTGCTGGCACCACAATTTTCCACGTCAGCACAATATTTAAAAAATAAAAAATAAATAAAAATTATAACTCCTCAAAACCCTAGCAACCTTACCCCTCTCTCAAGTTAAGAAATATAAAGCCACAGTTTCTGCAAACTCTCTCTCTCCAAACGTAGGAAGCCCTAAAGCATTCAAGATCTACAAAACCCTAGCAACCTTACCCCTCTCTCAAGTTAAGAAATATAAAGCCACGGTTTCTACAAACTCTATCTCTCCAGACGTAGAAAGCCCTAAAACATTCAAGATCTACAAAGTTCAGTTCTGTTTATATATTAATTAATACATAAACAGAACAATCAGCTTGCAAGCGCTTTATGCAAGGCCTGGATAAGAAGGGACGCCCCATCGTGGTTTGCTTTGGTGGCAGGCATAAGCAGAACAATCTAGAGGAGTTCAAGCGTATGTTATTTTGACTTCAATAACTATTATTATATATTTCTTGAGTTTTCTATTCTCTAGCAAATTATTTGTGCAATCTCCTTGTTGCAAAATCGGAGCTGGTGATTAGATAAATGGAGATGTCTTTACTTTTTGCAGGTTTTGTGGTCTATAGCTTAGACAAAATATGTTCTAGGTAACTTCCTCTCCCCGTCTCTATTATTTTATCATTGGAGAGGGAATACCGTTGTCTTTGAAGAATCATTATATTTTTTATGTTTTTTTTTTTTTTAAATTTGTTTTATGTAAGATTAGTTTGTTTACATCAGTTCTTTATCTCAAAGATAAGGCTTTTATTTCTACCGTAAGAACTATTTAGGTATGTATCCCTTGCAAGCACACATGAACTTAAATTGTTTTTTAATATATGCATGCTTTATTATTTTCTAATAGTTTTCCCGTGCATCGCACGGGTTAGCGACTAGTTCCAAACTAAAAAAGAAAAGAAAAAGAGAGACGAGACGAGAGAGACTGAGAGAAAATCAAGCATCAACCACCACCACCGGCCACTGACCTACCGACCACGCCGCCGGCGCCGGCCTCTCCAAGCTCCGTCATGCCAATTTCAAGTATTTATTCTCTCTTTCAAAACCTAATACTGATATGATATATAAATATATTCTCTGATGCTCTCTCCACACCATACGTTTATAGTTTGTGTGATTGTGGTGTTTGTTTTTTTGCTGAGGATGATTGTGAATTGAATAATTGATCTGCGAATTTGTGATTGTGTTTGTTGGTAGTGAAGTGAGGGCAACAAGCACAAACAGAGCAACAGAGGGTAGTGATTTAGGAAAAACAAATCCTAAAGTTGCGCATTATTATAAATTCATAATGTTGTGTTTTTTGGCATCTATGTTTGTCGTTTGCTTGGCTTTTGCTTTTGGATTAGGTCCATTTAGGATTTAAGAAGTTAATTTTGTCTTTTCAAATTTGGATATTTTTAATGATATTATGGATGGTCATGATAGTGTGAGTTTAGAATGCTCAAAAATATTCATAACGTCTGTAGACTGTAGTGGGTGACTAACAAAGATAAAAAGACAAATAAATAATTCAATAAAAATGTCACAACTTTTTTTTTCTTCTTATACTTCGGCCCCCCTTAACTTGAAATCCTGGGTCCGTCTGGTGAGAAGGAAACCCCGTCGTTATATAGAGTTGCTGCTGAACCTGAACCCTAGAGTAGAGGAAGTGAGTGCTAAAGTTGGAAGGAATACGCACACATGCACAGCCTACTCTTTCACTTTGTAATTTCTCTCTCTCGCTCTCTCTACTGACTGCCACTCATTGTTCTTTGTTTCTTTCCATTCTATTGTCTCTGTGTGTTGATTTTCGCTTTATATATAATAGAAGAAGATTATGTTGGTAGTGTACTATGAAGAGGGCCCTAGTCCTTGTTATAGTTATAGCATTTGTGACGTTCGCAACCTCTTCTACAACAAAATGCTTTTTGCTTAATTAATTAAGCATAGCAATATGGCTTGTATGAAAAAGGTGTTGGGTTACATTCTAGTATGGAATGCTAATCTAGACTAGACTTCTCCTGACATTCTAATTTTCTCTGCTACCAATGCATTGATCATCAAACCTTCGTGCTGATCCTTTCACTCTCACTCTACTATGTATATGTTTCCTACCTCTCTTGTCTTTTGTTTCTGTCCAACTGGGTTCCTGCACGCGTTGTTTTATTGGCAAATTGCTACATTTCACATTTCCATTCATCATATTTGCACATTTTTCTTGTGATGCTGATCAAGGAATTTTCCTGCACTGATCAAACCTTCATGTTCATCTTCTCACTGTATTATATTTGTTAGCTCTGTTGCTTTTTGTTTCTGTGTCAGAACAATTTTTCCATTTTTTTATAAATGTGGTGTGTTGGAACCTATTTGTTCTCCGCTTTGGTGTGTTTGTTTCCCCTCAGGTGATTTAGCTAATGGCAAATACAACCTTTTCAATTTACAGCATTTCAAATTTCACCATTTTCTTCGTTCAGCTTTTTCAAACAACCTTATTTTAAAAAACTGAAAATTAATTACCAAATAGGCACAAACTGGGTAGCTACACTACACATGCTGATTTATGGCAAATTGTTAGGGTTCTCATTTCCCTGCATCATTTTTGCACATTTTTCTTGTGTTGATCAAGGAATTTTCTATCTTGTAATGGCACAGGATCATCAACAGAATCAACCCACTTAACTTGGTTGATGGACTCCAAGTTAATTTTGTGTGTTAATTTATTTCATTCATACTGCTTATCTTATTTTGGGATATTGGAAATGATCATAGAAAATTTTCTTTTCTCCTTTTCTTTTCAGATAGCAATCTGTCTTGGAGAATCAGTTGGTAGAGGCTTAGTTTCTGATGTCAACACCATTGTCCCTTTTACACTACCTCCAGTTTTGTTGCCCACTTTATCCTAACTGATATTATATTCTGCATAACCAGTTACCGGGTGAACCTGTTTTATGTTAACTCTTTCAAACAAATCATAACAGTTTCCTCTCCTCTCCCATGTGTTGTCGTCACTTCCACTCATGTCCCCCCCTATTTCACTGCCACCATCAGTTCCAAACTCTGTTCTTTCTTCTTTCTTCTTTTTCTCCTTGGTGAAGTTCAGAGCAAACTACAAGCAGGCTTTGCTTGTTATAATGCCCCAGTGAAGGGTCAGAGTTCATAAGCAAAGTAAATTAATCCAAAGAGTATACATTTCCTTTGGTCTCTGCATTCAACCAAAGTTAGTGGATCTTCAAATAATCATGTACATTTTTCCTATGCTATACATTTTAGTTGTCTTAATTTCATCAAGAACCAGATCCATTTCATTTTCATTTTGCTGAATTGGGAGGAAATATTCACTTTGGTTATACACCAATATTTTCTGCTTCTTCACAAACCAAAAAGAAAAACCATCTTCTTTCTATATCAGGAAATTATGAATAATAGCTTTCCATTTTGTCGATTTTCAACTTACCTTAATTCTGTCGCTATAACTCAGAGCACTATAAAGCCCAGCATCCCAGTGGATTTAGGAAGAAATTGGAAACCAGTTCCAATGCCCCACAGAACAATCCCTGAACCCAGAGGTCAGGACCTTGATTTCATAAATGTTGCACACAGCCATCTAATTCACTCTGATTGGTCTAAGCTCAGTTCCTTATCAACCGGTCTAACACCCCTTAGAGTGAAACATATATTGTTAAAGATTCAGAAGGACCATGTTCTTTCCCTCGAGTTTTTTAAATGGGTTGGGATTCAGAAACCATGTGGTCATAACCTCGAAACCCATTCAATAATCCTCCACATTCTCACCAAAAACCAGAAATTCAAGTCTGCGGAGTCCATTTTGAGGAAGGTTCTTGTATCAGGTTCAATAGATGTGCCATTGAATCTGTTTGAAGAAATGCTGCACTTGTACCGCTTGTGTGATTCTTCGCCTCGTGTTTTTGACTCACTTTTCAAGACTCTTGCGCATATGAAGAAGTTTAGGAATGCCACTGATATTTTTTGTCGAATGAAAGATTCTGGGTTTTTCCCTACTATTGAGTCATGTAATGCATACATGAGTTCTTTGCTTGATTTGCACAGGATGGATATCACCTTGGCATTCTATAAAGAAATGCAGCGTTATAGGATTTCGTCAAATGTTTATACTCTTAATATGGTCATGTGTTCTTATTGTAAATTGGGGAAATTGGACAAGGCTGTTGAGATTTTTAGGGAGATGGAAGGCATGGGTTTTAGTCCGAATATTGCATCTTATAATACGCTAATTGCAGGATATTGCAATAAGGCTCTTTTGAGCTCCGTGATAAAGCTTAAAAACTCAATGGAGAAGAATGGGGTCCATCCGAATGTGGTTACATTTAACACACTCATTTATGGGTTTTGCAAGGAAGAAAAATTACATGAAGCTGGTAAGGTTTTCAATGAGATGAAAGCAGTGAATGTTTCTCCTAATACTGTGACCTACAACACCTTGATAAATGGGTATAGCCAAGTGGGTAACAGTGAGATGGGAGGTAGGCTTTATGATGAGATGTTGAGGAGTCAAGTTAAGGCTGATATCTTGACTTATAATGCCTTGATTTTGGGACTATGCAAGGAGGGTAAGACAAAGAAAGCAGCATATCTGGTTAAAGAACTTGATAAGGAGAACTTAGTACCAAATGCCTCGACCTTTTCTGCCCTTATTAGTGGTCAGTGTGTGAGGAAGAACTCTGAGCGGGCCTTTCAGCTATATAAAAGCATGGTAAGGATTGGTTGTCATCCTAATGAACAAACTTTCAAGATATTGATATCAACCTTCTGCAAGAATGAGGATTTTGATGGAGCAGTTCAAGTGTTGAGGGAAATGATTGAGAGATCTATGACTCCTGATTCAGGCATCTTATCTGAAGTTTTTGTTGGACTTTGTCGGTGTGGAAAAAGTCAATTAGCAAAGATGTTATACAGTGAGATGGAAGCTAGACATCTTATGCCAGCAGGTTTTGAAATATCCAAAACCATCAACTTTGATGCTGAGAATGAGAACAAAGCATCTGGAGATAATTGGTAAGGCTGTATATACTATACACCTGAACTTTCCATGTAACGTATGGGGTTGTGTGGATTTCATTGCCTGACCTCTCCTTGTAACTTTTAATAATTAGCCTTTAGTTGTAAGTGCAGTTTTACTATGACAGCAAAACTAAAGCAAGTTTTGCTTGTAAAAAGAAGTAGCATAGTTAAAAGTGTTTTGAGTCTTTTGACAAACCACTGTTTTGTTGGTAATCTCATTGTTTTAGGCATAATAAGGTGCAATTGTATACAGATTTCTTGCTTTGAGTGTAGCAGATTTTGTGCTCTGCTTCTTATTAACATTTTACCGAAGACTCTTTAAGGGCCATTTATTTATTTATTTTTTATTTACCGAATGGCACTTTAGTTGTATTTTGATATAGAGCTGTTTGTTTATATGGATTTATCACAGGTTTGCATTTAAACTTCGTGTTATTTGCTTGATCTTCTCATCTTCATTTTCATTTTCCTTCTATTTATTTATTTTCAATGAATTTATAGTCTTCATACAACCAAATGGAAAGAGTGCTTGGCAGCTTTTTGCATCTTTCCATTTGGTTGGTTGTATTAACTTAGGATAGGCTGCTGGCACTCTTAACTATTCTCTTCTAAACCAGCAAACTGATGAGACATTGAGACAAGCGAGAGTCTCTCACCTGTTGATATTAACAACCAAAATCTTGTTGACAACCAACCACTCTCACTTGTTGATATTAACCACCAAATTTTTGTTGGCAAAACAACAATCTGAACCATCAATGAAGCAAAGCGGAAAATATTATATATTAGTCACATAAGCACATTCCATCCAAAGAAAATCTGAAATCTAATATATATTATTTTTGTTTGAGTTGTGAAATCTAATACAACTATAAGTTAAAGATGTATGATAGGTTTTTTTACTTGCCAAAGGAAACAAAGTAGGCCTTGACTAATTATGAAGCGAGTTAAAGATGTATGATAGGTTTTTTTACTTGCCAAAGGAAACAAAGTAGGCCTTGACTAATTATGAAGCGAGTAAAGAGAGTGTCGCTTACAATTTAAGAAGTAACCGTTACTCTCGTATAAAACTTATTTCACTGATCTCTATGTTGCTATTGTTAACAATTCATTAAGAAGGGAGTAAGGATTGGAGGGAATTAGTGAATTTTAAATTGGGAGAGTTAAATGATAGAGCAAGCAAGACTTATGATCCAGATTGGGCTGTATACTGTTTACATACTTGATTTATCAGCAACGTAAAGTCATCTGTAACCTTGTTGATATCTTTCTAAGGTGACAAAAATATTATCAAACAGTCAAACTCTCCCCTGTAGGAGTCTTTTTCTCTCTCATTACAGTAAGAGCTTTTCTTTCTCTCTCATCTAGGTAAGAGCTTATTCCCTCCCTTAAAAGTCTTTTTAGGGTTCTTTCTTGGATTACACCATTTTCCTAAAGTGGTTGTAGCCCAATTTTCTTCGGATGTGGCTGTATGGATCAAGAAGTAGTGAATAGTTTGGGAAACTTGAAGCTCACAAAAGAAGAAGAGGAGGATATTGTTATTGCTAATAATAACAGTTCTGGAATTTTTGAAGAATGCTCTCTGAGCTTATTTGGGCGTCTACTTTCAGATCGTCATCAAAATTTTAGAGCTTTAAAGAAAACCTTAAAGGCAGCATGGAAAATGAGTTTTGATTTGAGAATTGTGGAAGTGTGGAATAATATTTTGCAGTTTAAGTTTGGGTCAAGATGTCAGTTAGAGTGGGTTGAAAAAAGTGGTCCTTGGAATTTTGACAATAACCTTCTCCTTCTCTGCCAATGGAGGAAAGGTTTGACATCAAAAAACCTTAGTCTCTCCCATTCTCCTTTTTGGGTGCAGATTTGGGGTTTGCCATTTGAGAATATGACTGAGGATATTGGAAGAGATATTGGCAGTAAGATTGGAAGAGTGTTAGAGGTTGACAAGAGAGCTATACAAGCAGATCAAGCTAAGTTTTTAAGAATAAGAGTTGAGGTGCAGATTGATAAACCTTTTCGTAGAGGGGGGTATGTTAAGAATGATGAAGGTGGAAGATTTTGGGTTGATTTCAGGTATGAGAGGTTGCCTACTTTCTGTTATAGATGTGGAATATTTGGGCATGATGAAAAACATTGTTAAGCAAGTTCATTGGAGCAATTATCAGGAAGGCAATATGGTGAATGGCTGAAAGCTAGTGGAGTTATGAAAGTTGGAGGTGAAAAAGAAAAGCTGAAGGAGCAGTCCGTGGCTGAGAAAGGAGGTTCGGCTTCTATGGTGGTGGACGGTGAAGCTAGAATAGGGATGGCAACGGGCCGGGTTCGGGCTTGGTTTTTGCATACCCAGGTCCGACCCGCGAGCTAAGACCTGCAACCCAGACCTGGCCCAATTATTAATCGGGTTTTTTTTTTTCCGGGGCCCAGACCTGCCCTGCGGGCCCCGTTTAACCGGTTGGGCCCAATTCTAGCCCAACTGATTTTTTTTTTTTTTTTTTTAAGCCCATTGAATTGTTTTTTGCCAGATTCAAGCTCATTCATTGGGCAGGCAATTTAAGCCCATTCAAGGCATTATTAGGCAGCCAATTCAAGCCAATTCAAGCCCATTCAAGCCCATTAAGATTTTTGGCATATGCAGCCAAATCAATCCAAATTATAAGTTAATTATAAATCAATAAATCACCTGTTAATTTAATTATACATCTATAAATCAATAAATCATAATTAAAATCACCAACTAAACATAAAAATAAAATAAATCCAATAAGTCCAAGAACTAAGTATCACAAGTCCAACAAGTTCAAGAAATTAAAAAATAAAAAGTTACAAAACAAATCCCACAAGTGTAAGAAATTACAAAATGTCTTATCCTCCACAAACCAACAAATTAAAAAGGCTAAAAAATTACAAAATGCTAAAAAGGCTTAGAATAATTACAAACCAACAAATTAATCCAACAAGTTTAAGAAATTAAAAAGGCTACTAAATTAATACAAAATGTCTAATCATCCATAATTGTGACACAACTCCCATCCTCTTCATTAGGCTCCCCATCATCAAGAATTGATTGAAGTGTACAATCTCCGGACATAGTTGAAGAACCTACAACAACAATGAATTAAAGAATGAAATATCAAATTGTAACTAGCAAATATAAAAATACAATTTTAATTTTATAAATAGAAATCAGACAATTACTAACTGTTGATTTCACTCCATAACCAATTCTGAGCACACATCATTGCCTCTATAGTCTTGGGATGTAGCCTACTACGGTGTGGACTTAAAAGTCTCCCACTAGTGCTAAAGGCCGATTCTGAAGCAACAGTTGTGACAGGAATTGCTAAAATATCTCTTGCAATTCTTTGTAAAGTAGGATACTTTAAACCATTACTTTTCTACCATCCCAAAATATCAAAATCTTCACTCCTCTTCAACACTCCCTCATCAATGAAATGATCAAATTTCATTCTAGCACTCCCATGTTTCTTTGAACTACTTGAACTATTATTCACAAACTCATCAAAAGATGACATTGCCCCACTCAACCTAAATTTCATTTGTGCCACAGGGCTTGAAGTACTAGCAGGAATATGAGAACTTCCTTTATTATCTATAGATGACTCGTTTATATCTCCATACTCATCAAACAAATCATAACAAAGATTCTTAATTTTTTTTCCATTAAATTAAATTTTACTTATCAAAAAAAACAAAGATTCTTAATTTTTTCAATCTTCAAATTAGAATTATCACCATAAATGTTAGGATAATAAAATTCTAATAACTTCATCTTATATATTGGATCTAAGATAGCAGCAATAGCCATAACAACACTAACATTAGCCCAATAAGAATTAAACTTAGCAAGCATGCTTTCTGCCATCGTACTTATCATCTCATTTGAAGACACACTCCATTCATTCAATGCAATTTTCAACTCACACACCAAATTAAAATACATATTAGTTGTGGGGTACTTACGACCAGAGAAAAACTCAGTCGCACTATGAAACAACTCCAACCTCCCACAAATATCTTTGGCCAACTCCTAATCATAATCATATGGTAAATAAGTATAAGATATTTCACGTTTAGCCAAACGTGAGAAAACATCTTTATAAATCAATGCAATAGAAAGCATTAAGTAAGTTGAATTCCAACGAGTTTTACAATCTATTGGTGCATTGAACAGGCAATTGACATGCATTTTCTTCAAATTTTTGCCTTCTTTTTGGTGATCCAGTCCAATAAATCACACTATCACAAATCACACTATCACGAATCATTTTAATACCATCACCAATAAGAGACAACCCATCTTGAACAATCAAATTCAAAATATATGCAGCACACCTCATATGCAACATAGACCCACCCAACATAAGAGAACTAATATCAAGCTTATTCAAAAGAAGTCTAATCATGACATCATTAGTACTACAATTATCAACAGTTATTGTAGACAACTTCCTATCAATGTTCCACTCTAAAAAACAATCAACAAGGACTTCAGCAAGGACTTCTTTTGTGTGTGGAGAAGGAACATAAACAAACCTAGAAAAATAATATGAATAATTATAACATAACTCAATAAACATTCTAAATGTAAAGTTTTTAACATTCAATTTATAGATAAAGAAAATTACCTTAGAACCCGGCTTTGCAACGTCCAAGTATGATCAATGAAATGAGCGGTAATGACCATAAACCCTCTCTTTTTGTTACTTGAAGTCCACATATCGGTTGTAATGGCCATCATACTTCCATTCTTGTCCGTCATCTTCAAAGCTTTCTCCCTCTCATTATCATAGATCTTAAGAATGTTACTCTTCAAAGTATTTCTTGTGACAAGTTTAAACATAGGTTGAAGATCGGCCACAAATTCTTTAAACCCAATATGGTCAACCATTGAAAGAGGATATTCATGTAGGATGACCATACGAGCAAGCTTATTCCTCACTCTAACTTGATCAAATTGATAAGTACTCAAACTCATGGTTCCATCCACCTTATTTTGTTGATTGATCAAGACTTGTTGTCTCATATCCCTTATATCTTTAAATTTCATCCGTGGACATCTTGCTAAATGATTATGCAAATAAGTTGTACCTTGGCTAAACTCACCCAAGTAAAGTTTGTTACAATGATGGCATTGGGCTTTAACGTTTCCTTCAACTTTCTTCCTTGTAAAATGAGACCAAACATCTGAGGTAGTCTTTTTTTTTCTACTTGTATCCAAGTCCTCATTTGTAGGCTCTTGCTCTCCCTCTGTCCCTTCTTGTTCCTCTACCTCTAAGTCTTCTACCACTAAGTCCACCGTCGGGGATTTCGGATTCCTAATTGGTTCAAAAGTTTGGGAGTTAGAATCAAAACAAATTGTCACAAATTTATTATTACACATACTCATTGATTAACTCCAAATTCAAACACTTACTCGTTGTTTAATGGTGATCTTGAGGGTGAATTGCTCGGTGACAATGGTGAGGGTGATCGTGAAAATGGCGAAGGAGACCGCATAGTCGGCAAGGGACAATGTCTAGTTCTTAAGGGAGAACCACTTGGCGAGGAAGAACCAGATTTGTTTGTGTCTGTGTTTGTGTCTTCCATCTCTGTTTTAGGATCTGCATTCCCAACAAACACAAAAAACAAACAATTTCTTCCATTAAACAAACTATGCAGAAATGAAGAAGACACCAAAGTTATCACATGAAACAAAGTCACAAAACCCTATGGCATTGACCCTTTGAAACACTTTCTTGCTCCTCAAAGCAACAACAATTCATGTAAATTACTAAATTTTAGCTCCAAAAGTAAATAACACCAAAAAGCAACCAAACCCAATCCCAATCCGCTACTCACTGCAACCACCTTAGTAATCTCCTCGCCTCATTGTTCTCTCCAAGCAAAAAAGTTTAGGAATTCACCATGTATTTCCAAATAGCATCAAGATGGCCTTCAAGTTATTCTATATAGTGACAAAATTTTTATCAAGATTGTGTTCAAGTTGAAGGAGACCCTCTAATCTATTTGCAGTGCGTCTGATCTGGGTGTTGATATGGGATAGAACCAGGAAATTGCGTGAGAGGTTTGAAGTGGACGGATTTTCTCATGGGCCAACAAATAAAATAGAAAAGAAGAGAGACAGTGTGTTTTAACACCATTTGAATGGTTATTTAACTAAACAGATGGAAAAAATTTGAGAAGGGAACCTAAGGTAGTATTTTGCCCTTATACTTTACCAACGTTCAGTAAAAAATATTAATCCAAACCCACACAAGTGGGTCATTATGGAATCCCAGTTTCAACAGGATTTGGAAGTAAAATGGAGAGTGAATATTAACCATTAACCACCCAATTGTCTGCCTGCATAGGGGATGCATATTCAGAGCATTGACATTTCTATGTTAATAACAATATTAATCAAAATAGAAAGAACAAAATAGAACAAAAATTTGATTCGGCTTCCTTACCTTCTGCGAAGAAAGAATGGATTTAATTGGAATCCCAAAACCACAAGCAGCCTCAGTCCACACTAACCAACATAAATCTGTACAGAGAAAACAACAGAGACAAGAACCGGTTAGACAACATGTCTACAATTTCAAATCATCAAAACCCCATTTTAAAAAAATCCAAACCCTATTGAACTCCAAGCTGATTTAAAAAAAAAAAAAAAAAAAAAAAAAAAAAAAAAAAAAAAAAAAAACCCAGTTCATATTATTATTTATTTTGAACTCCTATAAACTTAAAATTAAAAATACAAAAACAATGAAGCTGAACTAGATATAAAGTTGAGAGCTTTTTTTCTCCCTAGGCTTCAAGATACAGAAAAAAGGATCAAAATTTTCTCGTTTATTTTATTTTTATTAACTTATTTTCCCTCACCAATATTAAAAACAAGAATTAACATATAAACCCTAGGTCCGAACAAGAAGACCCAAAAAAATCAAATCAAAACAAGCCGATCCTATTCAACAAAAATAGCACTCAAACAAGAAAATACAAATTCGAACAAAATCAAAAAGAACGATTTTTTATAACAAAAGATCAAGTTCACAACAAAACCCATTACGAAGAAAAGAAAAAAAAAACTGGAACCTTTAAAAAATTATTGAACTTTAGGGAAAATTAAAGAAACAAAGAAAAAGAAGAGAACATAAACGTAGCAATAATGAAACTTTAATTTGGAGGAATCGATATATCATACCTGAATCGGAGATTATAGGTAAGGAGGGAGGCTGAGATCGGAGACTGACAAAAGCTTGACTATCTCTCTCTCTCTCTCTCTCTCTCTCTCTCTCTCTCTCTGCTAATCGGAGATTATCATACTTTATTAATATTGTTATTTTCAAGTGGAAATACCTTTACTGTTATGTTCCTTAATTCCAAAAAACCCCATAAACCCTTTAACAATGGAAACTACTCTAAAGTATTCAGATTACTGTGATTCTCAGGAACCAAATGAATAAAGAACATAACAGTAAAGGTAACATTTTTATTGAGAAACTTTGAAAATAACAGAGAGGAATAGAAAATGCAGACAGGGAGTACCTGTTGGGTTCTCTTTTCTGCACCTGTTCAGGCTCTAGAGAGCGCACAGACAGAACTACAACCACAACAACAACAACAACATTATAACAACAACAACCAAAAAAAAAAAAAAAAAAAAAAAAAAAAAAAAAGCACAAACCTGATGGAGATCAAAACAGAGCAACTGAGCAAAATGAGCTGTCGGTCAACAACAACACAACATTACAACAACAACAACAAAAAAAAAAAAAAAAAAAAAAGAACCGGTGACTGGTGAGAGGACAAACCTGGAGATGAGTTGCGGAGTGAGGGAGAGCCGGTGACTGGAGATGAGCTGCCGAGTGAGGGAGAGCCGGACCTATTGGTCGATAGTCAACAACATTACAACAACCAAAAAAAAAAGAAAAAAAGAAACGGTGACACAAACCTGGAGATGAGCTGCAGAGTGAGGGAGAGCCGGTGACTAGAGATGGGCTGCGGAGTAAGAGAGAGCCGGTTAGAGTGAGGGAGAGCTGTGTGAGGGAATGAGGGAGAGTTGAGTGAGGGAGGCTGAGTAATTTGGGGATTACCGGGTTAGGGATTTAGGGTTAGAATTATAGGTTTATATATATAGAGGGTATTTTAGTAATTTAGGGTACCGAGTTTTAAACAGGTCGGGTTTCAGGTCGGGTTTCGGGTTTTTTTGATAAAACCCGGACCCGACCCGGATCCGCTTCGGGTTTTTTTTAAGACCCATACCCGACCCTATTCCTAATCGGACCGGGTAAAACCCAGCCCATTAGGGTCGGGCTGGGCCGGGTACCCGCGGGTCGGGCCGAAATTGCCATCCCTAAGCTAGAAAAGAGAATGGGGCTGGTAGCCAAAGCTTTCCAGCGATGGTGGTTGGCAGAGGAGCTGAGGCAAAGAAGGGATCGGTATTCATGATGGAGGCAGATCAGTTGGACTTTGTGATGAATCCTGTCATGTCCAATCACAGGAAACATGGTGAGCAGGTCAGGTGGGAAAAGAGGTTGACAGAAGCTTCGAACAGTGAGAAGGAGCAGAATGCACGTGAAGGGCTGAGTGGAGATAGAACTAATTTGGTCAAGACTGAATGGAATGGGACTGAAGTCAGTCAGCAGGTAGTTAGTAAGAAATTTGGGTCGGATATAGATAGGGCTAGAAGTTTAAGCCTACTAAGGATAAATGAGACTGAAGACTTAAGTGGGGAAAAGAAGAATGGCCGGATTTAAATGAAAATGAAAGGTTAAAGCCCATAAGGCCAGAAGACAAAGAACACTCTTATGTGGACCGGACACAGCCACATTGTCCAGACCGAGTGATCACCCAAGGAGCTAAAGGAAGAATTAAAAAAATAGCAAGAGATAAAGGGAAGGCCCAAGAGGTGGTGAAGTCTGAAAAAGTCCAAGAGGTAAGTAAAAAGAGAAAGGCTTATAATGATATGTTGTTTATTTCTAATGAAAATGTCCAGAAACATTTGTGTAAACGTTGGGGAACAGGAAGGGGGTGTAAATTTTTTTCTGAAACGACGGTGACTGCTGAGTAGCACCGCCTAGACCAATGATTGCTTTAGGTTGGAACTGCCGGGGGCTTGGGAACCCCCGGTCAGTTCGAGTGTTGCGCGAGCTTGTGCAATGTTGGAAGCCCAAAATTTTCTTCCTATCGGAGACAAAAATGAAGAAGTATCAGATGGAAAAGGTGAAATTTAAAACTGGTCTGTTGAATGGTTTAATTGTTCCTAGTGTTGGGAGGAGTGGGGGATTAGCTATGTTATGGAGTAGGGATATTAAGGTAGAAATCCAAAGCTATTCTAGGAATTTTGTTGATGCAGTGGTGACTGACCCTGAGTTCGGTCTTAAGTGGCGTATTACCGGTTTTTACGGAAACCCTGAAACTTATCGTAGAAAAGAATCATGGGATTTATTGAGAAGCCTTAGCCAAAAGAACCATTTGCCCTGGTTATGCTTTGGTGATTTTAATGAAATAGTATTAGTGGAAGAGAAATTGGGTGGGGTGCAAAGATCTCAAAAACATATGGATGATTTTAGAGAAGTTATTCACTAGTGTAGGTTTAAGGATCTTAGGTTTGTTGGTCCTGAGTTTACTTGGTGTAATATGCAAGAGGGTGAAAGCAGAATGTTTTTGAGATTGGATCGTGCTTTGGCAACTTCTGATTGGGTTGATCATTATAAAGATGTTAAAGTGCATCATTTGGTGGAATCCACATTTGACCAATGCGCTTTGCTTTTAATTGATGCTACTGTTGTTTAGAAGTATCCCACTAAACTTAGATTTCAATTCGAAGCTATGTGGACAAAAAGGACAGAATGCAAAGACATCATCCAAGGGGTCTGGGATGGCAGCCAAGATTTAAATTCTCCTATGGGAATAGCTACTAGATTGAGATGTTGTGCTGATAATCTATCTAGATGGAACAAATAGGTGTTTGGGCAAATTCCAAAGAAAATTCAGGAGAAAAGGGAGACACTCAATACTTTGGTCTACAGAGGTAGAAATGGCAGCTTAGGCGGTGAAATCAATATATTAAGAAAAGAGATTAATGAATTATTGGATAGTGAAGAAATTAAGTGGCATCAGAGATCTAAGGTGCAATGGTTAGGCCTTGGGGACCGAAATGCGAAATATTTCCACATTAAGGCTTCAAACAGGAGGAGGAAAAATACTATCAGCTGTATCATGGATGAAGAAGGAAATTGGCATGATTCGATTGACGGTATTGCGGAGGTGGTAGTATCATATTTCAAAAATTTATATTCTTCTGCCTTCTCGACTTGTATTTCGGAAGTTCTTGATGCTATTCCAACAAAAGTCACGGAGGAAATGAATCAGTCCCTTATTCAAGAATTCACTAGGGAGGAAATTGAGATAGTGCTAAATCAGATGCATCCAACAAAAGCTCCTGGACCAGATGGTATGTCTGCTATCTTTTTTCAAAATTATTGGGGTATTGTTGGTAATGATGTGATATGCATGATTTTAAATGTTCTTAACTCTAATATGTCTATGGCAGAAATTAATAAAACAAACATCACTTTGGTGCCAAAAATATAAAACCCCACAAAGATGACAGATTTTAGACCTATTAATCTTTGTAATGTTGTTTATAAACTCAATCGTCTTAAAGTGATCCTTCCTCAGATTATATCTGAAAATCAGAGTGCGTTTCTTTTTGGGAGGCTTATTACTGACAATGTGCTTGTAGCTTTTGAACTTATGCATTATCTTGAACACAAAAAGGAAGGTAAAGATGGTTTTGTAGCAATAAAGTTGGATATGAGTAAAGCTTATGATAGGATGGAGTGGGGTTTTATTAAACTAGTGATGGTAAAAATGGGCTTTCATGAGAAATGGGTAGAGTTGATCAGGCATTGTATTACTTCTGTATCTTACTCTATCCTAGTAAATGGGGTTGCTTATGGTAATATTACTCCTATGAGGGGTCTCCGTCAAGGAGACCCTATTTCGCCTTATATTTTTCTTTTATGTGCAGATGGTTTTTCCTCTCTTATTAATGATGCTGCCAGAAGTCACAAAATAAGTGGAGTATCTATATGTAGAGGTTGTCCTAAGATCACTCATCTGTTTTTTGCGAACGACAGTATTTTATTTTGCAAAGCAAATAGTCAAGAATGCCAGAATCTTATTAATATTCTCTAATTATATGAAGCTGCATCGGGTCAGAAGATTAATGCGGATAAATCTTCAGTCTTTTTTAGCAACAATACCCCGGATGATAGAAGAAGTGAAGTGTTGAATATGTTGGGGCCTATGCAAGATACCCGCCATAAAAAATACCTTGGATTACCCTCAATTATTGGCAAGTCAAAAGTTGAAAGTTTTGCTGAAATTAAAGAGAGGGTGGAGAGGAAATTATCGGGGTGGAAGCAGAAAATGCTATTAGTGGGAGGTCGAGAGGTCCCTATTAAAGCTGTTGCTCAAACAATTTCAACATACACGATGAGCTATTTCCAGATCTCGAAAAGCCTTTGTGATGAGATGGAAGCAATGATGAGGAAATTTTGGTGGGGTCAAAGGGGTCAAGAATCTAAAATTGCTTGGGTTAGTTGGAAGAAAATGTGTAAGTCTAAGTTGAATGGAGCAATGGGGTTCAGAAATCTTCAGGCTTTCAACCTTGCTATGCTAGCTAAGCAAGGTTGGAGGTTGATTTTGAATCCTAACTCTCTGGTGGCCCAAATTTTTAAAGTAAGATATTATCCGCATGGTGATGTTTTTTATGCAAAGCTTGGATCCAGCCCTTCTTATACTTGGAGGAGCATTTTCAATGGGTTGGAAGTTGTGAAAAGAGGCACCCGATGGCGAGTTGGCAATGGTGAGAGGATTCTTATTTGGGAGGATAAATGGCTACCGACTCCAACAACATACAAAGTTATCTTCCCCCTGAAGTCTTTTAATGATTACCCTAGTGTCTCGGCGCTTATTGATAGAGATACTAGGAGGTGGAAAGGTGATGTAGTGAGATCTCTATTCTTGCCTTTTGAAGCAAGGACTATTCTAAATATTCCCCTTTGCCACAGTCTTCCAGAAGACCAGATTACATGAGTGGGTAATAGAAAAGGAGAATTCAATGTAAAAAGTGCTTATTATATTGCTGTTGGGGTGTTAGATACTTTGGAGGAAGGCGAATGCTCTTCTGGTGATTCTAGAAGTCCTCTATGGAAAAAACTATGGCATTTAAATATTCCTCCCAAGGTACGTATTTTTGCTTGGAGAATGTGTATGAATGCTCTTCCTACTTTTGTGAATTTGCAAAGAAAAGGTGTTGATATTTGTGATGTTTGCCCGGCTTGTGGTATGGAGCCTGAAACGAATTTTCATGTTTTTGTGAAATGTGAAGTGGCTAAGAGGGTTTGAAGATGTTGGCTGGACTATCTGACTGTATTGTTGAATGTAAATATGAATATTTTAGATATTGCTATGGAGATTTTGGAATCTGGTACATCCAATGACTTGGAGATTTTCTTTGGGGCTGCTTGGGCAATTTGGTACAATAGAAATAGAATTGTGTATGAGTTCTCAAGTCAAATTCCTGATCATATTTGGGGTTTTGCGAAGAAATATATTTTTGAGTTCAAAAGTGCTTCAACAGCTTGCTCTCAAAGTTTGTCTCAGTCAGAAGGAAAGTGGTTAGCGCCTCCTATAGGTGTGTTCAAGATCAATGTTGATGGTGCTACTTCGGAATGTGAAAAGAACTCAAGTGTGAGAGTTGTTATAAGGGATGCAGCTAGTAATATTATTGTTACTTGCTGTAAATATCTTCAGGGTCAATACTTGGTGGAGGAAGTTGAAGCTTTGGCTATGGCATGTGGTCTCCTTCTTGCCAATGAGCAAAAGCTTCCCCAAATTATCTTGGAATCTAATGCTCTATCAGCGGTCACTAGTGTCTTAGCAGCTGAAAATGGTGGCTGTCTGGGCCATATTTATCAGGGGATTCATAGTCTACTTGCTTCTTTTAGTAGATGGAAAATCAAGCATGTGAAAAGAGAATACAACAAGGCAGCTCACGAGCTGGCTCAGTATGCGAGGCAGAAGGAATCATCTTAGGTTTGGAAAGGAGTTTGTCCTCCTTTGCTGATTCAAGTTGTTCAGAAAGATAGTTTGTAGTCTGTTCTATGCCTCGAGCTTTTCTTTCTTGGCTTTGTTGTACTCTCTTTTCTATTTGGCAATGATATTTCAGTAGTTTGCTTTGCTTTCAAAAAAAATAAAAAGGTGACAAAAATATTTATATATAGAAAAGGCCAAAAATCAAAATTACACCATTTAAGTTTGCTGTATTGTTATTTTTGTCCTAAAAGTTTTAATATATATATATATATATATTTTTTTTCATTTGAGTTCTTAAACTTAATACATATGTCAAATTAGACTTTTTGTCCATTGTCATCTATAAAATTGTTGTTAAGTGTTATAAAATGATGTTGTATCAAACGTGTAAATAGTGCCTGTTTTACAAACAGTGAGAATAATGACTGACTTGTCAAAAAAACGTTCAAGTTTTGTGGCCGAAATGAGGAAAAAAAAAGAAAAAAGAAAAGAAGACCCAAATTTAGATTTTAGCCATTTGTTAAAACTTAAAAGGTTATCTTGTGACGTGTTAGGGATTAGACGTGCACACAATCTTTTGTGACCATGCCAATATGCCAAGAAGAGACGGACCTACGTTGGGACTGAGAGGGTCATGGCTCTTCCCTCCATGGTCAAAATGTGTTGTAAGCAGAGACGGACCTACGTTGGGACTGAGGGAGTCATGGCTCTTCCCAAATTTTGAAAAAAATATAGAATAGTATATATTTCTAACCAGAAAAATAAAAATTTACCCCAAAATATATATTTTGGCCCCCTCCTAAAAAATATTTACATATTAACCCATAACAAAAAAAATAAATAAAAAAAAAAAAACTGCTCCAGCCTTTTGCCCATTGGATATTGATCCAAGAATAACCAGAAAATCCTCTAGTTTAAACAAAAGAAATTGCCCTAAGAACAACATTAATAACCACAAACCAAAATTAACTACAAAATAAATCACAAATCCAGTCCCAAAAAAAAAAAAAAAAAAATTCCCAACTTTATCCATTTAATTTCTCTCTCTTAGTCTCGCTTTTCTCAATCTTCCTCCATTCCTCACTGCCTTTGACATCAAATCCACAAAACAGTCACCAGTCACCAAGCTCACTGTCGCAGGTTCTCAGCTCGGACTACTTTTCAAACTCACACTGTCACACATGAGTTGAGTAGGCTATGATGGTCTTGTCTTTTTGATCAGTTGATTTATCTTCACTGTTCGGAGTTTATTTCTTAATCTGTGATGTCTCGCCCCTCTCACTACTGTGTGTCTCTTTTTCTTTTTCTTTTTTTCTTTTTTTTTTAGAACTGGTATTTCTCTTTGTTTTTTCTTTATCCTTTATTTTTTATTTTTTATAGTTTTTCTCGACTTCAGCTTAAGTCACACGCACACTTCTTTTAATAAAATAATAAAAATTGTACTTTTCAACGCCTGTTCAACAATCTAATTTATGTGAGAAATATTAAAGTGTGGCTTGGACTTCATAAGGACCATGCACCCAACCTAATAAACATTAATAATTGATAATGTGTTTTTTTTTTAGGTATATAATTGACAATGTGTTTTTTTTTTTTTTTTTTTCCTTTAATGTTTGTTTGATTAATCCAATAAATTATCATTAGTAATTTGATTGTGACTTGTGCAATTTGTTTGGATTTTTTTTAGACTAATTTATGACACAATAGAACTATTTAATATAGAACGATCAACATTTATTTGATTTGTATTTGTAGATTACGAGAAAATTAATTGCAACGTTTAATTTTTTTCAAAATAAAAAATAAAAATTATTCGCAAGCTGATGTTGATGTTCAAACATTGCCAAACTCTATTATTATTTATTAATGTCCCAATTTTTGAAAATTCTTCAAAGAAAATTGAAAAATCACCACGGCACCAAGTCTTAATCTAACTTTGGTTTATACTTCACCCCCAAATTCGAATCCTTGTTTCGTCCCTGCTCCTGTTACATGGGAGGGAGGGTACGAGGTATGTATTAGGCAAATTCATTTTTGTGCAATATGTCTGTTTAGTGATAATTAATCCATTAATCCACTAGAAGTCTCTTTAATAGAGGTTACAAATCAAAAATTAGTTGAAGGTTTATTTCTTCCTTCTTTATCTGACTTGAATTTTCGGCCAAAAACTTCTTTTTACTGATAGACTGATCATGCAAAAGGTTTGACTGGTGTACATATGGAGAGAACCAACTTCATTACTTTCGTTGTTTTCTATTTCTCTTTGCTTTGAAGCAGTTTCGTTCTTAGCCCGTTGTGATGATTGTGGAAAGGGAAAATACTAGTACAGCTTGTTACACACATTCTTATACACACACTTGAATTACATTTTAAATGTGTGTAACATGGTGTATATAATAAACAGTACATGATATGTCACACTATAATCATCACCATTAACAATGGGCAATCTCCATAGCATTAAAGTGCATCAGTAAATTCTTCAGTAAGACAAGAGGCAACATACGAATAACCAACATAAGTTATCAATAACCTTTAATCTAGCTTGAGGTTTAAGATGAAAATTTTAAAGGGGTCTTCTTACATCTACATATCACTTAAATAATATTTATTTGTTTTTTATATATTGTATATCTATATATATATATATATATATATTTTTTTTTTTTTCCAAATATTTTTTTGAGGGGAAAATCTATTATTAATTCTTACTTATTAACATGACTAATTCACCCAAAGTGAACTAGTGATACTTGCTATATAGGTTTTACAAACTGGCATGTTACCAATACAAAAAAGTTATTCAAATATTCATTTATTGTATCATTTAAGTGACACTAATCATATTTCTGTCACATCAGTTTGTAAGTTTTTTGTTGTAAAATTTGTATTAGTTTTTGCACTTCTCATTCGCTTAATGGTGATTGGGTTGTATTTCTATTAATTCTTAAATATTTTTGGAGAAAATGCTAAACTTACTACAAATTTTACTACAAAAAGCTTACAAATTGATGTGGCAGTGAAGTGATACTTCAAGAAAAGGATAAATGAGTATTGAATTACTTCTTGTGATTAGTGACATATCAATTTATACGATCTTCGTAGTAAAACTTGTAATATACTATAATAACTCTAATATTTTAGGTCTTTTTAAAAGTGGGAAAAAAAACTGTACACCTTTCTCACTTTTTTTTTTTTTAAAAAAAAAATTTTAAAAAACCCTTACGGCCCCCATATTTGGGGGCCTTTCTATGTTAGGGGGCTTTAGGTTATGGCTTAAATGGCCTAAGCCTGGGGTCAGCCATGATCACTACGAATGTTACAACCGCCATAAAGACACAATAGTTATGCCTCTAACGGCTAACCAAAACAAAAGGCTTTAAATACAAGCTTCCATATATAGAAGGAGGTACATAAAAACACTATCACTTAACCAATATATTTGATACCCTATTCTCTTACTCCTATAGTCTAATTCTACCATTGGAAGGTTTTTGGCCGACATCATACTAGTGTCTCTACCCTATAGTTCTTTTCTTTCTTGCAGGTCTCATTTGGTCTTCCAAACAGTCCAAATTAGGAATTCATATAAAAATCTTTGACATCATCACTACTCACTCCCCATTATGAAAACTAGTATGTAACTCCATGTGTATGCACGAGTACATTTAAAAACAATCACAATTATGTGTGGAGAGAGAGAGAGAGAGAGAGAGAGAGAGAGAGAGAGAGAGAGAGAGAGAGAGAGAGAGAGAGAGAGAATCTAATTAGATTTAGACTTTTCGGTTTTTGCACTTAATAATTTACTTGCCACAAAAAATAAAAAAATTAGATGAGACATATGAAGCAAAATTGAACTTCAATTAAAATTCAATTTAGAATCTAATTGAATTTAGACTCTTTGATTTTTGTACCTAATAATTCACTTGACACACAAATTTAAAAATTAGATAAAATACATGGTGCAAAATTAGACTATAATTTATATTTTAATTGAATTTTCTTTTAGTTTTGATTATTAATATATATATATATATATATATATATAAATACATCCATGCCTATATCAATATATGTAGAAAAGATTTACGTCTGCCTCTAGGCTAGAAATAAATAACGAAATTTATTTGGCTATCAAGGAGGTGATTTGATTTTTTATTATTTTTTCCCCGCAACAAATTAAGGAACCTATTAATAGGAAAAAATCATTAAAAAAACATTTAAAATGTTGATGAGATGGATGGAAAGACAAAGGTGGGAGGCAATCCAAAAAGGTCAGTATTATAGTGTGTTCGGTTCGGTCCCAATCCGGATCATGAAATCTCACTCCTATATTTCTAGCACTCGGCCTCGGGGTTGTCTTATCGTTTGGGACTCTGTTATTGGTTTTTGCTTTTGGACACAAATACAATGATTTGATTGGCTTAATTGCCATTGGTTGGACCAATTAATATTTGCCCTTGTGTTGGCGTTGTTAAAACTTTTCTTTAAATTCCCACCAATAATGTACCATAATATACTCTATATATGTAATGACTAATCAGCACGTGTAATACACTCGAAAAGAAACCCTATCTATATCCACACAAAAAATGGCTGACAAATGTGTAAAAAAGAATCAACTCTAGAAAGTTATGTTTCTTTTAATCTAGTGTTCATTTTTCATTAGATTTAGAGTACGGGTACGTCTAAATAAAGAGAAAAGAAGCAGAATATAATACCGCCCCACTTAATTCTGCTAAGTGCCCAAGATGGTCCTTGCCGGAAGCTTCGCTTGAAACTCGATCAGTCCTTATATTAGTGGCCATTAATTAATTGACCTTCATATTTAAATTTTTAGCTATATATATAGTTCGAGTGGTCTTTCACAATTGCTGCAACATGCTGAACCATGAGTATCATCATGTCCATCAGATTACAAACTATTGAAATTAAACTATCGTTAAAGGGTTTCTCAAAAAAAAAAAAAAAAAAAACTATCCTTAAAGTTGACATATACGTTATCATCTTCATGTTTATGTGATCTTTACAGATTTACGCTTAATTAATTGTTTGTGAAGACAGCACTATAATGTCACATTTCATTAATCAAATTCATACTTAAATTAATTCTTTATAATATATATATATATATAAAGACTAAAATTTTTGGTGTTTTTAATAGAAAAGTCCAGCGTTTAAATCCTCTCTCTTCGCTTAAGATCCTCCAAGCTTAAGATCATGTCTAGTAGAGGAAGGGACCCCTAACATTTTAAAACTCTCTCTCTCTCTCTCTCTCTCTCTCTCTCTCTCTCTCTCTCTCTATATATATATATTTAATAAAGAAAATTAACCATTCCCCCCCCCCCCCCCCCAAAAAAAGTGCATGCTACATTTATATAAATGACTAATACATAATTTTTATCATACATAGCTCATCAAATAAAAATGTATTCTAGATTTTTTTTAAATGTAAGTTTAAATAAATAATTAATGCATTATATTTTCCTTTGATTAATTCATTAAATTAAATTAACATTTAAGGTATATATGTTCCTAGAAATAGGTAAGTAAATCTTTTTCATTTTTAATAGAAGTTTTATTAATTTATTCTTATTGTTATTTTGAATTTGGAGAATTAGAGATATGAACAATATGTATTTTTTTAATTTTATTTTTTTTAATAAAAATTTAGATGAATTGAAAATTATGAATTTTGTGGTCAAGAGTTAGAAATCCATATTATATTTGGCATCTATCACAAATTATGTTTTTATTAAAGCTATATTTTCCTATATTGACTAGTATATGTTTAGGAATCTAGAATGACATTTATTAATTTATATTATTTACTAATTAATGATTAAATTTTTATATGTATCATAATTTTAAGAACTATTATTATATTCTAAATGTGTAATCTATAAATTATTTTTTAAAAAAAAATTTTCCTAAAAAAATTATGTTGTTACAGTAAGACCCCTTCATTGACTAGATTGGTGAAAGATAAATTTAAGGGATACATCTACACTGGCTAAAATAAAAGTTTAGGAGTATAAATGCAACTACTTCAAAGTTGAGGGCGTGTTAGGGCATTGTCCCCAAAATCTTGATCTAATGTTTAAATGATATAATCCCCCTCCCCCAACTATCAAATTATCCCCCAAAAAAATTATTATTTAAAAGATAGTTCATAGTTTTCAAATTAACAGGATGAAAAAATAAAAAAAGTTAGGTACAAGTTAACTTGATGTGTGCGTATATATAAATTTTGTATAAATGAAAAAATAACATAGGTTAGATTATGTTATATACATTCTTTATTTATGACTAATATATATATATATATATATATAATAGGTTATTCTTTGGATTTTTCCTCAACATTTAAAAAAAAAAAAAAAGTTATTCTTTGAATTAAAATTTTTTGCCCCACTTATATATATATATATTTTTTTGGGTCCACCGCTACTTAAAGAAGTATTAATATGAAACAAGAATTCCTATAAAAAAAAAATGAAACAAGAAGAAAAAAACTTCAATAAAATTGAAAAGATTATACTCTATATGATACAAATTGTGAACCTTAAACTTTTTAAGTATGTTTCATATAAAATTTAAAGTTTTTAGAAAAGTTTCATCTAAACCTTATACTTTGAGAATTTTTTTTTCTCTAAATCTTAGGATTTTTGGGCGTGTTTCATTTAAACCTCAAATTTTGAGTCATTTGACTGAAAAATAATATGTTAATAAAATAGATTGAAAATATTGGATTTTCTAAAACTTGACTAAAAATTGGCACACTTAAAAATTTGTGTTGAACTTATGATTTTGGACTGATATCATATGATATATGACGAGTTTCAATTTCACAATTTCAGCTTTATTTCTTAAAATATAGTATTTTCAATTTTTTATATACCAAAAAAAATTTTAAATACAATTTTCAGCCAAAACAGAAAACGCAAAATATTAATTAACAAGACCCCATCTATATATATTTTTAATGAATAAGAATATATTAAAGAGAAATAGGAAACCCCCCCTCCCCGCAAAACCATCTCCAATGGGAGGGGCAAGAACTCAAAAAGGAATAGAGACTCTGATGGTTTATATAAAAATGAAAAGGTTGCTTATTCTTGAACATCAACAAAGTATTTGGGTAAGCGAATTCATTTTCATAACCAAACATATTTCTCATATAAAATTTTCCATACATCTCTAATAATATTTTTAGTCAAATTATGATTATCATACATTATTAATTATTATTGTGGGAACCAGAGATGAGACTATTGGGCTTGAACTCACTTGGGCTCACAATTTATTTGTAGAGTGGGCTTCAAGATTTCCTATTCTGAGTCGTTCTCGGCAGAGAGACTCAAAGCAATATTCATTCTCTCTTCCTCCTTGACTGTTTTTTCTCCTTTTTTTCTGAACCCCTTCCTCTTCCCAAACTTCTGCTATTTATAGCTAAGGTTCGTGGGGAGATTATGATTACAGCCACCGCTAGTGCTATTGAAGGTCCAATATTATCTGTTTTAAGTGGGTGTTTAGGTGAGAGTGGGATGCAACAATTATGGCCTTGGAACTTGATTCCAGCTTAGTCGATTGTGCTCGGTAATGCTGTTCCCCGAGCATTTCATGATTTTCTTGGACAGGGTTCATATGTTTGTTCGGGAAAACTTATGCCGAACACTTTTCAGGATTCGAGACCCAAAACTTGTTTTTACATAAAGGCAGTTTCAAGAAGGGCTTAGGCCAATGGGACTGCTCCATTGGACCTGGGCCCAGGGCCCATATGGGTCTTGGGATCTCGGTATCGTACAATTATAATAATGTAGATATACATATACACGTTTAGTCTACCACCTTCGTAAAAGAAATGTCCTATCTGGGAGGAAAAAAAACAAAACAAATTTAATGGAGACTGAACTGATGGATTTTCTTTCTTTTGTCTGGATTTATATTGGTGTAAAATTATGAACCACGCAAATAGTGAAGAAACTTGTTTGCATGAAAACAGAAAAATGTAAAGGCTTAAGAGAAACGTGTCACGCAACAGCACAAAATTCATGGATGGGCCACCAAACCTTGATCATCTAGCCAATCTGGTCACAAAGCATATCAAATCAAAGATTTTGCTTTTTATTCAATTGTGCATTTTTGGCATTATATATTACCGTGTCTGAAAGCCAAAGGTAATTTGTGGGAGATGACTTTAAATAATCAAAATTCAGAATTTCAAAAATCAATTAATTAATTAATATGAGGATGCTGGGAATTGAAGGGTCTGTGTCAAAATTATCCATTGAACTGTGAACATCAGTCTCAGGAATTTGGTGGTGGGTTATCCACGCATTTGGTAGTAGTAGTACACGACTCATTCTATAGTCTCTGAGACTGTTCATGCTGAATCTTTTGTTTCGGTGCATATTTTTATTTTCTATCGCTGAATTATAAAATACATATGCAAATGAAAATATTTGGTTTGTGTTGATAAATAAACACAGATTGTGCAAGTCAAATATTTAAATAATTTAAAACAAATAATAAATCTCCTTTTAAATACAATATTTCTAAAAAATAGTGTTTCAACCTTATGAAGTCTACTCTATAAAAACTGTTCATTATCATTAATAGGATATTAATTACTAATTTTTGGTATAAATGAGGTCCGAATTCCATATATCTTATTTAATAATAATTTATTTTAATCAAGTGAGCTAATTTTTTGTGTGAGAAATATTGATAAGAACAATTTTTTTTTAGAAACTATGTGTGTGTGTGTGTATATATATATATATATATATAGAGAGAGAGAGAGAGAGAGAGAGAGAGAGAGAGGTTATAATCAATAGCAAGAGCTCTCATATCATAATTGGAATTCCAAAATTAGGGATGCCAATATTTTATAAGAACAACAAGATAAAAAAATTAGTAGATTAGGGGTTTAAGCTTAATGGATATGTGTCAGATTTGGGTTGACTCCAATTTAATTGTTTAATAAGCAAAGGGTTTAAGGTTAATGAGTTTGTGTCAAATTCGAGTTTGACTCCAATTCATTTGTTTAATAAACATGTCAATTCAAACTTGACATGCAATACCTGTTTGAGCTTGTTTGACCCATTTTACACTTTTACTAAAGGTAAAATTTTATAATTCACACTTCAGATATTATGGTTGTAATTATATTTATCATAATTGCTAGCATGTCATTCATGTCAATTAAACATGTTAAACAGATTACATTGCCTATTATCAAATGGGTTGTGTTGACTCTAACACGACTTGTTTCTTAAACGCATTATGTGAGTCATCTTGTGTCAGCCTGTTTAACAAATATGTTGTGTGAGGTTTGAGGGTTCTTGACATAAGTAATAAACTTGTCATGTTCAGTTCGACTTATATGACATACTCATGAATCAACATGGCACGAATATGACACGTGAACATGAATTGCAACTCCTGTCAAAACATTGACTAGAGAGTTATTACCTTAGTCATTAATTAGTATTTTCCCACTTTTCCATTTGCTTGAACTGAAATTTCTCTAATACTTTATATTTTATATTTTTATTTTATTTTATGTTAAATACTATATAATTTTAACCTATAACATCCGTTTCATAATAATTGCTCTTATTTCTTCTTCACACATTTCCTATTGATGTTGCTTTGTCTTATTTCTTCTTCATGCGTTTCCTACCACTATTACCTGGCATTATTTCACCATGTTCGCCTTTGCAAAAATGGAGTTCATCCTTATCCCTTGTACAAGGGCATTGTGGGCTTCTTGTGTTTGCTATATTTTACTGCATTGAGCTGGGATTGCTAACCCTTTTAGTTTCTTTTCTTTTCTTTCATTTGATTATGTTGGGCACCACTTATTGGGCCCTATAGGCACAACGAGTCTTAGGGGGGAGTACGCCTCGGCCGAATGGATTGGGCAGAAAAAAGATGGAGTCGCCACCTAGATTAGGTCTAGGAACCATATATAGAGCCCTTTGTGAAAGGACTGATCTTACTACCAAAGCACGTGTCTGGAGTTTAGGTATGGGGATGGGAAGGTGTTAGGCACCTGACCCATGGGTTGGCTTCCACTCATTTTGTTTTACGTCTTAATCTTGTTAAAGGCATATTCATCATCATTATTTTAGACTCACACACACACTAGCATACTTCTAGCAATCATCATGGTATTTCATCCCCAAACTCTACCATACATCTATCATGCAACTCATATCATCATATTCAAGGTAGCAAGCAAACAAACATGTAACATCCAAAACAGAAACATAGACATGTTAAGATCAAACAAACAAGTTATCACATCCTAAGTAAAGCATTCACAAATATTATTCATGTCCATCAAGGTAAAATCAGGATCATATCTCAAACAAATGTATGTTCATGTGAATGCATGTCATACCTCACTGCACCATAGCACCTATGCATAAATGCATGGTCATATCATATGCATGTTCATGACATTTCAAAGAAAAAGAAGAAAAGAAACCCTAATCTACCATGTGAAGGAAAAACAACAAACGAACATGGAAGGAGAAGACTTATAGGCATGAAAACAAGGCAAAACAGAAGCATATTGTGTAAACAGAATAAAGAAACAGAAGCAAAAAGGGTCGAATTAGGGTTTCTGGGCACAAGTATGCGTGCGCATACATAGGGCCTACGTACGCAACTTAGTTGTATGTGTACACATACTTTGAGAATGCGTGTGCATGTAGAAAGCATGCATACGCATACACACCTTAACCCTAATCCAGAAATCAAGAACAAAACAAACTAAAAACCAAAAACTAACAACCTAACATGCTTAAAACAATAAAGCAAGGAAAACCTAAACTAAACAAGCATGTTAAACATATATATAACAAACAGAACAAGGGAAAAGAAGATCAAAACATAAAAAGAAAAAGAAAAGAGACTAGAATTTATACCTCAAAGCAACAAAGCTCCTTAGCTTGATTTTGATCATTCCCCCCTGTCAATCTATTTACAATCAAACAAAAGATGATCAATAAACTTGAAACTCGAAGATCAAGGCCAGAAAAGGCCTCAATTAGAAAATTATTAACCTGAGGATGTTTTGTGAAAAACTCATTCTTTGATTCACTATTTCTAGTGAATTTGATGTTTTCCCTTAGGATTTTCTTTGTGTCTTTTGCAAAGATACTGTGTATGGCTTTTTATAGCTCAAAAATAGGGGTTTGGAACGGCTCACAAATGATGTGGGATTCGTTCCAAAACCCAAACTTTAATACAAAAAACTTGTATTTCATAGTTTCTGGAACCCTAACATACGTACGCATGCCTGTGTATGCGTACGCATCATGCATGCGTACGCAGAGCTTGAGTATGCATGCGCATACGCGTGTATGCATACACATGCCCTAGGGTTTCCGTGGTCTTTATTTTCTAAGAATAAATTATTTTATTTATAAAAAGAGTTATATTTTCCAAAAATGCTTTCCTCAAATCAATTTCAATCTGATTGGGCCCAAAATCAACCTTAGGTTTTAGAATTTCAACATAATTGGGGAACGGGGGCTCGACTCGTAAGGGATACAAAATGCGGTGTCTACAAGCCCTATTTTATTTCTCTATGTAGACACCTCATTTTGTAATCAGTTAATAAAATTTAGTCCCTGGTCCTAATGGTGAGCTTGACATGTCTACAAAAGGTAATTGAAATTATTTTGACATTTTGGAAATAATCACAACTCAAAAGTACTCAAACTACTCTGAAAATGTTGTTGAAAAAAATGACATTTACTCACTGTTTTGAGCATAAATTTTGATCACAAATAATTTTTTAGTAAGGTTTATTTTGTAGGAAAGTAGATATCCTGGGCTTAAATTTGAACATAAATTTTTCCTAATTTAGATTTATATTGAGTGAATTACGGCCATTTGAAGTCGGGCCATCAAAACTGTCAAGAATTAGTGTTTTTGGGAACATGTGTATTCACGACTCAAGTGTGCAAGTGCATCCTTGAGTATGAGTGCACACACTCAGTTCCGAAACCTTAAAACTTAATTTTTTAGGGCCCAAAGCTTCCCTCTTTGATGGACTCGGCCTCTAGACCCTTCAGAATGTCCAAAACCCTCTAAATGAGTCTGATAACTCTAGTTTTAACATATAAAATACAACCTTATGCCTCCAAACTCAAACCCTAGATAGAGAGAAACTATTTTTCACTAAACTCATCCAAGAATAGTCTCATCTCTAAATCTTCTGCACTTATAGCTACTATGCACATTTTTGGTTCTTCAAAACCTCTCTTTATAACTCATTAGGGTAGAAACTATCTATCTCTTTCCAAGAAACGGTTTTCAAATATTCTTTCTAAATCTTTTCAAGAACATCTTTTTATTTTGAGTTGACTAATGGACTATTATATATTTGATTACTTGTCACGGGAGCTTGCGCCCACACTCTACCCAAGCTTTTCTAGGGGCCATTTTACCCTTCAAGAAGGGTCATTTTACCATGGTTACCTCCTTTGCTTTACTCTTCTCCCAAAAAAGGCCCGTGGGCCAACTTTGGGCTTTATTCTCCATTCTCAAAAAAATACTCTTCTTTTTTGGGCCAATGCTTGGGCCTTGTTTATGCATTCTTTCCTCTTCGGGCCTTTGGAATATGGCCTAATTGCTATTTCTTTGCTCATCCCCCAACCTGTCTCTTGGGGTCTTCTTGGGCTTTTCTTCTCATTGGGCTTTTGGATATGAACTGCAAAAAACGGGTATCAACAATAATTAGGATAGTTACTTGGCGAAACTATAACTTTTATTATAGTACATGAAATGATATTGAATACAAGATATTAATACATAATACATAAAATCAACCTAAAAATTAATTACAAGCAAAATAATTTTAAAATTATACGAATAAGCACAATTGAAGTAAGAGTATAATGATAAATACAAAATATTTAACATAAACTATTAGTTGTGTCTCATCTTTTTCTCGAGGTTTCCAAAGGCCCAAATCCCAAAAATTAAAGTAGTAAGTCTAATAAAACTTGGGGAAGGAAGCTCAAGTCATGTTGTAGAACCAAGGTTGCAAGTCTAATAAAACCTAGGGAAGCTTGCCTAAGTCATGCCATGGGACCAAAGAGACAGGTCCACTAAAACTTGGGGAAGCCAGCCTTGGTCCTATTGTAGAATTGAAGCTATGGGCCTAATAAAACCTAGGGAGGCTAGACTAGGCCATGTCTTTTAGACAAAGGAACCCTGTGCAACAGAACAAAAGGGACACATCGGAGGGAATCCAACCAAAGGAGAACCCAATGGTCTCAGATTTGTCACTACTAGGCCATAACAATACCAACACAAACTCAAATTGGGAGGCACAATTAGTATCCCAAGCTTGCAAAAGGACCTAACCCATAACCATTGAACCTAAAGGAGGTAAAGTTTAGTAGAAAGGGAAGGAGAGATATGAAGAAGTGGTAACTTGTCACAGCTTTCGGGTGTTGTGTTTGCTGGGAAACACACACACGCACACACCCCCACCACCACCCCCCAAAAGGATGATGACAAGTCTATCACAAGATACATATTAATGGCCCGTTTGGATTGAGGGGGGGGGGGGTTGGGGGGGTGGGGGAGGGGGGCTAACTCTATTGTACTCCCCTCTACTCTCTCTCTCCCTCGCTCTCAATCCAAACAGATCATAAATCTATTTTTACTCAGTTAAACAGATTTCTCATTAAGTTGGCCCTATAATCATTTATGGCCCTTGAACACGATTTCTCTCTACCAAAGTCAAACCATTTGAACATTCTACTGCAATCAGCGTTCCATTTTGCCTAGAAAATGAAACAATAAAAACACTTTCCTTTCTCTAATTATCAATTCTAATTCTAATTTCCAAACACCTGAATATTTTTGTAAAATGCATTTGTAAGCCTCTCAGTTCATCTAATTTTTTTTTTTTTTGGGTGTAAATTATGAAAAGAGTGCATTTAAATGGTAATGAACTCTGGTAGTCTGGCTCAGATGCAATCTTTCCTTCTATAAGAATATGGTAGTTGGTGAAATTTTGGATTGAAAATCTATTAAGTTTTAGTTGCACAATTAACTTACCAATAAACTTATTAAGCACTTACTTTTACTTTTAACTTTCATTACCATTTTGTAATGAAAATTTTGTTTTTCTAGGTTTGTATACGTATTACACAAACTTCTTTTTGGCTTTGGTTTTGTTTTATAGGCTAAATATTGCACAAACCTATTGATGGTCAAAGAAAGTACTGAATTTGAGGTATGTGATTGAAAGCCGCATTTCAAATTGCGGCTTGTTTAAGCACTAACGATTATGACATAAATTTGCTTGGAACTTAAAAAAAAAAAGGTGCGAATATAATCGGCAGCACTTAATGAGATTTTGGACTGTAGAATTTGAATTATCATGCCTCTTTCATCGTGATTCTTGCTGTTGGAATAATGCTCACCATGCTATAATTGCTTTGATGTGTTTGTTAATGAGTAATGACAAATTGACAATACGAGAAGAAAAAAAACCCAGGCCTAACGTGGACTATATTGCTATCTCTTCCGTTTGAGAAACACATATTTGAAAATGTGATTCTCGAGTAACGGCTAGGCCGCACAAAAGATGCTTTTACACATGTTTATCAAGGGTTTCCCAGTTCTAATAGAATTGACGTATGCCTATTCTTTTGATATGACCTGCGACCCAAATTTCTGGATAGATACATGGGTCCAGTTAGGGTATTCTCATCAAACATGTAAAAAAATATAGCATTTAGAATCTCAAAATACTATTTATCAATTTTAACACTTCACTTTATAACACACCCAACATCAAAAGTTTTATTTTTTTTACCACTTCATTAAAATATTATTTATTTATTATTTATAATTTATTTTTATTCTCCATGAGACATATCTATCTCTCTTTCTGTGTGTCTTTCTTCTCCAAGCAAAAACAACCAACCCACCACTCATGGCCACCACCAGGCACCACCCACTCAATGTCACCACCCTCACCCACAACCACGGCCTCAACACCCAGCAATCCACGTCCACAAGGCACAATTCATGGCCTCAACCCACGGCACAACCCATAACAAACCACTGGAACCAACCACCAAATCAATCAACCCAAAGCCACCCTAATCAACTCACACCCAGACCCAGCAAAACCACCCACGGCTGTTGAAACCCACCCACATCCCAGACCCGATTCTACGACCCAGACCCGATTAACCCACACCCATAACCACAAAACCCACAAAACAAGCCATAACCTCCACCACAACTCAAACCCTCCACAATCCATAACCTCCACCACAACCCACAAAACCCACAACCTCCACCACAACTCACCACAACCCACTAAACCCACAACCTCCACCACAACCCACAAAACCCACAATCCAACCCACAAACACCACAAATCACAAACCCACGGTACAAATCGGGAGAGATGAAAGATTTGGCAGAGAGAGAGAGAGAGAGACAAAAAGAGACGAGATCCATCTCAGAACCAAAATGATGAGACAATGCCCATCTCCATGTAGGCTTTGGTTCGGTGGTGCTTTGACATTGCCCTCATTCTCCTTCGCTAGCACCACTGCTCCGCTTGGTCCAAGTGGCGTCGGAGGTTGCCACGTGTCATCGTCGTGCTTTGCCGTATGTGCGATTTCTACATGGAGATCTCTTTCCACTTTGAGAGCTCCGTCATTCCCTTCGTCGGAAAAATCGCTCCCTCCGATACGTATAATATCTAGAAACGTGATGGTAATCTCCGAACCAAAACAGGACAGATAGAGAGTCTGGTGAACCAAAGAAGAAAGAGAGAAGTCAAGCTCCAGAAGAAAAGAGAGAAAATAGTGTGAGAGAGAAATGATATTTTAATTGAAAGGTTAATAAAATATTATTAATTTTTATAAGATTTGAGCTACAGTAGGCTATCATCTTTGACAATCTATTGTAGCTAAGTTGCTAAAATTTTTACATATACCACTGTTGATGTAGCGTGTTTTTTGTGGTTTCATATGTTAAAAATAGCATTTAACATTTATACCATCTTTGATGAGAATACTCCTACATTAACCATCTATTTTAGAAAATTTTTTACGAGGAATTAAAAAAAAACTGTCAAAATAGTTAATCACTTTTTTATTTTTCTAAAACAAATTTCCTAAAATGATTTACTAATGCATGCAAGGTTTTAAAAACTGGATCGGCTTGTTTGACCGGTTGAACCGGGAATCGGTCACCAGTCCAGTTCGAAAAAAATGCCTAAAACTAGTCAAAATTAGGAATCGGGGGCAAATTTGATTTTGTCCTTTGTCCGATTTTTAAAACCATGAATGTATGTTCTTAGGGCAATTATTGGTTTTCATTGAGACTTACTATTAACATAATTTTTTTACCTACTGGTTACCATTAACAACTTTCCACTTAAATTTTGTTGTGATATTGTTCTACTTCTAGTTTTATTATTGGAACCCAGAGTTACTATCTATTTACCACTAAACATATGCTATGTGATATTGAATCATGTTACTACCACTGCAGGAAAGATCACATTATTCAACAGCCAAGTTCCATGTAGATTTTTTTGAGAAACAAGTTCCATGTAGTTAAATTCACTTATTTATTTTTTAGAAATGATATATTTACAATATTTTCATAATAAATTCTAAATAGTAAGTTGTTATTGGTTTTAATTAAAATAAATTACTTTTTTTACCCTTAAAAGAAATTAGGAACGGCCGCGATTGTCTGATTAATTTCAGGCTGTCCCAGTCTGTATGGACCCCATGCAGGCAGTGGTCCCCCAGTCTGCGCCTTTCCTTTTCCATATAAAGTATAGTGAAGTTTTCCTACCCCAAAATAATTAAAAAAAAAATATATATATATATATATATTTCTCAAAAAAAAAAAAAATTATACAATTGAGATTTAAAATAATAATAATATTATTTTTATTAAAAAAAAGAGATTCAAGATAATACTAATTGAAATGCAATGAAATGAAATAAAATAAAATATCATAACAAAATGATAATCTCTGTGTAGAAAGTAGAAACAGCCATAAAACGCCATATATCATTCTGACTATCAAATCTCCACCCTTCCTTCCTTATCACAGATATCTCTCTCTCTCTCTATATCTTTCTTCCTCTCCCATTTTTCTTTCTCACTATCTACTGGATAAGAGAGCTCTCAACTCAAACCACCACGTTAATGCTTATGCCTTCTTCATTATCCAATTTCTGATGAACTCCACCGCTCCCAACACCATTACTTGCACCTTCTTCTAATTTACATTTTTAATTTACCTTATAGTTTTTCACATTGTTGGTCTAGCTTATTACTAGCTCTAAATTGGTGCTCTTTCACTTCATAATCTTAAAAAGTGCATTAAATAAAACACCCTTTACTCTCAATACTTATAACAAGCTCTAGAGACTTTCTGTTCTGCTACCTGGTAATTACTCCTAAGCTCCATATATAAGCTTTCAAAGAAACTTCCTCCTATACTTTTTTTTATTTTATTTTTATATTATATATTATCTTTGAGCTAACTTAATTCTATACTATTTTATTTTGGCATATGACACTGAATATGTTTTTAAATATTATAGGTTTACTTATAGAGTTTCAACTTCAACCCTTCAGCTCATTTAGTTGAACAGAGGTCGAAAATGTCGCCTAGAAACAGTCGTGGAAAGGCCAAGGGAGAGAAGAGGAAGAAAGAAGATAAGGGTATTACGGTTATGGCTTCTGTTATTGTCTATTGATTGAATTAACTCTTTGAAGTTTTTGAACTAGCTAGTCTTTCTTGCAGTTCTTCCAATCGTCATGGACATCACCGTGAACCTTCCCGATGAAACCTGTGTTATTTTAAAGGTTTGGTACTTTTTAAGTTCATGTTCTTTCTTCTTTTTCTTTTTGGTTCAATATATTCATGGCTTTTTAATTTTGAATTTTGATAATTTGATAATTGGAGGAGGAGGATTTAAATCGTGATGATATCTGTATTTTTGTTGAAAACACTAAATGTTAGAAATACTAGTTGAGTTACAAGACTCTTGGCGGATGCTTTTCTTTTTAATTTATAAACAAATTGCTAATTAATGGTTTGTTTGGAAGGAGGGGGAATAGAGTAGAGTTGACTAAAAATAAGTTAATTTTGTGTTAAATCTACTCTACTCTATTCTATTCTCCTCTCCTCTCCCTCAATTCAAATATACTATAAGTTTTCCAAAAAGGTATTTATTAATTGATATAAGTATCCGTCACTAGCGCTTACTTTTTGTGTATGTTTTATTAATTAGGAATCATTACTGATTGGTATATTGAATGCTTTGAATTTTGTAGTGTTATCAATTGAGACATACTGTTGCTTGACTACCTTAATTGGTTAATTTAAGAATCAAAACTAAGCAGTCATAAACTAAAAGTCCCTAACCAACTAATCTGATTTCGACATAGGTTGTTAATAGGTACAGGTATTAATTAACTAATTATAAGTAGTAAACAGAGTTAGCAGCAGCAAATGAATCCAAATTGCAATTTGGCAAATATTAGGTCGGAAAGCTGAGCAAGTTGCAGTAGCACTCCAACACCATGTATGATTGAGTGGTTAAGAAGGTTCCGTAATTTGACCATATAGAAAGAAAGAAAGAAAGATATTTGTATTAAAAATAGCTGTCGTTTTTCTCATATTGTGAATTTTATTTTCTATGTTAAAGATAAACGCTAGCTTATTATTAGTCTTTGATATTGAAATGTTTACATTTATTGACACTGACAGGGAATATCAACGGACAGGATCATCGATGTTCGTCGCCTTTTGTCCGTAAGGACCGAAACTTGCAACATCACAAATTTCTCGCTATCGCATGAGGTAAAAAATTCCATACCAAATGTTTTTTTTTTTCCTATTCATCACATTATATATTAATTACATTTAAAGCCAAATTTGAAAATTTAATTTGCGAGTGTAAAAAATTTAGCAATTTAATATCACACAAAAAATTATTTTATTTATTTTACATTGCTTTACAAAATATCTAACATTAGTAGTTACATCTCAACAGTCAAATTTTTTGACTTTTCTTATGCAATTACAACATACTTTTTAGTTATTAGTACCATCAATCACAATGCTAAATAACGTATATGACTTTTTTTTTGGACTTTTCTTTTGCAATTATAGCATACTTTTTAGTTTTTAACACCACCAATTACAATGCCAGATAACGTATATGATTTTTTAGCACCACCAATCACAATGCTAAATAACATATATCGGGAGGTCGGATTCATCATGTACAAGACATGTTTGTCTGCCATATGTGTTTTTTTTTGGGGACAGAATAAAAATCACACGTCTCCATTCCACCGATGGTCTTTTGGGACATCATAATAACTTTGCAGTCACCCCTCATAAGAAAGTATCTAATTTTCGTGGACAAACTTAAAAAAAAAAAAAAAAAAAAAATTAACATGCATATATATTTTAAAATTTTAATAATTAGACTGTATATTTTATATATCCCTAATATTTATGTTAATTTTTGTATCGGATGTCATTTGCCATTCAATTCATAAATTTATTTTTTATGCATAGTTTTAAATTATAAAAATTTATAATTTAAACACTTGATTGATAACATAGTTATTGATTTTTGACTTTTTAAAAACTTGCAAGTAAGGACGATATAAGAAAGAAATGTAATTCAATGATGGATTTGGCAAAATTCTTACCTAATAAATATATATATATATTTAGTGGAGTTATAACCATTGACTATAAATTAGTTTGTTGCAAAACTTTGTTCTTATTGTGAGTACGATATAACATACATCCAACTCATATGATACCACTTGCCTGTCCATACAAAATTTTATTGGTTGTTTAGATAGAATCAAAGCCTCCAAATTTTATAAAATGCACTTTTTGAAGGAAGTCTAGACCTACAATTTTGACTAACTAACAAATTTTTTTTTTTTTGAGAATCCACTAACTAACAAATTATGACTATTCATGTGTCTACATTGAAATTTATACAGGAACCTTGAATGAGATAAAGATAAACTCTAGCTTCTTGGAATTTATCAATTAAATAAATCATCATAATCCAAATTAATTTAACTTCATCATAATTCAAATTAATTTATTTGTTACAACTTACGACATAATATATTTACCCAATACCAATGAAAATAAATTAGAACCCCACAACTAAGTTCTACGATTTTGTCAAAGTACTCATTCTTAATTTGTACTAAGAATCATGCAATGGAGTTGAGTATAACAAAATTTTAAAGGTTCATAATTTGTTCTTTTAATTTCTTTTAATTTTGTTTCTAGCAGTTTTCAAGTTTAAGCTTAATATTGTTGACCTAAATTATGTGTTTAGGCTTGATTTATTTTCTGTCAAACAAATTTGAATTTTAATATGATCTAATGGATTAAATTCTCTTTTTTTCATAAAAAGTAAATATGACAAAAAAAAATTTCTAGTCAATTCATAAATATACACTATTGATTAATAACTAAATTATAGTGTAGATTATCTTATGTAACTAATTAGATAGATTAACTTTCATTTGTTACTCTATGAAAAAAAATTTCATTTATTACAAAAATTAAATTTATCAACCTTATATATTTAATATATAAATTCCATAATTGTATTTGTATTATCAATAACTTAAAAATAATAAATTTATATTTATAAACGTTATCAAACTTAAAGAGTATTTGTGAGTATATTTTATACATCTAAACAAACAAACAAACACTATATATATATATATATATTATACATACACACACATAGAGTTTGAGGTTTTTTGTGTGTGGGGAAATGAAATAGAGTTTGAGTTTGTGCACGAGTAAATTATCATATTTAATAATTGATATTTAATAATTGGGCTTAGACATGGACTTAAGCTTGGTTTATTTGCTAGAGAAATCATCATAAACAAGGTTTTTTTTATTTTTTATTTTTATTCTTTTTATTTTTAAATTCAAATAAAATTTAAATAATTTCTAAACAACTCAATTATTTTAAAGTCTTAAATGTTGGAGTAAGAATGAATGCACTCATAATTAAATAAGCAAATAAGCATAATTATTTAAAAAAAGAATCAGATTTATTTATTTATTTATTTAAACTTTTACTTTTTGTCACACCTTTAAACAAATAAACTAATAGTTAATAAGTTTAACCAAACGCAAAACCCACCAGATTTTAGTACAAGAAAAATATTTGTGTACCTTAGTTTGTCATCAGTATATGGTTGAGGGGAAGAGAAATAAGAAATGGGTGCTAATGTTTTTTCTTTTTCTTTTTGTGATCATTTAATTTCTTATTTCTTGAAGTGAACTTAAAAATAAAAAAACCAATATATATATATTGATAGTTATCTTTAGGGATGACAATTTTTCCCCGCCCTCCCCATCCTCGTTCAACCCCGTCCTCGTCCAACCCCGTCCTGCGTTGCTAAGGGTTATAATTGTAAATTTTTCATATCCTAAAATCCTACTATTTAAACAAACATATCGATATTAGCTTATTTTATTCTATCCAACGTGGTTCTCTCTCTTTATTTTGTTATGTGTTATAATATAAGATTTTTTTTTTTAAATTTTATTATGATTGTCTTGTTAAACACTTAGATATATTATTCAATTTTTTCTAAAAATTGATTTGTTTTGATGGGATAAATTTAATTGTAATTTTAAGTATATTTTTATTAATGAAATATGTTTCATTAAAAATATTATACTAGTTGTAGGGCAAATTAATAAAAAAATAGAGTTTTATGGGATGGGGCGGGACGGGACGGGAATGAGATAAGATAAAAGATGTAGACCCCATCTTTCGGTCCCGTCCCGTTCCATTGCCATTCCTAGTTACTTTTCTGTATTTTTTTTTTTTTCCAAAAAAAAGAAAGAAAAGAAAAGGTAATTAATATATATATATATTTATATTATATTAGGGGTAAAATAGGTATTTGGTAGTTAATCTTTTCGAGCTTGCAGGTGAGGGGGTCACATTTAAAAGATACGGCGGACGTTTCCGCACTGAAGCCCTGTGTACTCACTCTGGTCGAAGGTAAAGACTAAAGACAGTAAAGAAACTTACAAAACTCCAAACGGCGCCGTTTGTCTTTGTTTTACAAAAGCGAGAAACAGAAAAACGACGCCGTTGGTATTATATAGTAATTATATTCGTGTGAACTGACCGGGGGGGAAATTGCAGAGGAGTACGATGAAGAAGAGTTGGCAGTGTCGCACGTTAGGAGAGTGTTGGACATCGTGGCCTGCACGACCAGCTTTGGCGCGTGGGGGTCGTCGAAGAACAACAGCCCAAAATCCGATGAAAATGCAAATAAGTCGAAATCCGATGAAGAGGAAGAGATGACGAGGCATTCGTGTCCAAAGCTCGGAACATTCTATCACTTTTTCTCTCTCTCCCACCTCACCCCTCCTCTCCAATGTACGTTATTTTATTACACTACTGCTTTACTTACTATGTAACTCTTTCTTTCTTATTATTCTTATTTTTTTAGTTTGAGTTTCTCTTAATTTTTTAAGATTAAACTACACTTCTTCTCACCTTTAAAAGTTTGATGTACCACCGCCGTGACTTTGGACGACACTCAGTACACAAGTGTTTGTGGGGGTGTGAGACAAGGTCCGGTGCTTAAGTTTCTAGAATATACATTTAGATTACACCGGAGAATTTCTATCTTGTATTAAAAAAAAAAGTTTGATGTTTTTATTTCATTTTTTTTAATTAATTAATTATTATTATTATTTTTTTTAAAGTTTGATTCCGTTTTCATATTGCCACTTGCGGTAACCTTATGTTGACATATAATTAAACCATGGTCACCCATATAAGAGTAATGCTAGGATCACCAAAATTGGTGCCAATTTTGTGTTACAGCTCCCCACATGTCGGGTAGTGATTAGTAAAAGCGTGTCAGTGGGTCATGTGGAGACAATGTGAGGACACATCTTCACCAATCACAATTTACCATATGGTAAGTTGCGGCACAAAGTTATGCCAATTTTGGTGGTACTAGCATTATTCCCATATAATACGGGAAAGGTTTTGAACTGCTTATATATATCTTTATTAGTCGTGAATTTTGAAATTTCAAGAAGATTAAAGATCTTAGCAATGTTATTAATCAAACGTTTCAATTTTAAGTTTTTGTAGTATAAAATTATGCATAAAAAGTAATTTTATTGACTGAATTGTAAAAAACATCCGATTTGAACAAAATTTGACATACATGTTAAGAACATAAGAAATATGTAATCTAATGGTTAGATTTTCAAAATTTATACCCAATAAAAAGATATATGAGATGTTTGAAGGGTTTTTCTCCAAATTAGTTTGGAATAAACTTTGTTCATAATACCAAGTATCACGAGGTTACTAATGGAAATGAACCAATATCAATCTGAAAATGGAATCAAAATGTAAGAGGCCAAAAGAAAACCAATCAAAGGACAAAAAGTGTAATTTAATCTAATTTTAATTAATTAAAGAATATTGAAGATGATGTGATTTGGCATGAATAATGTGAATGCTTTTGGCTTGGGTGCAGTTATAAGGAGAGCAACAACAAGACGGCATGTCAATGAGATTAATTCAGCTGCTGATCATCATCTTTTCTCATTTGATGTAACACTTTCTTCCTATCTATCATAAGTATAGTGTTGCATATATATTTTTTTTCCATTTAGTTTTAGATGTTTTGTAAACTTGGATGGGGCTGTGTTTGTTTTGGTTTTGTTATTGGTCAGGTGAAGCTTTGCAATGGGAAGTTGGTTCATGTGGAAGCTTGTAGGAAGGGATTTTATAGTCTTGGAAAGCAGCGAATACTAACTCACAACCTTGTTGATTTGTTACGACAGCTTAGTAGGGCCTTTGATAATGTTAGTTCAGTTACTTTATTTTGCCAGTTCAATCCTTTTTTCATGATAATTTTCTGTTACTTTTATTCATTTTTAGTTTGATTATGTTTAAAATTCAATAACTAAACAAAGAAAAAGATAAAACATGGATCACTCTCTGAAATAGATATAAGCTTTGCAATTGCATCGTGTTGGTATATTTGAACAACCTATATGTGTTCCAAGTCTAACTTGTTGAAACAGAAGAAAGAAAAGGCTAACAGGAGATGTGCAATTCTCATATATTCGAAAAAATGCTGCAACAATGAGCATGCTGCATTTGAGAAGCTTTTGCTTGGTAATGTCAAGTAATAGTGCCTCACTAAACAAGATATAAATATTTGTGGTGTTTCTACCAAGTATAAGATGGTGTTGAATTCTCTGTCATGGATGTTGGGATTTTTTGAATTATAACCGTGCATTGTTTGAATCTAAAGGAATGTTGACTTGGTATTTTTTTGGTCATATGTTTTTCATAAATGGAATTTCTGGCTATATAGTCTCTTCTTCAACTTGCAATATATTTTAGTTTATTCTTTCCTTTTGCCGCATTCTTATTCTTTTGAATGGTAAAGAATTTGGTTGTTGCTCATATTACAGGCTTACAATGATCTCATGAAAGCATTTTCAGAGCGCAACAAGGTAACATTTTGAAATTTATTTTCTATTTCATACTTGCTTTGACTGACATTGCCAAGTTTAATGACTTCTCTGCCATTATAGTCAGTTGGTTCCCATATTCTATAAATGAATTTTCTTCTACCACCTGCAGTTTGGGAATCTTCCATATAGCTTCAGAGCCAATACATGGCTTGTTCCACCTGTTGCAGCACAGTTGCCCTCAGTTTTCCCTCCTCTCCCAGTGGAGGACGAAACTTGGGGAGGAAATGGAGGTGGTCTAGGAAGAGATGGAAAAAGTGATTTGATTCCTTGGGCTAACGAGTTTCTGTTTCTTGCATCTATGCCTTGCAAGACAATGGAGGAGAGGCAGGTTCGAGATAGGAAGGCATTCCTTCTTCACAGCCTATTTGTTGACGTTGCCATTTTCAGAGCCATCAAAGCTGTCCAGCATGTAATGGAACAGCCGGATTTAATTTGTTCTGTTTCAAATGGCGAAATTCTTTATACGGAGAGGGTTGGGGATTTGAGCATCATGGTCATGAAAGATGCATCCAATGCGAGCTGTAAGCTAGATACTAAAATTGATGGAATTCAAGCAACTGGAGTGGATGAAAAGAATCTAGCAGAACGAAACCTACTGAAAGGGATCACTGCTGATGAAAACACTGCTGCTCATGTAAGATAATTTCTAAAAAATGTAATTGATCAATAATACTTTGTAAAATTGGTACAATTCAGGTGATTTTTGCTAAAATGATTGAAGAATGGGTTGCATATGAGTGCAGGACATTGCCACTCTAGGTGTTATCAATTTACGATATTGTGGTTATATCGCAACAGTGAAAGTTGAGCAAAGAGAGAATGTCAAGGGCAGCAATCCATCTCAAAGCATTGAACTCCTTGATCAACCTGATGGAGGTGCCAATTCTCTTAATATTAACAGGTACTTTACCCTTAAAATGTTTAGTACTATCATAATCCATGGAGCCTGTTTGGTACAACTTGATTTTCACCTTTTTGAAAATGGGTTGTTTATAAAAATTGGACCTAGTAAAAAGCGAGGATTTAAAAAGTTGTAATTTGAAAGAGTGCATTTTCAAACTGCTGAAACAAATGGGCCCCATATCACCCTTACATAGTTTTTTACATACCCACAAGTGGAGAATTCATGATTTTTGTTGTGAGCTAGAAGTTCTAATGCTAATGAACTCACAGCTATTCCTTCTGTTGAAACATCATGATGGTCTTATATATGAATTAAGGTCTATCCAAGGTTTTGAGGTTATTTATAGATAATGAAGGCATGGTAATTGTAAGCCAATAGAAGAAACTGACTTTGCACCTATAGCACTGGTCAGTAAAACCCATGCCTCTCTTAATGAGATTAGAGAATTATTACTAACTCTTACATCCTTTAAGGCTTTAGCCTATATTACTTTATTGCTTTTTTTGATTGCTATGTATCTTTAGTATACAGATTCATATTCTTTATCTCTCTGTCTCTCTCTCATAAATAAAGAATATTTCAAAAGATTGCTAAAAGGAAACCCCTAGTACATGGGATAAAGATGCATATTTGTTCATTTTACAGCTACAGTTCCATATATTGCACCGTACTTTATTATCTGATGGCATATGGTCCTTTTGTGGCTCTCTTTCAGTCATTTGGATGTTGTACAGAGTCTAATTATTACTTTGTTCCTTACAGTTTGAGATTGCTTCTTCACAAAACTCCACCTCCAGAGTACTATAAGCCTGCACCACATATGCAAAGTTTGGAGCATGAAGAGATCAATGCTTCCCGATCTTTTGTAGAGGGGCTGTTGGAAAAAAGTCTTGCTAAGCTTGAAGAGAAGGAACTAGGATTGGACCATGTTGTGAGATGGGAGCTTGGAGCCTGCTGGATACAACATTTGCAAGACCAGAAAAATACAGGTAAGGATAAGAAGCCATCTGGTGAGAATGCAAAGAATGAAATGAAGGTCGAGGGACTTGGGACAAATCTTAGATCCCTTAGGAACAACAGGAAGAAAACAGATGGAAGCAATCTCAAAGGGCAGTTTGAAAACTCTAGATCGAATGCAGAAGGTGTTATTGGGGAAGCTGAACATTCTATATTGCCTTCCATAGAATCTCAGCTTGAAACCAATGCAAAAGAAAATGAGCTTGCCATGAAGAGGGTGTTGTCTGAAGCAGCCTTTGCTCGATTACAAGAAACAGAAACTGGCCTTCATTGCAAGGTAAAATCTTGTACGTGTTTTTGAAGAGCATATCTCTCCTTGTTTGTACCTTAGGGTCTGAACTAATCTACAATATGTCATTGACAGTCTTTTCAAGAACTGATTGACTTGTCCCAAAAATATTACACTGAAGTTGCTCTTCCAAAACTGGTAATTACTGAATATTATTTGTTTGATTGTTCTAATCAATCTGCCTATTAATATGGTTGTGGTGATTTACTTCAAGTGTTTGTCATGCAATTCAGGTAGCAGATTTTGGTTCATTGGAACTCTCGCCAGTTGATGGCCGAACTCTAACTGATTTCATGCATACTAGAGGCCTTCGAATGCGTTCTCTGGGGCATGTTGTAAGTGCCTTATTCTGACCCAGGCTTTTGATGCTTTTCTGTTACATTTCTATCTTCCTAAAAGGGATCTATATCCTTCACTTTGTTGGGTATCTTGGGTTCCTATTGCACTTTGATAGTACTTGTTGTACTTAGGGTAATATCCACTTCAGCTTTCTGGAAAATGTTGTGAAAGAATTGAAAAAAGAGTAACAAAGCTTGTCTTGGTCTGTAATTTATGTTTCGTCATCTACTATATCAACCTCTCATTGCTGCATTACTGACTGTAGAAACAATCTTTACTAGCCTGTTGATGTCTGGACTGCACCAGAGACTGATCTTGCTTCTTCTATTTGCTTCAAAATTTAGCCTTTCGTTTTTCTTATTGCTACATCCAAAGTCATTTGTTGTTGTTGTATTTATTATTATTATTTTTAATCTTTACTCTGGAACTGTTAGAAGATTTTGTATTCTAGATAAAAAAGAGAATTTGACTATAATTTATAACTTTGAGATCAAATTCTACATGTTTTTCCTTACTTAAAGATGCTCGCCTCTTTGTTTTCTTTGTAGGTCAAGCTTTCAGAAAAGCTACCACATGTGCAGTCACTGTGTATTCATGAGATGATAGTACGAGCTTTTAAGCACATTCTTCAGGCAGTGATTGCTGCTGTTGACAACACACAGAAAATGGCAGTATCAATAGCTGCTGCATTGAATATGATGCTTGGTGTTCCTGAAAATGAAGAGTCAAACAAACCGTGCAATGTCCATTCCCTTGTCTGGAGATGGCTGCAGGTCTTCTTGAAAAAGAGATTTGAATGGGATCTTAGTAGCTTGAACTACAAAGATATTAGAAAATTTGCAATTCTACGTGGATTATGTCATAAGGTACATAACACTAGACCATAAATTCCAGAGTTTGAGCAATATCCAGAATTTTATTTTATTGTCTGTGAATTTGCACTTCGTTAATTTATAAAAGGTTCATATATTTTTGGGATTTTTGCAGTTGCATTGGATTGAATTGTATGATATATCGTTGGCAATTTACACCTTTTTTTTTTTTTTACTTAAGAATGCTTCAATCAGTAACAGGGGGAATGGAAAGAGTTGGGACACGCATAGGTCTGTTTGATGTGCCTCATGAATTGATGATTGTGATTGCTTACTCTTAAAGCCTTTTAAATTATTCATTATAGTATAGTGCAAGAAAGCACGGACATGGCAATTTGCCTGCCTTGCCTGTGTCGGATGCATACGGGACATGGCGTACGCCTGGGACACAGCTGCACGCGTGCCCTTTTTATTTTTTATTTTTTTATTTTAATAATCAGACACTGCTGGGACATGGCAAGGACACGGACAGGACATGGCGAGGAGGGGAAAAAAAACAGAAGTAAAAACCCTAACTTGAATTTTCTTGATCTCTTCATCTCTCTCCTTCTCTCAGTCTCACACTCTCACGCTGATCTGCTCTTGCATCTCTTCTTCTTCTTCCACTCATGCCGATCTCACCTCTCTCAGCTTATTCTTCTCTGCACGTTGTTTCTTCTTCTCTGCCTCACTTTGCCGTTGCTGCTTTTTTGTCTTTTTCATCCCATCTGTTTCTTCTTTCTTGTATTATCTTTCACTAACCCATTTTCTTTGTTTTGTATGCCAGCTACCCTCTGTCCCAGCATGTGACTGACAATTTATTAAATAACCTTAAAGGTTGTGTGCAAAGTTTGAATATTTTCAAAGCACAGAAAAAGCTGCCAAAACATTAATTGTTTTCTTTCTTTTCCTATAAAAATTTCCCTAATATGGTTCATTAAAAAATGCCCTAAGGGCATCTGTTAACTTTTCTATTTTTACTATTATTGAATTGAAATGTTGGGTTAAGGCGTGTGTAAAAATAAACAAAAACATTGAAATGATTTCAAGAGAAATAAATAATTTAATAATTTGATCAAATAATAAGATTACCATGGTTCAAGAGAAAGTAATAGTATTGACTCGGAGACTTTAATATTTTAAATGAGACATAAATTTATAGGTTTATATATATATTATTTATTTATAATTAATTAATATACATATCCCTGTTGCACCCGTATCCTACTTTTTCAAAAATTTCCGTGTTGCCGTACCATATCCGCACCCGTATCCGTGTAGGTGCTTCCTATACGTGCTACTGAATTTGATGGCCATGTGCATCTGATTAGATTATTTTTGGCTGGGTGGAATGATGGCTACCAACTACTGTGATGTGTTCCTTAATTCATGAATTATGTTGACGCATTTTTCTCCCTGACTCCATTTTTTATATGCAACTTTCTATAATGCTTAGGTTTTATCTAATGTATAAATAATGCAAAAAAAAAAAAAAAAAAAAAATTTGATATTTTGATCAAACTTGGGGAAATCATGGCTGGAAAACAATAGGTATAGTATTTTCCATGTTTCTAGAAGTTGATAGATCATAGGTGTTATAGATATCAATGGAAGATGAATGCTGCATCACTAACAGTTCTTCTGTCCCTCACCCTCCTTTTCTCTCCCTTTATAGGTGGGTATTGAGCTGGTTCCAAGGGATTTTGACATGGATTCTCTGAACCCATTCCGGAAATCAGATATTGTCAGCTTGGTCCCAGTGCATAAGGTGATGAAGTAGACAAATAATGGAAACATGTTCTCTTTTATTGTGTGTCAGAATTGATTTTGTTTCTACAGATTTTGTATTCAAGTGCATTTTCTGCTTCTTTGCAGCAAGCAGCATGCTCATCAGCGGATGGGAGGCAACTCCTGGAATCATCAAAAACAGCTTTGGATAAGGGAAAGCTTGAAGATGCAGTTTCCTATGGGACAAAGGTATAAGGTTTCCAAAAGCACATGGATATACTTTTATTGCATGTCACTATATAAGGTGTATCAGAAGCTATTCTTTGTCTCTTCCATATCAGTATTGTAGCGTGTTACCTGCTTTACTTTTCTGATTTTTGCAGGCTCTTACAAAGCTGGTAGCAGTTTGTGGTCCATACCATCGAATGACAGCAGGGGCTTACAGCCTCCTTGCTGTAGTTTTGTATCACACTGGAGATTTCAATCAGGTCTTTTTGTAGTCCCTTTTGTTTTGCTTTTGCTGGGACATCTCTGCATATGTATAAGTTTAATGTTACTCTCCTAAAACATTGTTGAAAATATTCTTAAATGCCCATAATAAATTTGTGCTTTAGTCTCTGGTATACTACATACTCACCTGAACTACAAAACACTTTATATATACATTTCTTTATAGTAGTGGTTTTCAAGTCATGTTAATTCAACAGTTTGTCCCAATCTCAGGCCACAGTTTATCAACAGAAAGCTCTGGATATCAATGAGAGAGAACTAGGTCTTGATCATCCAGATACAATGAAGAGTTATGGAGATCTTGCTGTCTTCTATTACAGACTTCAACACACAGAGCTGGCTCTAAAGTATGCTTTGATCTTGCATATTTTGATATTAATGTCTAAATCTATGTTATAATCTTTGTGGTTTGTACTTTTCAGTTTTCAATCTGGTATCTGACTCACTGTTGTGTAATGGTTACCCTTCATGGTCTATGTGATGCATTCTCTACTTTCTTTCTTATGCTGATAATGTATAAAATTACTATAATAATTATTGGAATTGTCATTTCCTTTTTTAGTGATTTATGCCCTACATGTTTGGTATAAATTAGCTGTTTGGGCTGGTCTCTATCTGTTATGTTAGGTTTTGTCAAATGTCAACATGGTTTACAAGTGTTGTTCATCAGGTATGTAAAGCGAGCACTGTATCTTCTACATCTCACATGCGGTCCATCTCATCCAAACACTGCTGCAACATACATCAATGTGGCTATGATGGAGGAAGGCCTAGGGAATGTGCATGTAGCCCTCAGATATCTCCACAAAGCTCTGAAGTGTAACCAAAGGTTACTTGGGCCAGACCATATTCAGGTTTTGTTTGTTTATTTTCTTTCTTAATCTTGGCTGAAGCGTAAAGTTCATTTAATATATAATTTCTTAAACCGATGGCAATATTAGTCTATTTAATGAGATATGGTACACCTGTTATCTGCAATAATAGTCTATTTAATCTTGGATTATTCTGATATCTGCAATGAGATATGGTACACCTGTTAAAATGTGTCAACAAGGGGATAGGCTTGCTATTCAAGCGAAGATCCTAATGCAAAGTAGGTTCCCTTTCAACCTATCAAACATGAATGAAATTTGTTAATTATCATCATTTGCTAAACCTGGTGTTTCTCCGCAAAAGGGGCATATCAATTCATTTAGGTACATTGGGCAATCTTTTCGAAAACAGAGAAAATCATTTTTGTGCCTTAATATTCTAAAATGACAACTATTACATTTTTCAAAACCTAGATTGCGAATAATATCTGCACTGGCAATTTTTTTCTTAATAAGTTTTGGCTCCAAGGGGAGGGGGAAGGGGAGATGTGAACTAGTGACCTCCGCTTTATGAAGCAAGATTCTTATCTCATTTAATGATAGCCCCATCTAGATACCTTTTAACTAGCGCCATTCAGCATTAACTTGTATTTTTGATTGTTTTTAGTTCTTATCAATGAAAAAGCATCTCTTATGTGATCAAAATCATGTCAAACATTTTTCTACAAGGGGTTTCTGTTAAAAGACTACTTAACTGGACAACAGAAACAGAGAGAAATTCATTACAGGCACTCAAGTAGTAATAATCTTGATGTCAGGTGGTAGGCAGTTGAACAACATACAGGGGCTATTTCTACTGGACATGCATATTTTGTTGTGGACTAATGAATGGCCTCTGAAACTCCATTTACACTTCATCCATGCTTGCAAACTAATTGTTTTACTATACCTCTGGAAATTTTATTCTACACCCAAAATTTACATAATATTTTCTTTATACCTTTTGAGAAGTAATTTCCTCTTTTGATTTCACTCCAGACTGCAGCAAGTTACCATGCAATTGCAATAGCACTCTCATTGATGGAAGCATACCCTTTGAGTGTTCAGCATGAGCAAACAACCTTGCAAATTCTGCGAGCAAAGCTGGGTCCGGATGACCTTCGTACACAGGTATCTTCTTAGGTTCTGGCCTTTCCCCTGTAGTCATTTAGTCATTGTGGCTACTTTATACTGCAAGTGCTCATTGACTTAGAACATCTTGGCCACATTTCATAACTGCTAAAATATACAGGAAATTTTACTAGCATCCATTATTAGTGAATTTTCTAAATTTTCTATTTAGTTATTTAATTATTTTAGTTTTCCCCTTCTTTTCTCTCTGGTAAACTGTTTTATAATTTGTTTAAATCTCAATTTTGTTATCCATAGTAATTTTATAGTTTGTAATCATATACTGCAGGATGCTGCTGCTTGGCTTGAGTACTTTGAGTCCAAGGCTTTTGAACAACAAGAAGCTGCACGAAATGGTACTCGGAAGCCGGATGCATCCATAGCAAGCAAAGGCCACCTTAGGTAAGTTAGCATTGTCCTTGGATACTGATAATTTGACCCATGCCAATTACTATTAATGTGTCATGCATGCAGTTTACTCTGCTACTTTATTGACTAATCAGTCCCTTGTGATGCCTGCTATTGGTATGGTTGCTTTCTTAATTACACCGTTGGGATGCAGATTCCTTGATAACATTGAGCTTTATGCAGCTGTTCTAGTTTATTGGCTAGTCACACTGATGGGATGCATTGTTATCATGTAGTTGCTTTCTTAATTTTCCAATATATATAAATTACAAGCAGGAACTTTAGTCAAAGTGATATAAGGTTCTGCCAAGTAGCATATTCCTAAAAAATTCTTTTCATTTAGTCTTCAACATCATCAAACCTTTGAATTTATGTCAAAGTATTAATTCATTATCATGTGTTAATGGCTAGATAGATGCATTTATTTCCATGAGTTAATTAATTTTGTCCAAGTATACATGCCGAATTTCATGTTAATCAGATGCTATTTACTATTTAATCAAATATTTTACAAAATAAAAAATATAGATATTTTTTTAAATCTCTAATCATCTTAATATTTTTTTGCAACTATGGAGAATATAAAGAGGCAATGTAATATCTAACCAAAAATTTACATTTTTTAAAAACTCATTTTAGTGACAAATAATATACAATTGAAATTCATTTCCCAAATATAATTGATGACATGTAATATAATCAAAATTAATTTCCGAAATATTATAACACATAATGAGTATTATTGAACCATAAAAATAATTTCTTATTAAAATTTAAAAAATGAACTAATAGCATACACGCACATTCCGCAGAACATCAGCTAATCGATATTAAAAAGTAGAATCTATTCCAAAATCTTAACTTTGGAAATGTAAACATGGGAAAAGAGTGGGACCAGGTAATCTAACAGTCAATTGCTTCCTCGAGGATAATCCAGTCACAAGTCTTTCATGTTGAATTGATTGAAAATTTCCTCTGTACATTACTCATTTCAGCTTTTCTGTGAATAATATACTTTTGAAATACATATTTAACATAATTAATCAGGTCAAGATGCTGCACTGGAATATTTAGCCAAGCGACCCTGTTGAAGTGTCACTATCATGCATATGTGCTATAATGAAGTTTGCTAGAGACTGATTATATGACACTTTCTTTGCTAACACACACATATTCTTGTTAGTAACTAATGATATGATTTATAAATCTGGCAGTGTGTCAGATTTGCTTGACTATATTAATCCAAATCACGATGCCAAAGGGAGAGATGGAGCAGTAAGGAGGAAAAGCTACATTGCAAAGGTATGTTGGAGCCTAGATCATGTTTGGTCAAAATTAATTTAACCCATCATTGAGCAAATGAAATCTGGAATAAACTTAAATCTGTTTTCCTTTCCACACTGATAGTACGTGAAGAATTCTCCTAGTGGTGCTGTTGACAGATGCATTTTCAAGGAAATGATTGCTTGTCATGTTAACAGCACCTTTCATTGAATGGTTAAGACCCATTAAAAAGGAAATAAAGAATGTATCTGGCCCAAATCTTAAATTAACCAAGCAGCCATATTGAGTTTCCCAGAAGTGAGCTTTGGCTGAAGCTTCTCATCTGGCCTAACCCATAGCACCAAACTTTAGTGGTCTGATCCTGAAATAGATGGCTCTCTATTGTACTGTACAAGCCTGTGAATTCTTAAATTTTACACCCGGTGATGTAGAGGAAGGATATTAGGAGGAAACATTCTCTTCCACAAATAGGCGCCATCTCTTTTGGCTAGAAGGGACAACTTTTCCACCTTTTAGGTACAATAGAAGTTGTAGGAGGCAGAAATTTCCCCTAAAAAGAGATTCTTTTCTTGCTCCTGGGCATGAGCATAAACTTCTTAGCCCATCAAGGGTGAATGCCTCTAAATTACCCAGCTAGCGGGTGGGGTCAGCTGCCCATGGTTTTATTGGCTAGAGGTGAGTCCAAAGAGCTCTTCTTTAGAAAGGTTCCCTGCATTATTAAAAAAAAATAAAGTAAAACCTTTTTACTAAAAACAGATGAGGATGGGAATGCTCCAGTCTAGATTGAATGAGCTTCAAAATATATTTAGCTTCTATCAAAAAAGAAGCCATGATGGCTCATAGATTGAGGGGATAGTTTACTAGGCAGACTGACTCATCTGTATGGGAACCCTCTGCCTGTACCTAAGATGTATTTGCATTCTTCAAATGACTGCCAATATGCAATGTCCCTTTTATGCATACACCTCTGTACTCACCTGTCATCAACATATTCAAACGAACTCAATTTTCTTTTGCAGGTGAAGGGAACATCTCATCAAGATTTAAGCCCACGAAGTTCTGATGAAACTACCAAAGAGGAGATTTCAGATGAAGAGACACCTATACCTGAAACGGAAGTTAGTGCAGATGCTAACCAGGAGATTAGCCCTGTCCCTGTTGAGTCCCAACAATCTGTCATGGAAAAGACTGTAGAGGAAAATCCAAATATTGCCCACGAAATCTTTTCTGAAACACATGCTGAAGGAGAGGATGGATGGCAACCGGTTCAAAGGCCAAGATCAGCTGGCTCATATGGTCGGCGACTGAAGCAGCGGCGTGCAACTATTGGAAGGGTCTATAGTTATCCAAAAAAGAATGTGGACACAGATATAGAGTATTCTCCGGTCAAGAATACTCATAAGACCAGTAAGTATTACCTATTAAAGAAACGAACAACTTCACATGGGAGTTATACAGATCACCAAACATTGAACCCTGCCCAAGGCACCAAATTTGGGCGGAGAATAGTCAAAACTGTAACATACAGAGTCAAGTCAATGCCTTCATCTACCAAAACTGCTACAACAGAGACCCCTGGAAATAGTGGTGAGCTTTTCAGTTCTCCGTTATCTTGTCCAAATTCTGCGCCAAATGATGTTGGCCCAGTGAAAAATTCAATTGTCAGTCTTGGAAAATCACCTTCGTATAAGGAAGTAGCATTGGCCCCACCAGGTACCATTGGTAAATTGCAGATCTGGGTGCCCCAAAGTGATTTTCCGGATAATCGAGAACTTGTCTTTGGAAAACATGAAGAGGAAATGAATGACGTAAAAGGAAATGAAAAATTAGTTGGATCAGAGATGGAAAGTGTATTTGAAGAAAAAAATAAGAATTCTATACCAAATTCCACAGATCACTTAAAAGAGGAAATTGTAGTTGTTGAGAAGAAAGAAGACACTTTGTTAACTGATGCAATGGAAGATAATCCGTCTTTGGTGGCATCAGAGAGCGTGGAAGGACTTGAATCTGGTAGAGTTGAGGTTCAAGAATTGGTAGAGACTGGCATAATTGATGGCATGCCAAATGGTATTGATTCTCTCAAAAGGGAGATGAGTGAGAAGGATTCATCTACCAGTTCTGAAACCCAACAAAATTCACAATCTACCTGTCAAGGAGTAGAGGATCTGCAGGAAAAACCCTTGATTCTAAATGCAGGTGATGTAAGAGGATACCCCAATAAGAAGTTGTCTGCATCAGCAGCTCCATTCAATCCGTCACCAGTCATTACACATCCGGCAGTTGCCATGAATATCACTCTTCCTTCTGGTCCTCGTGCTGTTCCAGCTATTGCACCCTGGCCGGTAAACATAAATGTTCACCGTGGGCCTGCTGTCCTACCCACAGTTAATCCAATTTGCTCCTCCCCTCATCATCCATACCCGTCACCTCCACCAACCCCAAACATGATACAAGCATTGCCCTTTATGTACCCTCCATATACTCAAAGCCAAGCAGTACCAACCAGCACATTTCCTGTGACGAGCAGCGGCTTTCATCCTAACCATTTCACATGGCAGTGCAATGTGAACCCCAATGTTTCAGAGTTTATTCCTGGTACAGTTTGGACTGGCTGCCATCCAGTGGAGTACTCTGTTCCTCAACCTGTTGTTGAGCCGATATCTGATCCCATGTTGGAGACAAAACTGCAGCCTGATGATTCTGGAAGCCCAAGCTCATCTTCGATCCCGCCAGTGGACATTGACAATGTGGGGGAAGCTAGGAAAGAAGTGAATCTTCTAGCATCAGAGGAAATGCAGAATGCAAATGAAGTTGCTGAAATCGGACGGGAAAATGATAAGGAAAATGGTCACCCTATTCTGTCTAGGGTTGAAAAAAATGCTCTGAGTGAACCAAGTCAGAACAATAGCTCAAATGATGATGCTGGAAAAAGCGGTGAAAGTAAGATTGATGGTGAAAAAACCTTAAGCATTTTGACTAGGGGGAGAAGAAACCGAAAGCAGACTCTTAGAATACCAATAAGTTGGCTCAATCGACCATATGGCTCACAGTCTTTTAAAGTTATTTATAACAGAGTACTCAGGGGAAGTGATACCCCTAAGTCTTCCAGCTTTCCTTCAGGAGATGATTGTACAGCTAGTGCCTCATAACCCCATCTTTTCTTGTTTGTCAAGTGTAGCAGGATTGTTGAGAAAAAAGAAGATAAAGACCTTTGTGTAATACATGAAAGGGACAAGAGTACCTTGGATCTACTCTGGCTCTTATGATCACAATATGCCTTGTCTTATCAGTTCCTGATTGCACCACCTTTCCAAAATAATTTTAGGTGAGTTCCCAATGATCCAGATTCATAATTCTATTATTATTAATTTTCTATAATGCTAATTTATTAACACTTGGGAAAAAAAATTTCCGATGCTTTTATCTGAGTCAAGTCTCCTGCCTACCTTGGATCTACTCTGGCTCTTATGATCACAATATGCCTTGCCTTATCAGTTCCTGATTGCACCACCTTTCCAAAATAATTTTAGGTGAGTTCCCAATGATCCAGATTCATAATTCTATTATTATTAATTTTCTATAATTCTAATTTATTAACACTTGGAAAAAAAAATTTCCGATGCTTTTATCTGAGTCAAGTCTCCTGCCTGCAAAAGGACATTGATGATGAAGGAACAAAGGCTAATTCCCTACATAGGTATTGTCTCATCAATTGTCTAGTATGTATGGGCCTTATTGAAGAAATGAAAACCATCATAGGCTAGGTCTTCTCATTTGGTGGAAATTAGTTTTCACTCTTCTATCCTACAAATGATTCCATAAAGCATTATGAATGTATCACGCTTTTATGCATCTGTTGAGACCTAACTCATGTCATTTGAGGTAGCATCCTGTTAAGGTTTGTTAGTCTTGGCCAAATGCAATTAAATTATAACAAGAATGGAATCAATTAAGCTTTTTTTGGGACTAATGCATTGTTTGAATCAATTAAGCTTGTACTTTGTAATATTGAACTTGTATTTTCATGGTCTGATCATTGGTTTTGCTTGACATGCAGGTTTACAATAGGAGAAATTTACCTTGGGAATTCAATGGGCATTTTTTTGAGGTGACAATTTTGGTTTCTAATGTAGTTAGGAAATTTTGACAAATTTGGTTCACAGCATCTATAGACAGAAATCAGTACTTTTTCCCCTCCATTCCGAACAGCAATGTTTTGATAATTAATTTGGTAAATTATATATGACTTCATTTTTTAATGATTGGGTTTTACTATTGTATTTCTTTATTTGAATTCTTAGTCTCTATTTCCTTTAGTTCTTGATTAGATTGTATTTGTTTCTTGTTCACAGTGTTCACCATTGTGAACATGATGTTCAATTATTTTCAATAAAAGTCTTATTACCTATCAAAAAAGAAGAAGACGAAAGATTCCAAACTTCTAAATAGAATCAAACTCATTTAGGGTTTCTAGACTGCATATTCTCCTCATGAAGATCATAGTTAATTAGAATTCTTTAATTGTTCACAATTTGGTCCCATGCAGTTGAAATTTTCTGAAACCAATCCCCTTCTATCCCTATTTCTCTTTGGAAATCATTTCTTTGTATTGAATGTGTATACTGGATAATTGACTTCACAAATTTTATTGTCGGTGAAATTTATTTTCTTGAAGTAGTTGAGACATCATCTTTTGAAGATGGTCATTCAACCAATCTTTGCCTAATGCCATTACCCCTCATTTCTTCTCCACAATGAAAAAAAAAAAATTTATACGGCCTGTGAGGAAAGAAGCACTCAAAATGGCCATACATAATAACTCTTGCACTAGCAACCAGGCTTTCATAATAGCAAACACTGAAAATGACAAGGAACGAGTATATGCTCACTTGCTAATTACATGGTATTTATATAATTTGTACAGAAAAAGAAAAGAGTAAAAAAGGTCAATGTATCAAAATCAAGACCCTCTATTGGAGAGAATACAACGACATAATATCAAAAAACAAGGGGGAGGGGGGGGGGTTCATCACTCTGTTAGTTTTGGTTGAGGGGGAAGCTGACATTGGTATCCACACATTAATCCAGCTCTTAATCAATTCTCTAGCATCAGCACACATTGACTGACTTGTACAATAGGATCAAACTCAAGTTAGGACCAAGTTCTGTAAAAGTTGACCCAGAACGAGATTCAATTCAACAAGCTAGCCCCTTTTTAAAGAGGCAAATCAGCGCAAGTGCAAATGTTTTCAGACCCTTTTCTCAGAGATGCAACATATAGCATCAATTATCAACTCGTTTCAGTATAAAGGGTTCTTGAAATTTCAGAACACTTTTATAAAGAAAACAAATAGAAAGAGAAAACCAGACCTTTAGTCATAGTACTTGAATGTAACTTATTCAACTGGATTCATTTGGAAGGATGGATCCAAGGGAGTAGGCTTCTCAGACCTTCTCAAATATGCTAGTACTTCCAGAACAATGACAGTAACAATAACTATTCCGAGAAGAAATCCATAGCCAATCTTCCAATCACTCCCTGCACCTCCAATTTGGATTCCCAATACTATGTTCAAAGCTCCAAAGAAAAGGGCAAACCTTCCAACCCAGTGGTGGTACCAATTCCAGAACTTGCGAGTCTTGGCGTCCTTGTTCGGGCGGAGAAAGAATGCTAGAATCTGAATCTCAAGTATATAATACTCAGTTAGATTCTTGACATTTAATGTATGAGTTCTATTTTACATAAAATGGTTGCATGAAATTTGCATGTGTGCAACTTGATATGTTAACGAGTAGAATAATAAGTGTCAATTGAGGGGCGAACCTGAAGAATACTAAGTACTAGAACAAAAATTCCTATGCCTCTATGACTTGGAAAATCAGCATGTATTAGATTATAAAGTCGTTTTCCAAGTATCACGGTAGCAAGTCCGATGGCAAACCCGATGAATTGAAGAACTGAATGAAGGTAGTACCAAAGGGGGTCCTTATGCTTGAAGTATCTTGGGACAATTGCCCCAATAGGAAGGATTAGACCCCATCCGATTATACCCAATACACCATGATTCTTTTTCATCTGGCCAAAATTAGTGGATGCCGCAGATACATGTGAACCTGTGGAGTTGAAAGAGTAATATCATATCAGTCTTGTGTGATCTGTACTGGAAAAGGAATCAGCAAAAGTCAGCAGGAACAAAGAGCTAAACCTGCAGAGAAGTCGAATAAGATTGTTGTTTTGTCATCGTGGTGACTTAGGTGGGAGTGCTTTGGAATTCTGGTTCCGAAAGCCAATATAATGGGTTGGCGAGCAAGGTGATTTTCAAATTTCAACTGAAATGCCAAGTAAATTGAAGGTCCATGAATCACAAGAGAAGAAGGAATACCAGTGAGTGGCAATTCACCTTTGTCTGGTATGACTTCCCACTCCTTGGAACCTTGCAAATAGAACTGCTTTATTTTTGCATGACCTTTTCTATTGATCCATCCCACCATGGCACTAGAACCAACCATCTTACCATCTTTGGAAAATCCTATTCCCACCCATCCAGTGGTGTATACAGAAGATAATATAATGTTCACCACATTATCTTCATCATGGGAGTACTGCAACATGTGAATATTATGTCACTGTGTATTAGTATTGTTGTGAATTTTTGTCAGCATCTTACTAACATTCGATGACAAAATGAAACCATTTGGAGAGACCTTGAAATTATTAGTGTTTCTTTACTAACAAAGCCTGACACGTTTAAATACTTGCAGTATTTGTTATATAAAACCAACAAAGAGGGGAAAACAATTCTAAATCATATAATCATTAAACCTCTAAATCACAAGTTGACATTGCTCAAAAGCTGATTGTTACATAATAAAAATGATATTAATGGTGGTTCTAAATGAAAGTAATATTGTTCTAATCACAACATATTATATCCGCAATTGTGAAAAAAATTGTGTCCCGAACATTATTTCTATAAACCCAACAAGGTTCAAAATAAAACTTACCCTCAAGATGAAAGTATTCCAGATAGGCTTGCAGATGACACTAGATAAATTTCCATATGGGGGAGGAAGGAAACTCCTGGCATCTATGTTACAAAGCTCTGGCACTCCACCACCTCTGCCACTGCCTACGCCGACATTACCACTGTCATCGGCTAATGCAAGAAGCTTGGGTTCCAAGACAAGAATCAAAACACAAAACCCGACAAAATATCTCAAATTGGCCATGCAGAGGGAGAAAGAGAGTTGAGATCTAAGGTTTCTGTTCTAAGAAGCAAGTTGCAAGGAAGCACAAGAAATGGGAATGGGAATGGGAATGCGAATGTGAAGGCATGCATATGCAGAGGCTGTTGAGAGGTCGAAATCCCTTGGGTTTTAAGATTAGAATTTGGTAGGTGGGTAATGGTGGGGATGGTAGTTGGTACTGAAGGCTAATCATCATTCCCGCCATTTCTTGCAAGTTCCGCACTCCATTTCTCTCTCTCTCTCTCTCTTTCTCTCAACCTTTTTAAAAGTTTTTCTCACTAAACTTAGCCCTGTAAACACTCAACAATTTTTTCTAACTTCATCTTAAAAAAATTATTTTCTTCTGTGGGTTTCATTAGGTTAATTGGTAAAGTTTCTTGTTACTGAATAAAAAAAAATCTAGAATTCAAATCTTGCTTATACCAAAAATTAATTAATGTTTTAATTTGATGACAAAGTGCAATTATTTTTGCCTACATAAAAAATTAATTAATATTTTAACTTTGATGATAAAGAGCAATCATTATAGAATGGGTATTATAAACTGAAATTCTATGGTATCTATAAAAATAAAATAAAACAATTCATTTTCTATCATTATATCATATGGGTATTATGGCTACGTTAGTTTTGTATAACTGTTTTTGGAATTTATATATATATATATATTTAGGGAGACTTTTGGAATTTTCATTTGAAATCAATTACTATTCTTATATATATATATATATTTAGGGAGACTTTTGGAATTTTCATTTGAAATCAATTAATATTCTTATAATCTCATTAATTTATTAGCTTTATATTAAGGTGAACCTGGCTTCTCAAAAAAAAAAAAAGGTGAACCTAAACGGTAGATCCAATAATTGCAAGTTAATATCCAAAGGCTTGATGCACACACTATTAAATAAATGCTATCATTAGTTTTAATCTCTCTCTCTCTCTCTCTCTCTCTCTCTCTCTCTCTATATATATATATAAATAATATTAAAAATAGATTAATTAATAACATGAAAATGGTAAAATATCCCAATTAGTAGGTGGCCTATTATAAGATTAAGATTAACACGAGTCCAAATTTTCTATCCCACTTTTTCTACTTTACTATATACTCCACAAATAAAAACAGGCCACATGTCCGCGATGTTTCCGTCAGTCCGTGTGCACCACATTTCTGGTTCCCTATCTGACCATTGTCCATTGTGGCTATGCTCAGATGATGAATCCGTTCGGTATTACAAACAGGGGCGACCTTTTCGTTTTGAGGCCATGTGGATGAAAGACGATCGATGTGAAGGGGTAGTACGAAATGCCTGGGAGAGACAACCCGAAGGAAATCCTATGGAAGTAGTGGCAAACAAGATAGAGAATTGCAGCACACAACTGAAAACATGGAGTAGACTTTCCTTTGGTAACATCAGACGTCTTCTACAACAAAAAAAGAAACTTCTTGCGCAAGCGGAAGCCTTATCCATGGCGGGGCATAATCATGATCAGGTTCGAATCTTAAAAAGCGAAGTCTATGACCTTATGATCAAGGAAGACTGCATGTGGCAACAAAGATCACGAGTAGATTGGCTCAAAGCAGGGGATTTAAACACAAGCTACTTTCATAGTAGAGCAAATCAACGGAATAGACGGAATTTCATATCCTCGTTGACGCTTGAGGGCGGAACCATTTTGACAGAAGAAAATCAAATTGGTGACGCGATGGTTGACTATTTCCAACAACTCTTCACTTCGGAAGCACCCTCTTCCTTTGAACCCATTCTCCAGGGGATTGAGTGTAAGGCACCTGAAGAAATGAACGTAGAATTGACCAGAGCATACACGGCAAAGGAAGTGGAACAAGCCATCAAGCAAATGAAATCCATGACTGCACCAGGCCCCGATGGTATGCCACCCTTGTTCTATAAATCATTTTGGACTATTGTAGGACAGGATGTCACAAATGCATGCCTCTCTGCTTTGAACTCTAGTTCTTTGCCATCCAATATAAATCACACATTCATCACCCTCATTCCTAAAATGAAGTCCCCGACTAGTGCAAAAGATTTCCGACCCATTAGCTTATGCAATGTTTTATACAAAATCATCTCCAAAACAATTGCAAACCGCTTAAAAAAATGCCTCCCAAAGCTAGTCTCTGAATCCCAAAGTGCCTTTATGTCTGACTGCCTCATCTCCGACAACATTCTTATAGCTTTTGAAACTTTGCACCACCTCAAAAATAAGAGAACTGGCAAGTCTGGGTACATGGCTTTGAAGCTTGACATGAGCAAAGCCTATGACCGAGTTGAATGGGCATTCTTAGAAAAATTGATGGCTAAGTTGGGGTTTGATCAAAAACTGATAAATCTTATAAGCACTTGTATTCGGTCTGTATCTTTCTTAGTTATGATCAATGGTGTTCCTCATGGGATTTTTCACCCTCAAAGGGGTCTCCATCAAGGAGACCCTTTATCGCCTTACCTTTTTATTTTATGTGCAGAAGGGCTACACTCTCTTATGCAGCAGGCGGAAGAACGAGGTTCTATAAAAGGGGTCTCTTTATGCCGAGATGGTCCGAAAATCTCTCACCTTTTCTTCGCCGATGACAGCCTTCTGTTCTGCCAAGCAAATGTTCATAATTGCACTGCTATATTGGAGCTACTGGATACATACGAAAAAGCCTCTGGTCAATGTATAAACCGAGAAAAAACTCAGCTCTTCTTCAGCTCCAATACTGATCCTCAGACACAGTCCACAATCAAAGGAATGTTAGGTGTCTCGGCCACTTCTCACTTCGAGAAATACCTAGGACTCCCATCATTCATTGGTCGGGCAAAGAGACAAAGTTTCAGCTACATACGTGAGAGAGTATGGCATAAAATCCAAGGGTGGAAAGAAAAACTCCTATCGCAGGCAGGTCGTGAAGTACTGTTAAAAGCCGTATTACAAGCCATGCCCACATATACTATGAATTGCTTTAAAATTCCCAAGAGCTTATGCAGGGACATCGAAGCTCTGTTTCGGAAATTCTGGTGGGGATGTAATGGAGAGAATAGGAAAATTCACTGGTTGGCATGGAACAAACTATGCAAGCCAAAGGTTGAAGAAGGACTAGGATTCCAGGACATTGAAAACTTTAACCTCGTGCTGTTAGGGAAGCAAGTCTGGAGACTCATCCATAACATAGACTCCCTACTGTATAAGGTTTTCAAAGCTCGGTACTTTCCTAGGTGCACAATTATGGATGATGAGGTAAACTTGAATGGGTCGTATGCGTGGCAAAGCATCCTAAAGGCGAGGCATGTGATTTCAATGGGTGCAACATGGAGAATAGGCAATGGTGAGAGTGTCTTCATACGTGGTGACAGATGGCTCCCCGATCCACACTCAAATAAAGTCATATCACCACAAAAAAATTTTCCAGGGAACACTCGGGTCTGTGCATTGCTAGAAGAAGATGGTTCACGGTGGTTAACGGAGAGGGTTACAGAGGAATTTCTGCCTCATGAGGCTCAAATTATTCTAAGCATCCCCTTGAGCTGCCGTCAAATTAAGGACACTCTAATATGGTCAGGAACGAAGAATGGGGTTTACTCAACCAAAAGTGCATATCTAATGCTCCAAAGATCGGAGCATTTAGAAAAACCGAGTACGTCGCATCTTTCGGGTCAGGACGTGATATGGAAGCACATATGGGAGCTCATTGTACCAAGCAAAGTAAAGCACTTTCTCTGGCGAGCTTGCAATGAATCACTGCCAACAAAAAAGAACCTTTTTCGGAGGCAAGTAATAAGAACTGCAACATGCGACGGATGCAGGGAAGAGACGGAAGACACAGTGCACGCACTATGGGGATGCCAAGTAGTCAAAGAAACATGGTGGGAGGCTATACAAGACCGTAATCAACTTTGGGAACGATTTCAATCTTTCCGAGACCTTCTGATAAGAATCTTCAATATTGGAGCTCCATTCCTAGCAGAAAGATTTGCATAGGTTGCATGGAGTCTGTGGAACAAACGTAATGCAATTCGGACGCAGTCTCATTATCTACCATACTCCATGATTTACTCGGATGCAGTGGATCGCCTAAATGAATACCGTTCGTGTCTTGACCACCATGCAAATGAGGTCCCACACCCACCCTTGGTCAAATGGCAAGCTCCATCAAAGGACCTTTACAAAGCAAACTTTGACGGAGCACTCTTCCCTGACATACACGCAGCTGGTATAGGTGTCGTAATCAGGGATCATTTAGGCCAGACAGTTGCCTCTTTGTCTGAATAGACTGCACTACTCTCGACAGTGGAGGCCGTGGAAGCAATAGCATGTCGCCGCGCAATCACCTTCGCACAAGAGATAGGTCTCCGAGATGTCATCGTTGAAGGTGATTCCGAAACTGTCATCAACCTCTTAAACTCCAAAAGCCCATGCCTGGCTTCTTTTGGACACATCATAGACGACTCTAGAGCCATTGCTTCGTCCTTTAGATATTACTCGTTCAGCCACACGAAACGAATGGGTAACAATGTAGCTGATAAATTGGCCAAACTGGCAAAGTTTTGTAATTTTCCTCAAATTTGGTTGGAGGACATTCACCATGATGCTGCCAATTTTGTAATGATGGACAGGAGTCACTATTGAATTAATAAAATAATAGTATTCTTTCTCAAAAAAAAAAAAAAAATTTATGCCTTCTATTATTTCAATTACCTAAATATGATAGGTTATTTATTTATTTATTTATTTTAGGAAATAGAAAGAACATAAGGCATAATAAATTTAGCATTTAATAAATTAGATGGACATGCGACATGTTTTTATTTGTGGAGCATATAGTGGAGCAGGAAGAGTAGGACAGAAGATTTAGACTCGATTAACACAACTTACAAAAGTTCAAATTATTAGTTTTGTATAATTATTTTTGGAATTTTTATTGAAATCAATTACTATTCTTATAATCTCATTAATTTATTAGCTTCATATTAAGGTGAACCTAAACAGTAGATCCAAATGATCGCAAGTTAATATCCAAAGGCTTGATGCACACACTATTAAATAAATGCTATCATTAGTTTTAAATTTTAATCTCTCTCTCTCTCTCTCTCTCTCTCTCTCTCTCTCTATATATATATATATAATATTAAAAATAGATTAATTAATAACATGAAAATGGTAAATATCCTCTTCTCAAAAAAGAAAAAGAAAAAAGAAGGTAAATTTCCCAATTAGCAGTTGGCCTATTATAAGATTAAGATTAATACAACTTACAAGGATTCAAATTAAATAATTCATACAAATTACAACCAATGAGAAGAATGGCTTGAATATTCACAGTAGTAGTTGTGAAAACATGAATTGTATTGTAGATAGATCTTTATTTATTTTTTGGTTTTACCCTATAAAATTTATAAAAATAATTATATATAAATTTCATGAAACCGCGGAAGCAAAAGGAATAGAAATAAGAGATACACACACCAAAGGGTTGAAATGAAAGAAGAAAAAAAGAAAAAGAAAAAGGAAGTATTCAGGTGTTGCAGCTTGTAAATTCTCATAAAAAGGGGCAAATCACACATTTTTACTCGAATCTCCACTCCAAATGCATTTAACTTCTTGAATTATCGAAACATACCATTTACAACCCATGTATGTATGAATGAATAGAAGATAAACACATATAAAGTGATTCAACACGATCCATATAATATACACATGAGTTGTACGATACATTTGCATCCAAAATATAATACATCTCTTTTTGCTCCAATTCAAATATAGTATGATAGTCATGGCCACAAAAAAATAAAAATATTTATGGTCTATCGAGTGGGGTCCTGTGTTGACCCTTTACATAGATTGGATTTCCTGTTGATCCTTTTCATGTGTTGGGTTTCACTCGACCCATTTTTAAATATGTTATTGTAAACACAAAATTTTCTCAAAGTTTGAATATCAAGCAATTGAAATGTGTTTTGCAAATATAAATTTGTATTGATTGAATAATGAGTAAAATTCTATGTTTTTGATTCTTTTACAAAAGAATAATCCTCTAATTCTATCTCGTTTGTAATCTTGACTCAAACTCGAAATCTTTTTTACTTTGATTGGAAGATGGATTGAATGATATTCTGAATGAATCTTTGGCTTTGAGCTTGTTAGGGGTTTGTTGTTCTTCAAGTTTTCGAATGTTCTTCAAGTTTTTCGAATTTGAAGGATTTTAAGTTGAAGTTCTTCAGGGCTTTAGAGGCTTGATCCGTTGAACTTCAATGATTTATGGCTTTTTGAAGTTTATTTAGGCTTTTGCAACTTGAGTCCAATAGAACTTCAAATCTTGGAACTTCACATCTTGGAAGAAGGATTCAAAGGATGAGTCTCAGTTTAAATTGATCTTGTTGAAGATAAGTAGTAGATTTTAATTGGCTCAAAGTTAAAGAGTCCCACTAGAACTTGTTTCTTGTACAAAATTATCTATATTTTTATTTATTTTAATAGAGATAGTTATTAACTAATATCATTCCAATTTAACCAGGATATTTATCTCTATTTAATTAGGATAATTATCATCTTGAATGACACATGTTAACACTTGATTTATTTAATTTAATGACACATAAATTTAGAATTTGTCACTAAATTTTGATGTGGCATTTTATAATTGGCTTAATATTTTACCTCCTACAGTCATAATTGGCTTAATAGGTCTGAGTTAAATTTTGTGAACCATTGATCACCTTGTTCTTTATTTATTAGTTTAAATATTTCTATTTACAAATTTGAGTTGCAACAACTAAAGTCTTTGATTCAAACATTACTATAATTAGTTATATATATGAGTACCAACGTGCACCCTGTTGTATATATGTGGGGTGTGTGGGGTAAGGGCCGGAGTTTAAGTCTCCAAAAGAGTTTCATACACATATACATTTAGATTATGCTAAAGTAGAAATTCTATCTTGTGTGTGTGTGTGTATATATATATATATATATATATATATAAAGGTTATAAATGTGAGTATATAATGTTTGGGTTATTCATTTATTTATGGAATTAATCTTTTTTTTTTTAAAATTAAAATTATTGTTAATTGAATGCATTATGTTTGATATCTTTATATTATAAACTTACAAAGATTTAACCATTCTTTCTATTTGTCTATGGAGTTTTACTAATCTAGATAGAAGTTGCAGATTTTTAAATATACAAACTAATAATGATGCAAATAGTAACTTGATCATAGATAAAGGATTACATCGTTATATATTGTGTATACTTGTGGGATTACGTTTTGCAGCCCAAGCCCAAGATGTATGGAATCTTGGACCAGTGAGCTTGGTACAATAAATTTGTAGAGAGTGGGTCCAAGAACTTGGCTTTAATGCATGGACAACAGTTAACATGGTGTTTTTCACAATCAAGCAAGGATGAACTGGGTTTATCAAAGAGGGTTGGTCCTCGGCACGGTTCGAAGAGCTTTTTCCGGTGCCTCTTGTGTGATAGGGGTTTCAGCTCCCCTCTTTCTGTCTCTCTTCACCCTCTTTTATAGTAGTTTCCTTCCTCCTGAATTGGGTTCCTAGTGTTGATACTTGTCCCATCAACATTTCCCTCAAGTTGTTGGGAGTGGTTGTAAAGGCAGAAAAGCATGGCTATGTCAGGTATAAGGCACTAAATGCAATAATGGCAGCTTCTCCCTCAGGTATTTATATTTTCTCTGTTGTCCTTTTCTGTTTTAGTATTTTTCCTGTTCCGTGGAATGACCCGGAGTGTCACTACTAGTAGTAGGCTGCTCCCTTTGTCCTCGGCTACACCCATGACTGAGGAGGGTTCTTCCCATGGCCGAGGAGGGGTTCTTCCTTGGACTGGACCCTTGGCCCAACGTAGATATTGACAGGGGCTTCCCGGTCTTTTACCTCCCACAATACTATTTTACCCAAATTTTGAAAAGTTATTGATAAAAGAGTTGGTCATGAAATTTAATTATTACCATGTACAAGTCGAATTTTAAAATTATATAGATATTTAATAAAAATTATAAAAGGACCATGTGCGTGGATTACATGTAAGAGTATATCTTCTTTGAATTTATGCGGCCCACATTTGAGTGATAGATGAAACTCATGTCTTAATTAAGTTTTCTATGTGTGAAAGTTACATGTTAGGTGTAAACATCCTATAGGTAACTTTCAATTGGTATAACCCTTATGGTGAGTAAATACCATGGAGTTACAATTGGTTAAACTCCTTGATGGAATGAGAGTAATGGAACAAATCTTAAACTAAAAGGATTTCCAGTCTAGCATATATATATATATATAACTTGTGTCTTTATCAAAAAGATATATGTGAGGTAATGACCATAGACTAGAAGACCATTTATATATATACAATATCATATAGTTAGTTTTCTTTTTCTCTAAACACTTAAAAAATTATGGTTGGAGGTGTGTTTATTTTCTTCTGTAGCTCTAAATTTATCTCACATTACAAACTAATTTTTTTTATAGATACCATAAAACATGACAAGACACTTTACAAGTTGAGTTAACTAGAACCTATTACAAGATAATTTTACTACAAAGATAATATATACTTTTTTTGGGGGTGCAATGATGGAAAATTAAACCATAAAACCTATTATATATATATATATATATATATATATATAAAAAAAGCCTTAAACACTACTCCCTCCATCTCAAATTGTTTGGCCTGTATTTCATTTTGGGATATTCTAAAATTATGTTCTATTTGAAAAGTCAAATACCATTAATTTATTAACATTCCCTTTATGCCCTTAATTTATTTGTGGGAGCATTTTTTTTAATGAAAAAAAAATTAAAAACCTAAATTTTGAAATCCACTATACATGCCATCTTTATTCAAATTTAAAAATTAAAAAAAAAATTCAACAAATAAAAACAAATTTGTTTAAGGGTAATTTAGGAAATTTCTAACTTTTTTCAAAGAGATAAGGTAGTTAATGACGTTTTTCTAAATAATTGGATTTTTCTAACTAGGCTAAACAATTTGGGACAGAATGAGTATAATCTTGATCAATAATTATAAAAGAAAGGAGTCGCCTTAAAAGTCGGAAAACTTATTTTTAGAGTGCAACCACGTGCTCGTTGATCACATGAATTGTAAATCTTACCTTTTTTTTTTTTTTTTTGAGAATCCAAACACGTTAGCATTTTATTAAGATATAGGAAAATCAATAGATACAAAACGATAAATATCTGGTGGAACATCCTCCATCCAGATTAAAACAGGAAAAGAAAGCCTCGCCCTCTGTGCTAAGGCAAGGGCCACGGTGTTTCCCTACCTCCTAACATGAGAGAAGGATTTGGTTCATAACAAACCACTTACAGACTCAATGTCTTTTACAATGTGACCGATACTAGGGATTGAAGAATTTCCATCAACAAGTGCTTTAATAACAATTTCTGCATCTCCTTCAAAAATGGAATGCGTGAACCCCAGCTCATGCACAAACTGAATTGCTCTGCGTGTTGCTAGAATCTCTAGTATTTCTGTGGATGCTGGTTTTGGTATTTTTTCTGCTAAAGCTGCCATGACTTGCCCCCTATTGTTTCGGACAACCACCCCTATCCTTGCCTAGTCTGATTTAGCAAACATAGCCCCGTCAAAATTTGTCTTCACCACCGCTCCTTCTGGTGGTTTCCATTTGATGCTTCGCTACGTTGAAGCTTTCACACCAAACCGAGAAGGGCTTTGAAAATTTCTCAGTAGTGAAGCAACGCTCTCTAGGATTTTACCCAATGGTGTACTTGGTTCATTACACCTCACCTTATTCCTATGGCACCAAATGAACCAAGCTATTGTAGTAAAAAGCTCCAGCTGATTTACATGCTTGCCAACTAAAGCAACTAGGTCTGTGAATTGTGATATACTTGGATGGTCCTTTAAAATTCATCCAAAAACCTTTTCCCATACCGTGCGTAGCTGATTGCACTCCTATAACGCATGCAATGTGGTTTCATCTCCAATACCGCAGTGTGGGCATGTCGGATCCTCTAGCACTTTCCTTCGGAATAAATTGCATCTTGTGGGCAAAGCTTTGGAGCACGCATGTCATGGAAAAATTTTAATCTTGTTTGGTATCTTCATCTTCCAAAGGCACCTCCAAAAAAATCTCTTGCTTGTTATATCTAACCCTGATGCTCTGTTCTGAGTGTCAAGCTCACAAAGTAATTGGTATCCGGTTTTAATCGAATAAACTCTATCCTTGCATCTTGGCCAAATAATGCAATCAGCCTGGTTAGTGATACATATAGGAATGGATTTTATTTTTGTTGCTTCAAATGGTAGGAAGAGGTGATCAATCTTCGCACAATCCCACTGCTTTGTATCTTGGTCAATCAAGGAAGCAACACGCACATCTCTTGGAGCACTTTTCTGAGGTGAACTGATCTTTGAGGGGAAATTTCCAAGTAACCATTTATCCCAGTAAACTCGAATGGTTGAGCCATCCCCCACTCTTCACATGGAGCTTGCTTCAATGACTGATCTAGCTTTTAATATGCTCTGCCATGCATATGACCCAGATGATTTCTTTGCTTCAAACACCGTCCCATGGGGGAAATATTTGGCTTTGAATACCCGGAAAAATAGAGATGATTGATCATGTAGCAACCTCCAAACCTGTTTAGTAAGCATCGCCTCATTGAACTTTACCAAATCTTTGAAACCCAAACCGCCTTGGTCTTTTGGTTGGCACATTACCTCCCAATTTTTCCAATGAATTTTCCTTTGCTCCCCTCTTTGCCCTCACCAAAATTTCCTTATCAACATCTCAATATCATGATAAAGGCCCATCAGAAGCTTGAAACAAGACATGGCAAAAGTTGGAATGGCTTGAACCACAGCTTTTAGAAGTACCTCCCTCCCTGCTTGGGATAAAAGTTGCTCTTCCACCCTTGCAATTTATTCCATACTTGTTCTTTTATATAGTTTAGGCTTGTTCTTCTATTTTTTCCCACCACCGCCGGTAAGCCCAAATATTTTTCATACTCTTTCTCCACCCCCAAAATATTTGAGATCTCTTCTTTTCTTTCCTCAGTGACAGCCTTGCTAAAAAAGATTGTCGTCTTCCCTCTATTTATTTGCTGGTCTGAAGCTTGTTCATACAGAGTCAAAATATCTTATATTTTAACCAAATCTCCCATTACCGCTCTTCAAGAGAGCAAAGTATCATCTGCAAAGAACAAGTGACTGATCTGTGGTCCATTCCTACACAAAGAAAAATGCCTTATCTCATCCTCCCTAGCTACAGCCTGAAGCAACCTGTTTAAACCTTCAAAGCACAATAGGAACAAATAAGGTGATAGAGGATCACCTTGTCTTATTCCTCTAGAAGGTTTAATATCAACATTTGGTTCTCCATTCACTAAGATAGAGTAGGAAACCGTACTAATACACTCCATGATCAACTTCACCCATTTTTCACCAAAGCCCATCTTCTCCATGACTTTTTTTAGAAACCCCCACTTAATTCAATCGTATGCCTTACTCATGTCAAGCTTTAAGGCCAGGAACCCCATTTTTTTTGACTTATGATTCTTCATATGGTGTAAGGTTTCAAAGGCAACCAATATGTTGTCAGAAATGGCTTTATCTGAATGAAAAGCACTCTGAGACTTCAAAATGAGGTTAGGTAAAATTCTTTTCAACCTGTTTGCCACAACTTTAGACACTATTTTATAGAGGGTATTACAAAGAGAAATAGGACGAAATTCAGATACAAGAGTGGGGCTTTTTACCTTAGGAATAAGCGTGATGAAAGTATTATTTAAAGATTGAGGGAAGGAACCTGAATTCAAGCAATTTAGAACTGCTGCCAACACTTCATCACCAATAATTTTCCAATAGAGCTAGAAAAACAATGGGGACATTCCATTGGGGCCTGGCACCTTTAAAGCTTCCATCTAAAACACTGCCCTATCCACCTCATCTCGAGTAAACACCTCCTGAAGCATGTTGTTTATTTCGGTTGTAACTGAACATGGGATATCTGCCACGGCTTGGTCCAAATTGCATGGAAAGGCCGAAGTGAATAAGTCTTGATAGTAGCTGATTAAGATTTGTGCAATCCCTCCCTCATCCGTGCACATTTGCCCCATTAAATTTCTTAGCTCACAGATTTTATTATGTCAATATCTATAAGTTGCCTGGCTATGGAAGTAGCGTGTGTTCTTGTCACCTTCATGTAACCACAGTACCCTAGACCTCTGTTTCCACATTTTTTCCTCTTTCACCAATAAATTATTGATCTTCCTTTTTAATTTCAACACCCCCTCCATTGTTCCACCCCTAATCGCTGCCTCCTCTTCTCTTCTTAATTTTTCCTTCTTTTCCTTCAGCTGTTTTGTTACATTGCCAAATGAGTTCCTACTCCACCATGTCAAATTCAGTTGGCACCTTTTTAATTTGCCTTCCACTTGCTCCATTAGATTCCCACATATTGGCTGTCTCCAAGCCGACTCCACTGAATCTTGGCACCCTTCCTCATCAATCCACATTTGTTCAAACCTTCATGGACTTTGAAGATTCTTTAGTATACCTGATGGAAAAATCACAACCAGTTTATGATCTGAAGTACCACACTCTAAGTGCACTATTTTTGTATCTGGAAATTTTTCAATCCAATCAATTGTTGCAACCGCCCTATCAATCCTCTCCCAGATTGTGTGTCCATCCCTTTGTCCGTTGCACCATATAAATTTTCCTCCCACATACCCCAAATCTCTAAACCAACATTCATCTAAAATGTCTCTGAAATCTTGCATCTGCCTAAATGGACGTAGTCTGCCTCCTAATTTTTCATGTGCTCTTGTAATTTCATTTAAATTACATGTGCGAATCCAAGGCAAAGAGTGCCTAGTTTTTAAACTGCGTAACTTTGCCCAAGAAATATGATGATTTCATGTATCCGGTTCACCATAGAAACCTGTGAACCTCCACGCGTCATCTTTTCCTTTATTCACAATGGCATCAATATGGTTGGGAGAGAATGTATCCATTGAAAAATCAAAACCTGTTTTCCAAAAAACTACCACCCCTTCTCCTCTAGTTTCTCTTGAAACTTCAATCATACCTCCAAACTTGTAGCATGCTCGAATTTCCTCCAGCCTAACTTTTGTCAGCCATGTCTCAACCAAGAACACGACTGAGGGATATTGTGCTCGGATTAAATCTTCAAGCCCTTGCTCTGTTTCCGGGTTCCCAAGCCTGTGACAGTTCCAACATAGAAGACTCATTGGGACTGGTGGGGCTGTGAAACAGCCTTCGCCAATAAATCTGTTGTTGCCCTTCCATTTGGTAATTCCAACTTCTTCTTCTTGTTTTGATATTTTCGTACTCCATCATTCTTAGCCAGGATTTTTTTTTGCAGGCAAAATGGCATGCTCTGTAGAGTTGTCGTTGAATTGTTTCTTGGCAAATCATTTTCCACGTTTTCTGTCTAGGGTTTTTTCCTCGGATTACCTCACATGGGCTCACGTGATCATTAATCCTAGGTGGCACGTTGATGCATGACCCACTTTCCTTCAATTGGCCAGCTGACTCCTCGGTTTGAAATTTAATATTTACCATTACTCTTTGAGCCTTAATCGGGTCAGTAATATCACCAGAAATAATTTTCTCATTTATATCATATCTCCTTAATTCCTCATCAATTTCCTTTAAATTCCTTTCTAGGCTATCCCTTTCCTAATTAGGTTTTGGTGTTTCTATCTCTGAGGGGGCAGAGTTAATTCCACCAAAATTAATGCGCTCATTAAATTCCTCCGCCAAATCCGCTTCTATCTCTACCTGCGGCATCTCCACCATGACTGGCAATTTTGACCGCCCCACTACTACTCTTGAAGTGTCAGCCCCACCCCTCTGGCCTACTGGTTGTTGCTTCTTCTTCCTAGCTTCATAGAAACCTAGTACACGGACGACGGATTTTTTGTTTAGTGTTGCCACAGTGGTTCGTATCCATGGACCATACTCTTTATCTTCATCCTTGAGGCTTCCATCACTCTCTATCCACCAGTCACAATCCTTATCGCTATGGTTTAAGCACCCGCACCAATAACACATATTGGGTAGCCTCTCATACTTAAAGGACACCCACCTTTCCTCCCCTTCATCGAAGGAAACAAGCCTACCTCTACATAGGGGAAGAGAGACATCAATTACCACTCGCACCCTCATGAAACTCCCGCCCACCATCTCTGAGAGATGAGTTGTCTTGTCCACTATTCCAGCATTTCCACATAAATCTTCAGCCACCTCTCGTGTCATATAGGGTGCTGGGATGTCATGAATTTGAATCCATATAGCTACCTGGTTAAATACCAATTCCCGAATTGGCACTTTTTTATTGTAGCGTTGCAGTAGAACTATGTGTCTGTCGAAGCTCCACGGTTCAGCCGCTAAAATCTTGTCTACCTCCTCCTTATCCGAGAACACAAATAGCATTATATGATCACTTGCATTTCGAACTTCGAACCCGTGTTTTGATCTCCATAACGGGTTGAAAGTATGAATGATTGCATCAATACTTAGTACTCGTTTTGTTAAAAACTTCGCTACAATTATAAACTCACTCACAAAGCCTTAAATTTAATTAGTGAAACCCATTATTATATAAAAGAAATAATTGTCACATCATTATACACTAGAATTACCTAATAATTACTCTTAAAAATCAAGTATAATTTTTTTTATTAATTTTTTGTTGAAACTTACATTTCCCTAAAATTTTCTCAATTTTTGCTTTTGTCAATTCAAATTTAAAAAAGTTGTTAGCTTACCCTTCTTTTTTTATTTTTTTATTTTTTATTTTTTATAATATTTTGATAGTCACAACAATGGAAAATGGGGGATTCGAACTTTGGTTCTCCTTATAAAGGAAAGGAAGCATGGCCACCAAGTTATAACAAAGTTGGCATAATATTAACAATTTCATAATTTCCTCTATATTCAATTAAATTTATTTTGTGGCATGATAGTTTTCAAAATGTGATACTCTATTCATTACATAACTCTCATCTACCATTTCTTTAATGACAGATGGATGGAAAGTTATTTGAGAGAAAATTGAATTTGGTCCAAATTTAAAGTATGAAAAATTGTATTTTAGCAGAAAAGAAATAAAAGGGCTCAATTTAAAGATGATGAAATATTTACCAAAGACAATATTGGAGATTTAAAAAAATAAAAATTTAATATCTCATTCTTAATTAATTAGAGTAACCAAAAAAAAAAAAAAAATAAAATAAAATCAACAAACTAGAAAGGTACATAGAAGAAGCTCCAAAAATTGAAACTATAACAAGTTATTACTACACATGTTTCCAAAGACTTGTAAGATGTAATTTTTTGGTACGAGAGAGGAATATATTAATGCAAATTGATCTGTAACAAAGAAGCTTGGCCTTATCAAAGGCCAACAATCTTGTTGGGCAAGTTCCTTAAAGAGGCTCTTGCAATCAGTAAGGGTTCCATCTTCATAAGATAAATGAGCCCTACTAATAGATCTTTTATTCCCTTAAGGGAAAGGGCTCCTAATTGCCCGTTTGGCATTGTTGTAGGAGGTAGAGCTCCAGAATTGGAGCTCTGATCATAATAGAGATTCAGTGTTAGAGAGCTTTTGCCATATAGAACTTTAATGGAAAAAGTCTTTAGCGTTTTGAGTGCTTGGCAAATTATAGTGACTTGTATTTTAAAGTTGAATTTATAAAATATAAGCAGTAAATTGTAAAGTCCATTATTATTTTTTCTTCCATAAAATTTCCAAATTTCAACTTCAGTATTAAATTAAAGTTGTTTTCAGCTTCATGGACTTATAAAGCTTTTTTTAGTGGATTGCTAGACACCCTAATTTATGGCTTAAAGTACTTTTTAGCACAAAAATCTGTTTATGACAAACATGTTTGGAATCAGTTTCAATTTTTAGCTTTTAGTTTTTATGTATAGTTTTTTAAAACCTTACTTTTTTTAACTTCTTAAAATTTTTTCAAGGTATAGGTATATTTTAGTACACTTTTAACAAAAAATTTTTAACAAAGAGTTAAATAAGTTGTTCTCAAATGGACACTCTACAAGATAGACTCTTCGGTGTTTTTTTGGTATTCGTTTATTTGACTTTTTGTTGATTGGTTTTTTTGCTAAAAGTTAGGTTAAAATATACTTGAAAAAGTTAGATTTTATAAGCTATACATATAACAAAATAAGCTAAAAATTAAATAAAAAAGCTCGTTGCAATGCGTCTACTTCTTTATTAATGATCTTTTAAGAAATAGATCACTTCATTTATACAATACATTAATTGCCCCAAGTATACAATGAAAAAAATAATACAACATGACTTTCATTGTACATAAGATAGGATAGATGACACTGAAATTAGTTCCATAGTCTAGTTGAAACTAGGCGACATGGTTACAAGGTCAAATTTAGTGCTACACAAAACCTAATGAGGCAACAAACATGAAGATTTCAGACTCTGCATATCTCAGTTAAGCCACAAATCCCCTCTAGTCAACAACATTGTTAAAAGGAGGGCTATGCTGATTTCACAGAAAACAATCTACTAAAGCCCATGCTTGTCCTGTATGGCAATATGGAGGAGCAATGATATTGATTATTAGAATAACATAACTTGAAGCTTACATGCTGCAAAATCTCATGAGAGATTTCAGAGGATGAGAACGATGATAATGTCTCCTACTAGCATGATTGAGCACTTCTTGCCCTGCTATTTCATGATATTAACACCTTAAGAAATATAATTTATGCAAAAATCTGGGGCACAATCATTCCTGACAAACAAATTTGGCTTAAACTGATTTAGGCACTCTGAAAATATGTTCCTCACCGCTCTCCTCATCAACCTTGACAATCCATTTACTCTTACCGCCAGTTCCCTTCATGGAACGACATGATCTTATTCCTATTCCAGAACGACCAAAACCTCCAACCCCTTCCTTCTTATGAGTCTCTTCCTTTCTGCCTATCATGGTAACTTCCATGCCTTTCCCAATAGGATGCTTCAGAGACCTCACTACAACCTTTTCCTTCATTCCTCTCAAATGGCCTTCCAACCCTTTTTTCTCACCCACCAAGTTGTTTGCAACCACCACTGACCTTCTAGGATTAACAGCTAGCAACTTCAGAAACCTAGTGTACCCGTCATTCTTGCAATCAACAAGAGAGAAATCGATGTTCTCATAGTTGTGCAATAGCTCGGAGGGGTCTCCAGTTCTGAATTCCACCAGGTCCTTAAGACCCAAGTCTTTAATTACTCTTTTTGATTCACAAAGGACTGGCTCTGGAAGAATACACACTAGCCTCCCACCAGTTTCTCGTGCCGCAGCTGCTAAGGCTATAGTTGATGGGGAAACACCAGATGCTACCTCCACTATGAGTTTAGACTTCATGCCAGCTGCTAAGGCTGATACAAATTCACTGCTCCCAGGTTCTGGTGTCTTCCTTGACTCACTTTGTCTCTTGGGATTGTTACACTGAAGGATATTAATGGAAGTTAGCTACAATCCATAAAATTTGTGTGAAGTGAAAAGTAATAGGGTCTAATAGCTCAACTTCAATGAAAAATATTCAGACATTTTGTGCTATTTTAGCTGTATAAGTTGCAAGAAGTCCAAATGTTCAATAAGAATGTGTGGAATTCTAATCCTTTGGTTTTTTAACATAATAATTAAGAGAATCATTCTACAGCACGTTCATATATTAAAAAAAAAAATGCAGCTAACACCATATCTCAAAATCCAATTTAGTGAGACATACACACACAACAAAGAAAGCAAAAATTCTTATCATATGAACATGATGGAATAATTTCATCTTTAAGGGACTGCTAATATGTTCTTTCTTGAACACCCTCATCAGGCTGGAAATCACACAAAAAATAATTGAACTTATTCACTAAAATGCTTGGATATATTTCTTTTATAATTAAGATGGCAATCACAATAAGGATTTGTTTGCATACCATATTTTTTTTCTGAAAACAAAACGCAAAACGCATAAATAGAACAAGAAAAAAAGAAAGAAATACGGATAAAAGTTGATTAAAAACAAAAGAAGGAAGAATTTAATGCTAATTAGGCCTGGCCTTATTTTAATTTATTAATAAAAAATGAAACATTCCATACATATTCAAAAGAACCTCGAGTCAAAAACAAAAACTGCATTGTGGGTCATATTCAAATATACAATAAATTCAGAAAAAAGAAAAATGGAAATTTGGAAAAGAAGTATACCAGTTTAAGGGTATCAAGATAAGCTTTTGTAGCAGATGTAGCAGACCATTCCATCATACCCTTAAAATATATGTAAAAGACTTCTTCAGATTTCGAAGGTTGAATAGCTCAAATAAATAAACACTGTGGATATAAGAAACAATGACAAGAATGAGTAGGATTGGTTGTGTTCCTTTGTTTATTGGATACCGCAAACTGTAATAATACACTTCCTAAATTTCTTTGTGTTGTTTAAGAAAGGCAATAAGACATGCAGGGATCTCCGTAATATTACTATTAGTGCAGGCTGGTTATTGCCAAAGACAGCTTATAAGTCAAACCGCGGAAGTTTACAACTGTGGCCCAAAGAACCGGAAACTCATTCCGCGAATTTCTACGGTAGATATTGAAACTTCTACAAGAATATTATATACTTCCTTCTGATTACGCGTTCGCGCTGCTGAAGTTCTTCTATATTTTGAGCGCGTTAAAGCTCTTTTATTTTTTTTAATAAAAGTTAATAATTTGCGTCTATTATAATTTTAAAAAAATATTTTTTATTTTTCAAACAAATAAAAAGATCAACTTTAATGATAAGCAGTAATTATAATTTTTTTTTTTAAATAAACTTTCAAACACTAGCTGCCAGCTTTACTGTTACAAAGGGTAAGACTTGGTAAAATTTCATTATAGTGCCTTGTCATAATAGTGCTATATATGTCTTACTAGTCTGTAATCAACGTAGAAAGATTATTAATATATCTTTTTTTTTTTTTAAAGAAACAATTTATCAAAATATATCTAAATATGAAACATGATAATTAATAGACATTTATAATGATTGTATTTGAATATGAAACTTCCAATTTTATCATTCAAAGAAAATATGAGGTGATAAGATTTTAATATATATATAATAACGGAATTTTGATAAGATACTAATTTGATAAGATTCTAATAAATTCTAATAATAGAATTTGATAACTTATCAAATTTTGCTATTATATATTAAAATCTTAGGTATAATAGCTTATGAGTTGTTCCTTGGGTTCTATAATTAAATTTTTAGACACGATCAATTTATCCAAGTCATTACAAACCGTGTTAAACTCATAGGTAGGCATGCATATACAATCATTTAGTGTTTTAAATTGAGCTTTTATTACAAGTTATGTTTCTAGAACATCCATCATAGGTAGGCATCTAGAACCTTTAGTGAAGTATATACCAAAACACAAAGATGAGATGATATAATTTTCCTTTTTCTCATCCATTCCATTTTGGTGGATGAAGTCTTGTGCATTAGGTATCTTTCTTGGTTTTACTGCCTCTTACCAAATTGGTTACTCTAGCCGCTATCTCACCAATGATTTTAATTTGTTGTGCCAGGGTTCTAACTTAGTTTGCCAGATCCTTTTCATTTGTATTGGGATAAACTAAGCTATGAACCCTTTGTAGACACCATATTTTGTTCTGACTTATATCCAAGCCCCTCAGTCCCAATGATAAGAAATCAAATTGCTACCAAAATGATTAGCATCGCGTGTGGAACCCAATAAGGATGACAAACTTAAACATGACCCAACACAGTCCAAGCCCAAAGCCCAACTATGAAAATAGATAGAAAGCCCAAAGCCCAAAAGACAATTTTAACCTAATTTGGCCCTGGCTTACAAAGAGTGCGTATGTTGGGTACATGATGTACACGCACTCTCTAGATAGAAAGCCTGAAATCACTCCATTTTCATTTTGATGAGATTCTAGGTCAACCAGCATGATCAACTGGTTGCCCAAACGTTTCATTAAATCCTAGCTACCCATTTCCCCTATAAATACCCCCATTTTCAACATCCAAGGGGGTTAGAAAATCAAGCCTTATTGAAACTCTGCCAAAATTCCTAGAGAATACCTAAACTCAGAGTTTTAAGGCTAGAAGGGCAAAAGGGCTGAGCATTAGATTGATTTTTAGATTCTTATTGATTTGGAGGTAGTCTCTACCTCATCCACATTCAAATTCTAGTTTGGTTCAAGCTAGCAAATACAATAAATAAGGTATCCCATTTGACCCTAATAAAGTAATATGACTCATTCTCCAACACACACAACTGTAGTAGTCCATTTCAGCCAAGTGGCTGGTTAAACTACGTCACTGTAAGTGCTATGAGGAGGAGATGTGGATCTCTTCCATGACCCACATTCTCTTTCTTGATTCTTGTTTCTACTATATATATATATATATATATATATATATATTGTATTTTTAAGCCTTAATATGTTGTTTTTCATGTACATATTTTTGTTGTTTGTGTGTCAAGAACAAGTAAGAACCCTAATTTGCCTTGAGATGTGTATGCATAGGACAAGACGCGTACGTGTCCATATCTTGGCGTACGCACTTTTTATGCAGCTAGAATTCTTGTTTTGGTTGTTTTCTAGAAATTTTCCTTTTGTCTCAAGTGCCTACACTAGTAGAAGAGTGTGTATACATCCTTCTTATAGTGTACGCCAACTTGGGCTCAACCAAATTTCTTGCATTTTTTGTTCATTTATCTTAGATGCTATGTTTTATTATCTTTCCTTATCTGGTTTTACCCATTTTTTAATGAGTATATTCTGATTATCTTGGTTTCCTTTTTTGTTTAACATTAATTGTAAAATACCAAAGATATTTCTTTTTCCTTCCTTTTCTACCTCCAAACCCTAATTCACTCTCACTCTTCTCTCATCCAATCTTTAATGCTGATTCAAACTCAATAAGGCAACTAAAAGTCTTAGAGATAAATAATGCGAGCTTTTCAAATATAAAATGTTTAAATACTTTCTAAACATAAAGTCAATAGTTATTTAGCATTCAATTCATTTGAGTCTAATTAGCTATTCAAATATAAGGAAAGTGTATCAAATGAGGCTTTAATACAATTAAGGTAATTGATTGGAATCTAAGTGATAATATCATAACTTTATATATATAAAAAAGTGATAATATCAAAAGTCAAGTCAATCAAACCCCAATTAATCAAATCTTTATTAAGCCTTAAAAGTCATAAAGTTCTTAATGTCAAATCAAGACAACTCAAGTCTAATAAAGGGAAATCACTCATCAATTAAAGAAGCTTTCACTTCAATTAATAATCCTTCCTCAAAGACTTAAACACCCTTTTAGAGTAAGACTCTCAGTTCTATTTGGTGGAAAATTATTAGGTACTCCCGGAGTACCATAAATGCATACTTCCTTTTCTTACATAAATGGTGGGTCCCACCATAAATTTAATTAGTGAGATCCATCATTCATGTGAGAGGAGGGAGTACGCATTTATGGTACTCCGAGAGTACACAATAATTTCCCCTATTTGGTGCCCACATGCATGTGTCGGCACACATGTATAATTGGATAAACATATGCACACACTTGGATGTTGTTGTTTTGTCGCCTATCTCATTGCCTCCTTGCACGCATGTCTACATCGCTTTCCATAATTGTTTCACATGACCCGTAAATTACACCTAGGTCTAGATGCAAACACACACTTTTAAACTTCTAGGATAAATCTACCTCCTATCTAAATCAAACAACGATATATGAAGGCCAGCTACAACTGAGCAGGCTTGGGGTGCCTAACCTCTTCCCTCTTGTACCCTAACTCCAAACCTTGTTTGGTAGAAAGATCTTCATGGAGTCATTTTTTGGTTCCTGGACCTATAAGCAGGTGGTGACTCCTCTTGCCTCTTTTTAAGAGGCACCGCGTACTCTCGAGCTCACGCTGATTTTAGCTTAAAACCGTTTCTAGGGAGAATAAGTACTACGCACCTTGCCTTTGCGAGAAGGAACCAACATGCTAATATGTCATCTAAAGGGGGTACGAATCACAGAACTTACACCCTTTTCATTTGTCTTAGGATAAACTAAGCTATTTGATGGGGATGGTCCTTTTGGTCGACATCAAGACTCGTCCAATTCAGTAACAAAAAGGGAATTCCCAATTTGACTCATCCAACAAAGGAGTGCTCATATTATTGGCACCTTAGAGAATCTCCAAGCTTGATTCATCCAATTCTTGTTGTTTGAATAGTAGAGTGACTGAACAGTAACAGTAGCATTACTCATAAAAACTCCAAACTCCAACTTAGAGATATTTGTGCGCCAACATTCTTAAATTATGGGCATAATTTCCAAGGATCTCGCTATCATTAATTCAAAATTTTCATCACACCCCCACTACGGAAAGTGGCAAAGGTCATGGGAGGCGGTTAGCCTAAGAGTCATATATAAACTCAAAGCCTCCTCCATTTAGAGGTATGAGTGAAAAACCATAAATCCACTACTATTTGAGTTCTATTGGGTAGTAGTTTTTGTATATGGTCTCAAAAATATTTCTTTTTTTAGGTATCAATCCGAACGAGTTTATGTTTTCTGTTCTCCCAAAACTTTTTTTCCCCTTTAACTAGTTTACCAAACGTGTTTCTAACTTTGAAAACATAATAAATCTGTTTTTATTTTTTTCTCTTAAGAACAAGTTTCTAAAAAACAAAAGTAGTTACCAAACATGACCTTACTATTTCAATCACTTTTACTCCTCCTTTGATCATTCACCCATATTTTTCTAAGGTTTGGTCCAATCTTCCTCTACAAACAACCACACTTTTGTTGTCTATGGATTTTAAGAATGCTCGATCTCATGCAAAATTTTCAATAAGTATAATTACTACTATCAAAGTATGATTATACATTGAGGTAGGGCTGTCCACGGGTCAGGCCGAGTTGGTTTTGGGCCTAACCCGGACTCGACTCGCCAGCGTCAGGTGGAGGGCTAAGGAACCCAAAATCGACTGTCGAAAGAATCGGTTGAGTCAGTTTCCGATGAGGGTGAGCATCAGTCGGGCCTAGTCGGTCTCCGGAATAATAAAAGAGCGTCGAAATTTGAGAAAAAAAAAAGTCACCGGAAACTGGAAAAACCCGTTGGAAACTGGGAAAAAACTGCCAAAAATTGGAATATTTCGCCAGAAACTAAAAAAACTCACTGGAATCTGCATTTTTTCGCTAAAAATTTCTTGGAATTTTCTAGATTTGGCTAAATCCCAGCAGATCTAGCCAGATCTGGTTGAGATCTCACCGGATTTGGTTGAGATCTCACTAGATCTACCTTGTTTTTGTAGGATTTGGCCAGATTTTTTTATAGCTCTGGTCGGGTTTGGGTTGCTTGGGTTTTGGAGATGCAAACCCGCCACTCGACTGCTGGTGTCGGTTTTTGAGAATGGAAACCCGCCGCCTACCGATTGGACCTTTGATTCGGGCCAGAATCGGGTTGGTGTCGAGCGGTTTGGCCGGGTTGTTGGGCTCCGGTCGGGTCTGGATAGCCCTGCATTAAGGGACTGTGCTTTATTGATGATAATGGGGTTAAACATCACACTAAAGATATTGAATCATACAAACACTAGTTGTAAAAAACAAGAAGGAAATAAAGATATTCCTTAATATTTTTATATTAGGAAGAAGCGACCATTTCAAAATTTCAACAACAGTTACCTAATCTAAATAAGCAATAAAAATAAAAACACTAAGATTTGCTTACTAAGTTAGTATGGTTTTCCAAACCAGAGCTTTTGTCCTCAGCAAAAATTGCACCATCAAAGTTGATTTTAAAAGTTTCCTTATCAGGAGGCTTCCACCGTGCCCTTCTCACAAGTCTGCTGGAAAGACTTGCAGTTGTCAAGGCTTTGAACTCAACAAAACTGTCAAGAGCCCACTGTGAGATTTGATTAAGTGGATGGTGATTCTGTTGAAGCCGTACCTGATTCCTTTGGTGCCATATGGACCAAGCAATGAAAGCAAACAACACCGGATTCCTTTGATGATCAAAAACCCAGGCCATGAGCTCACAAAAGCTTGAAAAGCTTTGTTGACTCCGGAAACTCCATATACATGACAGTAAGGAAATTGAAGCCTTGGCTTCCATGGCTGACCGGATTCCACAACAGCTCCAACCAGTGGAAATTGAAGCCTTGGCTGCCAACAGAGCCCTTGTGTTTGCAAGAGAGTTGAACATTAAAGAAGCCGTTCTTGAGGGAGACTCTCTTCAGGTGATGAAGGCGCTGAGCTTCAAGAATACTGGCCTAGCACCATTCGGTTTACTGCTACAGGACTCTTTAGATTTATCTGCTGGGTTTTCAAAATTGGCCTACTCTCATACTAAGAGAGAGGGCAACACAGTTGCACACAATTTGGCTCAACTGGCTGTTAGTTTTTCAAATTGTGTAATTTGGATGAAAGATGTTCCATATGATGTAATGACTTCTTACCATGTTGATTTAGCTGGTATTTCTTAATATATTGCACCTTAGTGCTCTTTCTCAAAAGTTAGTATGGTTTTATATTACATTGTTTATGGATGTTTGCCAATTTAAAATTTTAAAATGCTAACACAAAGTCTATTGCCTAGTCTAACATTATTAATGTTTTTATATATATATAAATAAATTATCATTAAAATTTTCTTAATAAGAATGTTTGTGCAAATAGGTGGTATTAATTATATGCATCAGGTGTGTGTATCCACCCTCATGTTAGAGGGGGGATACATGCACTTGATGCATGGTAAATTTTTTCCCTATGTAAGGCCAATTGCATACACAAGTAGAAACATAATAAATGACAAAATGACTCAACACTCATGAAATTACCATTTTGGTGTTTTGACCTTGAGATCTGTTCTCTATCTTGCATCTTGTTAGCCCATGCCCACTATTTTAAGGCTTACAAGAATACTACGTCGAACAAGCATACTTGGTTAGAATTGCAGGAAATGAATCTCATATACTAGAAGATACAATGATCGTAAGTAAAAAAATTTGGTTCTATGCCTTGACTCTCATAAAGAAAATAAGTTCCTATTTCCTTCAATTTGATTTTGATTTTTGTTTTGATGTTGTTGATACCCAAAAAATCGGAAGAACAAGCCTAACCTAAAGAACCAAATCATGGGACTTATGTGAATACAAAGGAGTAAGAGGACTCATGGTTCTATGGAAGCAAGCTTACGAAAGAGATTGAGGGACCATGAATAAGGGGCAAAAGCCTAACAGTAAAAGGAAAGGAGGAAAGAACCTTGAATAAGTTACAAATGACCCAATAAAAAGGGTTGCAAGGGAAGGGGTCCTCGAATGAGACTAGTATGGCAAGTCCGAGGGCCCACAAGGATGAACGACTACGAAGGACCCAGTTGCCTGGTAGATGAGCTTTAAAGAGACAAATGACCTCACCACAGAAAAAATAGATTTGGAAAGTCTTAAACTCTCAAGAAGAAAATGATATCATGCAAAAACCAGCCGACCAATGAAGAAGGAGCCATGGAACTTTGGCCAGAAGAAAACTATGAAATAGTAAAAGTGTAAAACACCTAGTGACTTTCATGGGTTATTCAACAAAAGGAGTATCTATACCATTTGTAGGTAGGAAAAAAAGATTGTGAAGTCACTTTCATAGCCTAGTAGCTTTGCAACGTCACCTTTACAGTGTAGCTATAGGACCCATGCCTCGATGATGTCGGCAATCAAACCCAATGACCTCAACGATTGCGTTGAGGAATGTTTCATTGAAGGAAGGCAGCAAAGATGCTTTTCTAGAGGAAGCTTACAAAGATAATGAAAGGGGCAAAAAACCTTTATAGGCAAGCCTCCTAAGGATGAACAACAAAACCAAGAAATAAAGGGTCAAGAATGTAACATCCATTTTCCAACCACAGGTATAAAAGGAAGGTACTAGACAAGGTAAAAGGGGGAGAGGAAGTGAAATACTTAGCATCTAAGATCTATATAGGATCCGTTTGGATTGAACTTATTGTTGCTGAAACTGAAAATTGAAAACTGAAAACTGAAAATACTGTAGTAAAATAATATTTAAATGTGTGAATAGTACCGTGGAACCCATTTTTAATATTTTTAAATGCGTGAACAGTGCATGCATTGTTCATAAATAGTGAATTTTTTCTTTGAAAGTCAATAACTATGGCTTAAAAAAAAAAAAAAAAAAAAGAGAAAACATGCATTTGTAAACGCAAACGCCCAATCCAAACCCAACCATAGTATAAAGAAAAATAAGCAAGCAACACAAAACTAGGTTGAGGTCCTAAGGAAGAAAATATTGTAGGAATAGCAATCCCAACTTGGAGAAATACCTAGGGGCTCCACATTGATCCTAGGTCCAGATCTCACAAGTCTTATAAAGTCTCAAGGACCTACTTAAGTCTATGAAGTTTGAGATTGATAGGCTTTGTGGCTTTTACTCTTGGAGAAAACTATGCTTGAGTTCCATAGCAAACTAATATCGTTCATGAAGACTCTCTAAGAAAGCGAAGTATTGTAGAAATGAAAATTCATACTTATAGAATGTGTATTTGGGAAAACCACATTGATCTAGGATTCTAAGTCTCACTTGTCTTGTGCACCTTAAAGGGTCTATTGTAGAACTTGGGGTTTAAAGGTCTTGTGGCTCTTTTTCCTAGGAATCTATATTTTGTGTTCCACGATTTAAAGGTCTTGTGGTTTTGAAAACTCGTATTTTAGGTTCTACGATTTAAAAGTCTTATCGCTCTAGGAACTAGAAATTTGGTTTCCATGGAATAAAAGCCTTGTTGCTCAGGGAACCACTATTTTGGGTTCACAGATATATAGTAAAATTAATTAAAGTACTTATTTTTCTTTCTAACTTTCTTAATTCCTTTTATAAGCATATAGGTATTGTTGTGTGTATTGAGTTTCCTTGCGCACAAGTTAGCTCCATAGAATGGTCTATTTTCTGTAATGGAACCAAACCCAACTCCACCCATAACTCCATTGTGACCTTGAAGAGCCTAAGTCTTACAAGTAGAATATGGGCCTGACAAATGACAAAAAAGGCATTCAATAGATGTCTATATTAGTTGCGTTATATTATTCGTGCACCTCCCTATTATTTTTATTTACCAATACAAAACATATTTTTGACAAAATACTCCATTTGAACTCTAGAATAAGCTATCTTTGATACCACATTTGACATACATGCTAAATATTTGAACACAGACCACCAATAAAATTGTTAAGATTTAAGCACATTTATGGACATCACGAGAAAGCCTAAACAAATTTCTCTATGTTCTCATACCCGTAACATAGCCCAACCTTAATATATATGAAAAAATCAATCTGTTATGTATCACAAATCAATCTGTTTTGTTTCTGATTATTGAATAAAAGATCTGAGAGTCTATCCCCTCCTATACTAAAAACCAACTAATGTCTTGGTCTAATGATAAAGGATAATTATTAGGAACAGATACCATAGATTGAAACTCTACTTCTCAAAAAAAAAAAAAAAAAAAAATTACACTTTTACACAATTTATTTTGTAATCAAAGTAGGCACATTATATTTAATTATAACAGCAAACCATTAAGAAATGAGAGGAAAATATAGAAAGATGCAAAAAATAGAATCAGCAACAAATACAATAATTAATCTATGGAATAAGTGTTTAAAATCGATTGAGTTGGAAATCTGTGAATAGGCTTCATATTTTGTTTAAGTTATGATCTTCCTTGATGAGGCCTTTTTGAATGACGGCATCCTTAATGAGTTGAAGGGAATCAACAATATCGTCACGCAGCTGTTTAGGATCAGGAATAGTATCTTCATCAACTGATAGCACAATGGTCATCTTGTTACTATAACTTTGAAAATTTATCATCAATGCCTGCAATTGTCAGTTCAATCTTAAATTATTATCAACACCAATATTTATTTATTGTTTACCATTCATTTTCCTTTCAATTTTTGAAGAAAAAAAAAAAATTACTTACATGTGGTTGACCATAAGATGTTGGAGCTAGGTAAGCCATTGGATGTCCATAATATCCAATTTCTTCAAGGGGTCCAACTAGATTGGAGAAGCACATGGTTGTGCGAGTCAGAATACTGTGAGATAGAGCACTCGCCTTCTGTTTTAGCATTTCAATAATTAACACCCACGTTTTTTAAACATTAATTTGCATAATTATTTATACTCATACACTAAACTATGACCGAAAGTTTAAACTGTTATTGAAAATAATATTGAATAATATTAAATTTAATCATTTAATCTAAAACTCCCCTTTTTTTTTTTTTTTTTTTTTTTTTTTTTTTTTTTACGTGTGGGCTGTTTGAGTTATTCTTATTAAATGGGGCCCAAGATGTGCATTTTATTATTATTATTATATATTTTAAATAATAATAAATAAGAGGTAAAGTGAAGATAGGTGATTAAATAAGAACCTCCTGCTCTAATAGACTAATACTAAAAAAAATTATTGATTGTCACAAACATTTAAAGGATTATAAAATTGTGATTTAATCATTAAATCTAACAACAACAATATATTCATCAAATTTTTATTTTCAGTGCTATATATTTATATGTTCTCTCTTATATATATGTGCGTAGGTTGGTGTGATAATAAGGTCTAAAAATGAGGAATAATTGAGAACCTTGATGCCAAAAATTTTGAGGACCAACTCAGCTACGGAGAAAGTGAAAATAGCTTCAAAGGAGTGCTTCTTTCGGTCAATTGTGGCCTTGGCTTGGCGAACATAGTCTAATGGGTCTTCCCGTAATCCAATGGTGAAAGGGAGGAGGACATATCCAATCCAGTTTCCCCACTTTGCTTCAGTGTCTTTCTCCATCATATCAGATAAAGCCTTCACATAATTATTTAATTATATTACAACTACAATTTAATTTGGTCATATGCTCTCAATTAACTGTAAAGTAATAATAACCTGAATCCCTGCAGTTGGTCTCAAATTTATCAGCAAAGTTGATCGGAGGCGAATTTTCTTCGGAAGATTATTTTTCGTCTTACTTGCTTCATCATCTTTCTTACTATCACCTGCAAAATGCAATAATAAAACATGTTGCACTTTGGCTAAATTTCAATTTAGAAAACAAATATTCAAATTATCAAAATAAATAATATTATGGTTTTCATCTATTCCTTCTGACACCAAGGAATTTATATTCTAATTGAGAATTATAATTATAAAATTTTCCTAACAAAAAAAAAAAAAAAAAAAAATTCTTGAAATTGTTGTACTATAAATAACCATTTTTTTTTTTTTTTTTTTTTTTTTTTTTGGGGTTGCGAATTCCTTGTCTAAAATCCTTAATAGAATGGATATAGGGAGCAATGCAGAGTTAAACTGAAAATTGAAATTTACCATATCTCCTGTTGAGATAACGGGATAAACCAGCCTGTGTAATTCCAAGAGCAACATCATTAATGGTCTGCAAAACACATAAAAATGTCAATATAGACTAAAGGCAGTTGTTTTGTTTGCTTTCTAGTATTTCATCCATACAAATCCTCAATTCAAATGTGGGTGTTTCATTCTATACTCTATCAGTAGTAGTCAGTTAAGTATCCTCTTTCTTTCTTATAAAATCACCAAAATAAATATTAAAAAAAAATCAAATACATGATATATTGTAATTAGTAAAATATAAAGTAAAACATTAAGAGATAAATGATTTTTATTTACATACAAATGTAACTTAAAATTCTTTTGACATTAGTTATAGGTTTTTTTTTTCCTCTCAATAAAATGAAATAAAAGCTACATATTAGTTTAGTCTAAAAATGAGGAAACTATCACCTCTCGATGTTTGGTATACCATTAATATTTTATTCCATCACCATGAGCTTCGTGACTTAATGGCATGGTACAATTTCCTAATGAGGAGAAAATGAGTATGACTTTTTTCTCTGACTTATTATATACAAAATGAAAATTACTATTTTGAATTACATACCTTTTTTTCAATGCTAATCAAGGGTAGGGGAATTCTACCACTAGAGAATCAAATTTAGCAAAAGGAAACTTATATGATCATTAGATCATAAGCTCACTAACATTTTTACATCAAATATATTAAAGAATTTGCAGTGTTTTATTGGAAATTAAATCAAAATGACAAATTACAGAAAAACAATTCTTTCTCATTTTTCTAAAAAACTTATGCGAACTTGTATATCTTTAGTCTCAAATCTAGCGGCAAAACCGCATAACCGCATATTAGCTACCATTTCTTAATAACTTTTTTTGTGTTTTTTGTTTTATAATGATTATTCTCTACCATTAAATCAAAACATTAATAAGTTATTTCTTTGATATATGTGGAATGTGAACATAGTTTTTCTTATTTAAAGACGAGATATTAACAGTTTAGCAACTTAAAACCCATAATTCCTTTTGAAATATGATTGTTATTTTCTCTATGTGTAGAAGGATTATTATGTTTTGATTTATAACAAAAAAAAATCATTAATTATTTTCTCTTTTGGAAATTTCTTGTGTACATATCCGGGGCAAACTAGAGTTTATATATATATATATATATATATATGAATTACCACTTATTTTGATATTAGAAAAATAATATTTTCAGTCAAAAAAGAAAAAAAGAAAAAAAAGATTTATTTTTTTTATACACTTGTCTATATACGTGTGTTAAATTTAATTTCATAGTTTTGTCTCCCCAATCATAGGCTCTGCCATTGCTCAATTAAAGCCCCCAAGAAATGAAAAATGAACAAATTACTGAGTTTTAGGTATAGAAAACTACCGTGTTCATGGCGTTCTTCACTAACTTGATATCATCCAAACTAACCGTGCGGTAAACAATTCTTCTCGGAGTGAACTCAATGCCTGGTGGTCCCTTGAGAGGCGTTTCAGTGTCCTTCAAGAACAAAGCTGTGACCATAAACATGAAAGCATCAACCACCGTGTTCCAAAAGAGCTGCCAACCCCACCAAAACCCAATCAAACAACGCCAAATCCACCAACTACTGCTTCCATTCACAGCATTTTTCTTCTTCTTCTTGTACAACACTCCTGGAACCGTTGGCAAAGCCTGAGGGTCAGAGATTTGGCGTGTACATGCGAGTAAAAGTGACATTAGAGAAGTGCCATCTCCAAGAGAGTGGTGAACCCTGAATATTCCAACTCCCTCTGCATCTGAGGTTTTAACGTTTAAGAGGTGGAGATCCCACATCGGCTGGGTCTTTTCTATGCTGCTTTTGCTCAGGTTAAACACATAGTCTTCGACATATTGGTCAGCGTCATCCATGTTCGGATTTAGCTCAGGAACTATAACGTGTTTCTCCAAATCCACCTTTGTTCGAACCCACTTCATCTCTCCTCCATCCCCCACAACCTATATGTTTTCTTTTTGTGAGAAATATGGAAAAATAATAATTATAATTTTACAATTAACTGGTAGATATTATGAACTTTTGGATGGCAAAAGTAATTCAATATTTTCCTTTTATCATATGAATTTTATGTTTCATTATTTATTTTAAAGTCCATGGTTGGGTCATAAAAAGTTAGATAAAATCTTCCATTTTTAAAGTGGACTTGGATTGTACTTAAACAGATCTAAATTAATCAGCATAAACAGGCTTTCATAAAATTTAACCAAAAAAAAAGGGAAGAAATTAATTTGGACTGTCAATAATTTATTAAAAATGTACCATAAAACCTATATAAAAGGTGATTTAATGAAGTTAATAGATACTAGTATATAATTTTCTAAATGTTTGGAGGATATCCATTATATTTTTAGTACCTGCAAGCTAGAGAAGCGAGGGTGCTTAAGCAAAGTGTGAACCAGGTTGGCTTTAGCGATGTCTGGGTAAATTTGGGTCTTGCAACCCATGATGGCTATGATGTAGACATTAAAATGTGGTTCATGGAACAACCGAGCTGACGGACTCAATGGCTCTTCTTCCACCTGATGATTAACACTGTCTTCTCCTTCTTTGTTTGCTGTCTTTGTTTTGATAGGTTTTAGAGCTTGCTTTCTCCGCCTGAGACCCTCTTCAGACTCCATTATTAAGCCAAGCTAGCTTTTCCTGCAAAAAGTAATATATCTACTATATATGGGTTTCTTGGTCGTTGGGGGTAGTATGATACTAGCACTTGCCTACTAGAAATAAGTGGGAGGGTGAGGAACATGTCCGGGCTAAGCCAGTCCTGACATTAATTTATAGGACAGACTTAAAATCTAGAATGCACGGACGCGGCTGGGAGGGTGCCGCACCTGAGTCCGACGCGGTAGACCGCACGTCGGTGCCGCGTCTGCTTTTTTTTTTTTTTTTTCTCAGATTCGAGCCGACTCGGCTCGATTTACGCCGATGCGGCTCGATTCGCGCCGAACCGGCCTGTTTTTGCCGATTTTGGCCTGTTTCGGCCATATCGGTACATATCGACGGGCGACCGATACGGCCGAAACAGGCCGAAATCGGCCTTGAAACTTGCCGGAGAGGCCGAATTTCTGACCTCAGATGCGTTTCTTGCCTTATTCTTTCTTTGTTTTGTGAATCAAGAATATTAATGTGTTTTTTAAGAATATTTTAATAGTAAAAATATATAGAAAATATAAATAAAAATATTTTTAATCATTTTTTAATTGCCGAGTCCCGCCGCACCCGCACCCTATTTTTTCAAAAATTGCCGAGTCTCGCACCCGCACCCGCACCCGAGTCCCGAAACGCACCCGTGCTTCATAGCTTAAAATGACCCTACTGTTCGAGAAGGTATAAATGCTTAATCATCTGAAGTAAGCGCATAGCAAAATATTTTTGATTAGCAATAAATTTATGTCTATAGACAACAAAGTTTATATCATTTTTCATAATTGTTTAGCTGACACGACACCTTGTTATTAACATATTATTTTTTTAAGAAATAATTATAATATATTGCTAATTCTGCAACTTAAATCTTTTCTCTTTTATACCCCTAAGCATTATGTGTATTGCTTGTTATTAGCATATTAGAAAAGTAATATAAGTAGTTGTTTTACGTAAAAATGATTTGATATTAATCACAATGTCTATGGAACAACCGTGCAATGCATATTGCATCATCATGTGTCATTATTTATGATGGAATTTTGGTGGCACATGCATGTATACTTTTTGGCCGTTGATGGACTACTATTTACGGATATCAAATTTTACACCGATTGAGAGCAATGATTTTTTTCACGTCCTAGGCTATATATGTACAATGTTTACGTTTTTACATTATGTCTACGTTCTTTCATATTTATTATTTATAAAATATAGGCATCTGATCTGATATATAATTGGAGACATTATTGTGTGAAACATCTCACATCACAATATTAATTTTCATTTAAGATATAGCATTCATGATCACTTCTAGCTACTTTATTTTCTCATCTCCCTGCTCCCCTTTTCCCTTGATACAATCACTGTTTTCTGTCAGTTTGTAGCCTAGAGAACACAGCTTTTATAAAGGAATAAAAACAAAATATATCATACAACTAATTGTGAATTATATATAAGCTTAGAGGGAAGAGTTTGAAGTACTCTATTTGCAGATTGGCCCTTGTCTGCTTCCATTTATATACCATATTTGGAGGAGGGATTGAAATGAAGGAGCTGAGAGTAACAAATTAATTAATTAGGATAAAAAATGAAGTGCACATTCTGAAAACTATTATTATGACAAACGTGAGGTACAGGCTTGCAATAAGTAAAATCAAAGTTAGAATCTCAAGTCAAAATCAAGCCTTCAGCTCTGTTTGGAAGTCACCTAGTTCAGTTTTGCTAAGTTTAGCTAGATTTGGCTGATGAGTCTATTGTTTTTGCAGTTCTACTCTTTTTTTTCGTTGTTGCTAAGTTACTGCTTCTGCTTGTTGTTTACAGTTTTATGCTTGTTTATATAAACCGGTTCTGTCATTTGATTGAATATATTTCTTATTCATAAAAAATACATATGAGCTAATTAAAAGGGAGGGCGGGTGTTTTTTTTTTTAATTTTATTTTAATGACCCTGTAATATAGAGACATTCAAGTCTCTCTTCTTTTCTTTCTTTTTCTTTTCTTTTTTTTCAAAAAATAAATTTTTTTAATTCTATTATTTTCCGATAAAAAATCTTCGTTTGTTGATAATAAAATATGAATTTAGTAAGTATTTCATGTTGGATTATTTCTAAGTTGCCAATGACTTTTTGGTCAAATGGCATTTTTTATTTTCTTCATTACAAATAGTCAAGGTTTTATCTCACACCCCCACTTAAGATGTATAAAGAAAAAAAAAAATCCAAGTTGTGCTCCCAAATTATGCTTATTGAATTAATTCTATAAAGTGAAATGTACGTTGTAAATTAAACATTGGTTAATGGTGGGCATGCATCTAACTTTGACAATGGGTCAAGCTTAAAAGGATTGCAAAATATATGACCCTTAACCAGTTTTTGATGGATCAGATAAACTTGATATGATCTTTATTGTTTTCACATATATGTTTTTTTTTCCCTTTTCAATTCAAATAAGAGAACATAAAACAAAATTAGATAAAACTAAAATTTAAATAATATATAAAATTTAAAATTGAAGAAAGTTATTAGCAACAAAATTGGTTGTAGCCTTAAGTTACAATCTTCAATATCTTTTTATTGGAGGTGATTTTTGACAAATCTACCATTGGATTAGATATTCTTCTTATATCATCCATACTTGCAAAATTTCTAGAAAATTAAATATCAATAACTTTGTCATCAATAAGTTGTTTAAATTGCAAATTTTTGTAATTTAAAATTATGCATAAAATATAAACTTATAAATCATATTGTAAATAATATCTGATTGATACAAAATTTGACATGTATATTAAGAGTGTAAAGAACTTATAATTCAACGGTTAAAATTTTAAAATATGTAGTAATGTGTAAAGTTGTAATTTACAACTATGTTTTTGTTGGTTTTAATTCTGTATCAAATTTGATTGTATTTTGTCCAATCATTTCCATGTATGTTTGTGGGAATTAATGTAAGGGTTGAGTGTGAAAGTTTGGTGAAGAATTGTGAAGATAGTGAAGTTCACGACTTGCTCGTGACTGGCTCGCGAGTGGACGATCCGTGAAAGGTCACGTGAGAAGCACATGCTGGAAGCTGAAAGGACCATTGTTGGGCTGTATTTCACTAGTCACTTCACGACTTGGCCAACTCGCGAGTGACCTGCGAAACTCTCTACCTGGAATTTTTAAATTGTGTTTTTCTCATTTCTTTACCAAGACGATAAAAACCCACATTACCCACAAAATTGCAATGAGAGTTTGAGAGTGAAAACCCTAGCAAAACACCTAAGAGTTAGAGATTGTAAACCCACAATCATCTACACAATTTCTCTTAGTTTTCCTCTACTCTTACCTCTCAAATACAAATCCTTGAGAGGTTCTTAACCCAAACACTTACCTAACCCAATTTGAGTGTTGAGAAAAGTTTTGGCGAGTGTGGGAAGCATTAGAAGAAGCCATCGATTGGCGGATGCAATTTGGAGTTAATTGCAGGATCCAGATAACTAGTGAAGACATGGTTCGGTGAAGCCCGTTGGTAGTTAGAACTTAGAGGGTTCAAGTACATTGGGTAGATTAGGCTTGGAGGGTCTTTTTGATATCCTTGTACTCCAACTTTATTCACTAGTGGATTGATTCAGCTTGAAGGGCCAGAGAGAGGTTTTTCGCAGAGTACTTTGGTTTTCTCTTCAATAACACGACTCAGTGTTATTTTGTGTTTGCATCTCTCTTCCCTTACTCTTTAAGCTTTACTTTTATTGTTTATAGTATTTGCTTATGCCTTAGAGAGTTGTTCTAGTTTCATTGCGTTACACTTATTCTTATTCCGCACTTTGTTAAGTAGGGTAAAAGCAATCTAGCCGTATGTTTTAATTTGAGGGTTTAAACAAGCAATAGTGTCTTCACACTATTTGAGCTTTCATAATATTTATTTTATTGAGTAAGATTATAGTTTTAGGCTACAATCAATTTTGTAGTTAAACTTTGTCCTTTAAAATTTATAGGCCAATATTCATTAGCTAATCATTTCACCAAAGAGTAAAAGAAAACCATATGTGTCATCAGTGGCGACTCTAGGAATTTTTCCCAGAGTGTTCCTAAAAATTTTTCCTAGGAATTTCTTTTTTAGGCACGTGATTTTCTTATCAAATATTTGTCCATAATTCTAGTAAAAGAATAAATAATAAACTATAAGTTCATTTGAAATATGTGGGGCTAGAGAGTTTGTAACCCCAGCCCATTTCATGTTAAGGCCTAAGGCCTGCGCCGAGGAGATACAGGGTAGAGGATGCACCATGAGAGACGAGGACGGTCTAAAGAAATGGCCGAGGACGAGCTCCTGCTCGGCATGCCATAAATGCCCCTAAAA